>NC_064615.1:774472543-774779043 GCF_023898315.1 Schistocerca nitens
CTATCACGAATTCATTACAGACGAATGGAAAGACTGGAAGAAGCCGATTTCGGGGAAGATCAGTTTGGATTCCGTAGAAATATTGGAACACGTGAGGCAATACTATCCCTACGGCTTATCTTAGAAGCTAGATTAACGAAAGGCAAACCTACGTTTCTAGCATTTGTTGACTTAGAGAAAGCTTTTGACAATGTTGACTGGAATACTCTCTTTCAAATTCTGAAGGTGGCAGGGGTAAAATACAGGGAGCGAAAGGGTATTTACAATTTGTACAGAAACCAGATGGCAGTTATAAGAGTCGAGGGACATGAAAGGGAAGCAGTGGTTGGGAAGGGAGTAAGACAGGGTTGTAGCCTCTCCCCGATGTTATTCAATCTGTATATTGAGCAAGCAGTAAAGGAAACAAAAGAAAAATTCGGAGTAGGTAACAAAATCCATGGAGAAGAAATAAAAACTTTGAGGTTCGCCGATGACATTGTAATTCTGTCAGACAGCAAAGGACTTGGAAGAGCAGTTGAATGGAATGGATAGAGTCTTGAAAGGAGGATATTAGATGAAAATCAACAAAAGCAAAACGAGGATAATGGAATGTAGTCAGATTAAGTTGGGTGATGCTGAGGGAATTAGATTAGGGAATGATACCCTTAAATTAGTAAAGGAGTTTTGCTATTTGGGGAGCAAAATAACTGATGATGGTCGAAGTAGAGACGATATAAAATGTAGATTGGCAATGGCAAGGAAAGCGTTTCTTAAGAAAAGAAATTTGTTAACATCGAGTATAGATTTAAGTGCCAGGAAGTCGTTTCTGAAAGTATCTGTATGGAGTATAGCCATGAATGGAAGTTAAACATGGACGATAACTAGTTTGAACAAGAAGAGAGTAGAAACTTTCGAAACGTGGTGCTACAGAAGAATGCTGAAGATTAGATGGGTAGATCATATAACTAATGAGGAGGTATTGAATAGGATTGGGGAGAAGAGAAGTTTGTGGCACAACTTGACTAGAAGAAGGGATCGGTTGGTAGGACATGTTCTGAGACATCAAGGGATCACCAATTTAGTATTAGAGGGCAGCGTGGAACTTAAAAATCGAAGAGGGAGACCAATAGATGAATACACTAAACAGATACAGAAGGATGTAGGTTGCAGTAGGTACTGAGAGATGAAGAAGCTTGCACAGGATAGAGTAGCATGGAGAGCTGCATCAAACCAGTCTCAGGACTGAAGACCACAACAACAACAACAATGCGATGAGAGACGTTCGACATCTGTAGATGATACCAGTCCAAAACATAATAGACTCACCCACCTGCTGAAGCTGTGGGACTGCAATCCTGGTCCGTGCACTGTTTCCTGTAGCCCCTACTCTCCTCAATACCCATAATCAGGCGTCAGACAAATCCTGCACCTATTGGCGAAGAGACAGTTCATATAACACTCTCTAACAACTTGCAAGGTAGGAAGGCGGGCCGGACCCTTCACCAAAGGGAGCTGGAATGGGCTGATCATGTCAAAAATTTGGGGGTCATTCTGGACAGCAAATTCCTCTTTAAACAACACGTAAAGGAGAAACGGGTACAGATCCTTCACCTCATCGTACACCTGTATCCTCTGCTTGCTAGCACTGATATGCAAGTCCACAGGTCGCAGGTTCGAATCCTGCCTCGGGCATGGATGTGTGTGATGTCTTTAGGTTAGTTAGGTTTAAGTAGTTCTACTTTCTAAGGGACTGATGACCACAGATGTTAAGTCCCATAGTGCTCAGAGCCATTTGAACCATTTTTTTGCAAGTCCACACGAAACTTCGCCTCGTCCGAGCAACAGTTCTCCCAGCGATCTTTTCTGCTGATCTTCTTGGGAAAACAACATCTCCTTCCAAGCTATGATCCATTCAGCGACTTCAGAACTGGTGCTTGCGTCTCATCTTGGGGACACCGAGATGGACACGAGTCCTGGATTTACACGCTGAGCTGAACGAATTGACTGCTCAAGAGCCGATCATACACACCACACAGAAGTTAGTGGATAAGGTCTAACTCCTGCGTCTGCACCTGGAATAGACCGGATCTGTCACGCCTCGGCGCTAGCATCGCAATACGGGACCTCTTGGGATAATTGAAGTCCCTCAGTGACGTCAACCCAAGTTACCTACATATCATGAGGGCTTAAGAACCATGAGCCCGCAGTCCATATAAGATGTAAATGAAGATATTGTTGCCCTTCCACCTGCCACGTAGAAGATTGCGGAAAATGTAGAAGAAAATCAAAAATTTTATATTTGCTTTATTTGTGTCCTGTGTATGTGCCACAGATGCGAGCCCATTATAAATACGCATTTTGAATTCCGGAATTTTTTTCAGCAAAGAAGGCACAACCATAGGTCTCTCACATAACTGCATAAAAGGAAGTCCGTGGGTATCAGGTCCAGAGGTCTAGGTGGCCAATAGCACACCACAGCGTCGCTATCGGCAGTATGACCGATACAGTGATGTGGAAGATGCTAACTTAAAAATGTGCAAACCTCCATAACCCAATGATGGAGTGCTCCGCCTTGCTGAATGATGTAATCTGTGGAGTCTACACCATCAGCCGTTTGCTTACGTATGTCCACATAAATTTTCGCCGAAATGCGTGGCTTAGTGAAGGAAAATGGCGTGTACAGCTTTTGTGCTGGCATCTCACACCTAGAAACTATATTAAAAAATACTTGCGAATTTTTTTTACATACTGTAGAATTCATATCGAAGTATCGCTTTGCGTTAAATTGTTAGAATTCTTTGTAATGGGTACATTCATTTTAAATTGCTATGTATTAATCTAAAAAATTATGATCAACCGGAAGCCTCATTGCACATTTACAGCTGCACACAGTCTTGAATATGGCGTTCAGCGGTAATCATGTGACTTAAACTGAACCCCGCTGTAGACCAGTACACACAGAGTGTAGCTGCCGCTCTAGGGACGAGGCTCCGCCCCTACTGCACTTCGCAGCTGCCACTGTATTGTCAGGCGAGTTGCAAGAACGTCTGACTTGCGACAGTGTTGACCAGCTTTTGGAAAGCACATCAGTATTTACCAACACGCATCTCCAGCAATTTCGTGTAATTCTGCATGGAAACGAGACGAAAAGCACAATCAACGCCCACGAAGGACGAGGCCATTAGTTTCATTTTATTTTATTTGACCTGGTTTGCTAAGGGCCATCACGCCTTCACTTACATCGGACCAGTGTTTCCCTCACATGCAGTACTTTTTTTACATCATTGGTTGGCAAGAATAACAGTTTTAATATAACTAGTATTAATATGATGTGAGTGTCTGAAGTGGCTGTGTGAGTAAATTAGCCTGATTACGACCTAAGAAGTCAATACTAGCAGTACTTGGTACAGTACTTCTCTTACATCGGACCAGTGTTTCACTCAGATACAGTACTTTTTTTTACATCATAGGTTGGTAAGGATAACAATTTTAATATGACAACTAGTATTAATATGATGTGAGTATCTGAAGTGGCTGTGTGAGTAAATTAGCTTGATTACGAACTAATAAGTCAATACTAGCAGCACTTGTACTATTGCAGCCGTTACTGCTAACAGCGATGACAATAATAATAATAATAATAATAATAATGACAGTAGTAAGAAATATGATAGTGGCAGATATAAGATGAATTTGTAGCTATGCAAAATAGATATTTTCTGGTGTAGCGAGTTCTTGGGAAAAAAATTACATGAGACTACATAGGCTAACAAACCTGGGAAAAGATGAGGATCAGGTTGGGCAGAGAGTTGTAGCAGCTTAACGAGTGCGTACAGAGAAAATGTTAGTTGTTGCTTTAGTAGGCAGCCCAGTCACTGTTTTCTGAAGCTGGAGATGTTATTCAGTTCTCTAACATATTGTAGGTTATCTCAGAATCTGGTTCCTGCTACTGGGTAGAACTTGGAGAAAGTGGTTGAACGATGGTGTGGACAGAACTGATCTATATAGTTTGCTGCCTAATAGTGTTGTAGGACGTTTCTTTCTCACCTTTCAACTTTTCTCTCCGGCTCACCATCACGATATTTATCGTGATAACTATAATAATGCGCCAATCTTGACGATATACACTATGTGATAAGAAGTATCCGGACACCTCCCCCCAAAACATGCGTTTTTCATATTAGGTGCATTGTGCTGCCACCTGCTGCCAGGTACTCCATACCAGCGACCTAAGTAGTCTTTAGACATCGTGAGAGAGCTGAATGGGGCGCTCCGCTGCTCACGGACTTCGAACGTGGTCAAGTGATTGGGTGTCACTTGTGTCATACGTCTGTACGCGAGATTTCCACACTCCTCAGCATCCCTAGGTCCACTGTTTCCGATGTGGTAGTGTAGTGGAAACGTAAAGGGACACGTACAGCACAAAAGCGTACAGGCCGACATCGTCTGTCGACTGACAGAGACCGCCGACAGTTGAAGAGTTTCGTGATGTGTAATAGGCAGACATCAATCCAGACCATCACACAGGAATTCCAAACTGCACGCCGGTAAACGCCAAACGACGCTTCGCTTGGTGCAAGGAGCAATTGAATAGTGTGTGAAGTGACGAATCACCGTACACAATGTGACGATCCTCTGGCGAATGACCGGTCAACGTCGTCTGCCAGCGTGTGTAGTGCCAACAATAAAATTCGGAGGCGGTCGTGTTATTATGTGGTCCTGTTTATCATGAAGGGGGCTTGCTCAGCTTGTTGTTTTACGTAGCACTATTACAGCATAGGTCTACAATGATGTTTTAAGCACCTTCTTGCTTCCCACTGTTGAAGAGCAATTCGGGGATGGCGATTGCATCTTTCAACGCAATCGGGCACTTGCTCATAATGCACGGCCTGTGGCGGAGTGGTTACACGACCATAACATCCCTGTAATGGACTGGCCTGCACAGAGTTCTGACCTGAATCCTACAGAACACCTTTGGGATGGTTTGGAACTCAGATTTGTTGCCAGGCCTCTCCGACCGACATCGATACCTCTCCTCAGTGCAGCACTCCGTGAAGAATGGGCTGCCATTCCCAAAGAAACTTTTCAGCACCTCATTGAACGTATGCCTGCGAGAGTGGAAGCTGTCAATAAGGCTAAGGGTGGGTCAACACCATATTGGATTCCAGAATTACTGATAGAGGGCGCCACGAACTTGTAAATCATTTTCTCATTTTCAGCCAGTAGTTCGGATACTTTTGATCACATAGTGTAGAGTAGCGGCCTGCGTCACCAAAACGCAATTCCCTCATTCTTATATTCACTTGCGACGTTACTAAGAGCCCTTTGCGTCTCTTTCGGACAAAGTGACAAATTTTGCATTTCGCCTGTAGTTTTAATTTCCTTTGGTCTTCACTTCTACAGAAGGTATTAACATTACCTACATTTAGAGATGCAGTACTGATATTTTTCCACCAAAAACTTATAAATCACCAGCTACAAGATGGAGAAAACTTCTTGTCATCGATCTCATTAGCTGTATCTCTCCTTTCCTCTAAAAAAAAAGCGGCGGAGAAACATAGTCTGTAAGTGAAAACGAAGTTACTTTTTGTAGGGTCTGTTAACAGAAGAGAGGGAAGTGCTTGCTGTCCTCCAACTGTTTCGCTTACGGCGGCGGACTGTGGAGCAACAGGTGTGCTGCCAGTGTGTGAGAGAGCAAAATGCTCGCTTGGAAATCTATATAGCCTACCGTAATAGCACCATCAAAATACAGATGGGTCGCTCACGTCAAACAGCGTCAGAACTGGATTCTTCCATGTTTACTGATCTCTTCCAACTCAGAGTCAAGTATGCTATTTATTATATAGCAACGTGGATTTTCTTCTGAATTAACACAAACGTCCTCGGACTGTGAATAAGCGGGTATTTTCAATAATTGTCAACAGAATTCTCCTCGCTGAGACGCAAACGATAAAAAATAGAACGAGCTCCTCGTTCAAACTCTGAAGGCCCAAGACATGTCGACCGGCCGCCGTGTCAATATCTGACTTGCGGCGTACGAGAGAATTTTGTCAGCACATTGCTGTCCCAGCCGTTTTCTCGACCTTCCAGGTATTGGAGACGTTATTTCTCATACAAGTAGCTCGTCAGTGAGTATAAGAAGGCTGACTGCTCCCCTTTCCACTCCTACCACCAACGAAACACCCTTCGCAGCACTGGGAATTGAAGCCAGGTCCCCCTTATGGCAGCCATGTACGCAGGTCACATTTCCTTTTTCCTTTCCTTGTATAGATTTCTTCGTCATTTTTCTTCTGTAGCTTTGTGCGGATGACGCGCGACATCTGTCAAATTCCCTCGATGAGAACTTTACTTTTTTTTTCTGTTACAGAGCGTGGCCAGTCCAACGCTTAGCTACCGTGCCGGTTCCACGTAGCTACAGGGATTGACAAATGATAAACGTAACACAATGCGATTCTACGAAATTTGAGTGTGACTCAAGGTCAAGTATTGCGTCCTCCTTTATTTACTGGAGGTGAAGTTCTGAAGAGAAAGTTGTTTATGACAGTTCTCTGTACACAACTAGATTTTTTCAATAGCTATATCTGCAGAATAATGAAGTTAAGCCTCAGTAGAATAATCTTTTGTAACGAAGTGAAAGAGTATGCTTAACAATGTCGAAATGCACATACTGCAAAAGGTGACGTAAGTTTCTTCCGTTGCATTGGCAATCCTCACGTTGACTTCGCAATGAAAGCACATTTACCCGTTTGCAGCGTACAAATTTAGACTTGCTGATGATGACCACTGGTTGTCCGAAGGCAGTGACTGCACTTCGACATTTTTTTCTGGTTGTTACTGATTGGAAATAAACGATAACTTCCTTCCACTGACACTACGTAATTTTTGGTTTTACAAATAATTACCAGAACACAACGTTTTCAATGATTTTAGAGTGTGTAAGACGGCACAGTAAAACTGTGTTTGATATGAAACACCTGATTTCATTTTTGAATTTATCACAGGCGACTAGCAAGGGAAGCATGCACCCAGCGGGCATAGAGTTTGCTCATATTCCGCACGATTGTAGTACATAATTAAATTTAACATATGTTGCTTTTTTATGATGCCCTTGCCAAAGTTTTCGAGAAACGGGATTTCAAAGTTTTACTAGCCTGTTTAATAGTAACCGAGAGCGCCAGCCGTCGCACAGCCGCAGTTGTGCGACCTACGAAAGCGGCAAGTTATACATCTCTCCCCGCCGTCTTCCAGTCTCGTCATTTTCTTTTCATTTTGTCATAATCTTCCACCTAACAACTGCACCGCTACAGCGAATCATGTTTCTTCGGAAATGATTAGGAATAAACGACGATAAAAGTAGTTGGTGAAAGATCAGAAAAACAATTACTCGAACGCAATATAGGTGAACAGGTAGTCCGTTGCCTTTGGTCGACTGCACTGAAGCCGCTGCCTGGCTGCTGGTGCCGTGGCCTCGTATTCAGCAGACTGCTAAAACTTTCAGAGGTACTTTGAACTATAGCAGCCTTTTTAACGCCAAATACGAGTACAAAGAACTAAACTATACTCCGCCCGAACAAGCCACGAAATCCCAAGGGTACCCACCGGCCGCCGTGTCATTCTCGGACCACGGGCGTCAGTGGATGCGGATACCGAGGGGCATTTGGTGAGGACACCACTCTACCGGCCATATGTCAGTTCACGAGACCTGTCTCAGTCAAGTAGCTCCTCAGTTTGCCTCACAAGGGCTGAGTGCACGCCGCTAGCCAACAACGCTCAGCAGACTGGATGGTCACCAATCCAAGTGTTAGCCCAGCCCGACAGCGCTTAACTTCGGTGGTCTGACTGGAACCGGTGTTACCACTGCGGCAAGGCCGTTGGCAACAGCAAGTATAGGGTGGCTGTAATTAAACTTCAGCTGCTTCAGCCTGTGTAGACGGCAAACTAGGTACCGTATGGGAACCCAACTTAGTAGGAACGATGTTCAGACTGTGCGATGAAGGATTTGCGTTGTTAGTAGTGTTAATTTCTTGACTTGCCGTAACTCGCCGATATTGGTACGCCGACGTAGAGTTGAAACACGAACAGCAGTGTGCGTTGCAGTTGCAGACAGACAACATGGGTCTGGACTAGTTAAGCAAGGCCTTACTCGTGAAGCTGTTTTATCAAACAAGAGCAACAGTGATTTTGCTCTTCGCGAGTTTTTTTTTTTTTTTTTTTTTTTTTTTTTGTCATCAGTCTACGGATTGGTTTGATGCGGCCCGCCACGAATTCCTTTCCTGTGCTAACCTCTTCATCTCAGAGTAGCACTTGCAACCTACGTCCTCAATTATTTGCTTGACGTATTCC
Organism: Schistocerca nitens; assembly: GCF_023898315.1. NCBI lineage: Eukaryota > Metazoa > Arthropoda > Insecta > Orthoptera > Acrididae > Schistocerca > Schistocerca nitens. Next base: position 774,480,866 of record NC_064615.1, read on the forward strand.
AATCTCTGTCTTCCTTTACAGTTTTTGCCCTCTACAGCTCCCTCTAGTACCATGGAAGTCATTCCCTCATGTCTTAGCAGATGTCCTATCATCTTGTCCCTTCTCCTTATCAGTGTTTTCCACATATTCCTTTCGTCTCCGATTCTGCGTAGAACCTCCTCATTCCTTACCTTATCAGTCCACCTACTTTTCAACATTCGTCTATAGCACCACATCTCAAATGCTTCGATTCTCTTCTGTTCCGGTTTTCCCACAGTCCATGTTTCACTACCATACAATGCTGTACTCCAGACGTACATCCTCAGAAATTTCTTCCTCAAATTAAGGCCGGTATTTGATATTAGTAGACTTCTCTTGGCCAGAAATGCCTTTTTATGCCATAGCGAGTCTGTTTTTGATGTCCTCCTTGCTCCGTCAGTCATTGGTTATTTTACTGCCTAGGTAGCAGAATTCCTTAACTTCATTGACTTCGTGACCATCAATCCTGATGTTAAGTTTCTCCCTGTTCTCATTTCTACTACTTCTCATTACCTTCCTCTTTCTCCGATTTACTCATACTGTGTACTCATTAGACTGTTCATTCCGTTCAGCAGATCATTTAATTCTTCTTCACTTTCACTCAGGATAGCAATGTTGAGAGGCACCCACTTGCCTTTCTCATACTGTGGCATCAAGCAGTCAGGCCTGCAAGATGAGTGGTTTGCCAAGCGAGTGGATTCTTCCTTAATTTATCGAGCAACATGAATTCTCGTATCTTACTATTTAGTTACAAATTATCCTCCTGCATGAATAATACGCAACGGAAACACGCATCTGACTATCAGTGATTTATAGAACTCTGACTGCACACTACGCACTGGCAATACCACATTTACTTTTTGTCTTTGATTTAACGGCTTTTATATAAATTCGGGACATTATGACAACATACAATTTAATGAAAAAGGCCACCAATCTCTTTCTATTCACTATCTGATTTATTCCTAAACACACAAATTCTACAACCTACAACAAAATCACATGAGAAATTCCGCCCAGTGGGCATGACTTTACGTTAGTGAATCTCTATACTATGGTCTCGTAATCTATTTACCGCAACAGTGCACTCCCTGGATCGGATGGTGGATCTTTTATTATACCTCACACTTCGCCTCTCACAATCATCCTCACGAAACTTTCCTCCAGATCGAGCGATACAGAAGGAACAGGCATACCCACAAATCTTTCGAAACTACCTTGCTACCCCCATGCAAAACACACATACCCAAATTACATGACATATACAACACAACAATATGAAATACAACACAAAGAACTGTTACAACATCATCACTTTCCGCTTTCCCACTTCAATCAATATCTATCCCAGTTTCACACGACACTGCCCCACTTTGTAATTCTACTTTCCTACTGTGAACTCTGGAGATAAACGCACGTCTTCCTGTGCAATGCAAGCCAAGTGGCGTTGCTGGAAAAACGGCCGACTCACCTTGATTCTCTCTCAGAGTTTAAATTTAGCGTCACACGGAATGATATTTCTTAAATACTTCAACTTATGATACACACGCTATTTCTTAAATATTTCAGCTTATTGTACACACGCTATTAATTCTTAAATATTTCAGCTTATTGTACACACGCTAGTATCTCAACTTATAACTACACGTGGGCTCATTGTGACCGTTGGTTTACTACAATCCCCTTAAAATTACCTGCCTCACTTTGTAATTTTCCCCACAAAAGTTCCTGGGAAAGAGAAATGATTAGTTCTAACTACTCTTAAATATTCCACATCCATACCATGCCTCCACACTTTCATTACGGAGCACAACAAAAAAACAGGTCTTTACAGCAGAAGGTTCAGCGCCAGAGTGCCGAAACATGGCCGTATTCCGGTTCTCTCGCACCTCTGTCGAAGTGGGAGAAGCACCTTGCTACCTTATTGGTCAGCCACCTTTCAGACGCTCAAAGCTCTGGTAACTTCCATCTCTTTGGTCCCACCAAAGGTAGCCAAAGGATCGACTCAAAGATGATCATATATTCCGATTCACTATCTGTGGTTAGCAGACGACCATACATTCATTCATTTCACAGATCTCACCAAACTGGTTGTAGGGATTTATTTTGAGGGAGTGCACATGTGATCAATTAAATAAATAAATTGTCATTCTTTCCCCCACTGGTATTCGGCTTCGCTGTATTAATTGAAATTCAGTTACTTTTACACAAAAAATGTGTTGTTCTGACAAGAATTTCGTACCTATTTTCAATGTTGGGCGGTACTGTACCCTTTCACCACCGGCTACCCATGCAGAAAAAAATGGCACGGTACTATCCTTGCAATGCGAGGGTAGTTCCGAACATTTTTTTAAGAAAACTGTATTAAAACAAACGTAGCAATTCATCAAAATAACCAGGAGGAGACCTTAGCCCCTGGTGACCTCAAATAGAGGACCAAATTATTGACAGTTGTTGCATTATTGTACTCTCCACAATCCGGAGTAACGTACACATACAAATATATAACAATCCACATGACAAATAAAACATCACATCATAGAAATGAAAAAATAATATTGAGATAAAAATTTGCTTTAGTTACTGGGATCTTCGTTATTTTTATGAGTAATCCAAATTTCAATAATTCTAAAACAAATAAAAAAAATACTAATTGTACTCATGAAATTTTAAATAGCTCACCGTCCAAACACAGAGCAAGTAATCTGACATTCATAAATTGCGCTGTAAAAACCCTTACACAGCAAAGTCTAAATACAAAACAAAATCAACAAAAGAAAAAAAATTCGTACACTAGTTACACGTAGAATGTCAGGCTCCATACCATTACTCTAAAATTTACCTCAAACCTACAGAGAAATAAAAACTGAGAAGAAAAACAATGAAATACACCACAAGTTACATACTGGTTACGTAATATAGTTCGTCTAAGACATCATGTCATACCTCATTAACTATCATCACCTAAACAATTGCCACAGCTACTCGACAGTGAGTTTAACCTTATCCTATATCCATCAGTACAAATACCTGCTGCTGAGCTAGTCAGTCCATCAACTTTGATCAATACTCGCAATAAATAGTTAGCAATAAGTGCTTGAATCTACCAGTAGCTCTCTTATCTTACTCTACTGTTCATTTCTCTGTTGTCACACATATAGACGACAAGAACTTGCATTTCGACTAGCCTTCGTTACACTTTAATGTGAAATATCACCACTGTGATAATAAAAATAAGTGGCTTCAGTCAAAACACCAACAAGATTATTACTATGCACGACATCAAAATACATCAGTTAATTCCGATATTTGTTGTGCAATGCAAACTCTTGTCCCCTATGACAATCTTACTGATCAATGCTACATGAACCGCTACGTTAGTATTACGCCACTGGCTTATAATTAAAGCATCATTGTACCAAACATTCTAATAAACATGCTACGTGAACTTGATAACCCAGAACAAACAAAAAAAAAAAACCACTAACTATTCTAAACACAAATATTAATAAAATACAATTACGCTTGCTGTCCCTTCAGGAATGAAACATATAAAAAAACATTTACACAATTACAAATACATTATTCCCTATCTTGCGAGTCACACGGAAACATTTCATTCTGTGATTTTCTTGGGGTCAAAAGGTTGCTGATAGTTTTCCTAGAACCACTGTCTCGGTGTCAAAGCTCTCCCATGGTTACCCGGACGAAAGTCTTTGAGTCACTCAATTCGGCATTTTGAACACGCACTGAACAGTAAACTGTATCTCTCATTAAACACAAATGTCATAGTCACTCTCAGAGTACCATCCACACGAATCTGTTCGTCCAAAAAATGGCCCTACAACTACTATTACCCACGGTTCTGTCCTTTCAGTTCATGGTGTAATTAAAAGTCGTAAGTTTCAACAAACAGCACTTATTCCCGCGCCAATTCAAGAAATGTCTCCTACTACAGACGCAAATGTCAATGTCCCACTCTAGTTTCTTGCCTTCATACAATAATTGTTCACCATACGACAACTGTCCTCTAAGTATACCAAGTGTCCCACATGCAATTCACAAAGCACACTTAACAAGTCACTGTCAAAAGTTTATGGATCCCACCATTCAGTGGTCAAGACACAACAAAACAATCGTCCTGCCTGCTACAGACAAAATCTTTTCCCCCACTCACAACATGGAAACACCAGTCCTTCACTTTCCACATTATGGAAAGTCGCAGTCATCTTGTTTCACGGCTCCACAGTCCAGTACTAGTTACTAGCTGCTGGTAAAAAAAAAATGCTCGCCGGGCTCTGCCGCGCCTCGTCCATTCTGCAGTAGCGCCGCTGCGCGCGCCGTTGAGCAGAAGAAACCACCCGCTGTTGCCTCCGCGGGATACCTTCCCCAGTCGTAAGGGTGGCGGAACTCATGAATGGCCAGTGATACGTGCGTGTCGCCCCAGGCCGTTGACCTGCTGTAGCGGGCGCGTGGAGTGTACCTCGTCCGACAGTGGGGTGGGGAGTGCCGCGGCTGTGTCGCCTGTCGCCATGGCGACGTCAGCTCGGCCCGTTAGCGGTATGGGCGTTACGACACCCAATTAGCCAGATCTTCCGTGCATCTCGCAACATTACAGACAAAAGGAAATTCTTACATTAAAATTATACACCCTAGTTTTCTACACATACAACATCAACATTTATCTCTTTTCTATAGACAGCCCACACTCGTGCTATTCATTGTACCTGTCGTCCCTCATACAAAACATGAAAGTGTAAAAAAAAAACAAAAGGAATAATAAGCAATCTATACTGCTCATAATTACAATATCAAATAGTAGGCTACTCTAACATCCTATCACAGTGAAAGTGTTCGAAACTGTTTATTCTAAAACTACAATATACAATGAACTTTTGTGCTTGTGACAGACTGAAATTAATACCCCTTGAAAGTGCTCTAACAAAAAATAAGAATAATCCACAAGGCTCACAATTACCTACCACATGTTATTAAATAGTAAACTACTTTAACATCCTAACACAACAAACATTTTAGAAACTGATGACTCTAAATCTACAACATACAATGCACCTTTGTGCTTGTGACTGACTGAAATTAGTATCTTTCTATATATTTTACCTTTTTTTTATATATAACAACATTTCTAGGACACGTATGAACCATCCACATGATGTCAGATCCTGACATGCCATCGAGGTTCATCCAAATCAAACAATACATAATAATGTTTTGGTTACGAATCGGTAGCATCCCCTTTGCAGGAGTGTGCGCATTGATCACACTACTCTACGACTCTCACTCACCAGACATCACATTTTCCTTCTCATTCAATCCATTAATACACTAACAGAATAGGTCTAGAAGTCAGCTAACCTTAACACCACCACACTCACTACAACATACCATACCTTTGCTCCCTTATACTCAACCACATAACACATGAAGCTGTTTCGGAGATAGCATTCCAGTCTCCGAATTCGTCCTTTCACTCTGGCACCTCTCTCCATCGGCTTACCTCCGCATTCGCTTTACCCATTAATCATTCTGCTAAACACCAACTTAGAATTGCGACATTTCATCTAAGAACAAAAAATACACAAATTAATCAACCTGCAAAAATAACTGCACACATTCTTGGTACCGTTTTGATTAGTTATACTGGTACGAGGCTTCAACAACAACAAAAAATATTATTTTTCTCAAATCGCAATTGTTATGCTAAGAATTAGATCTACACCTATATTACATCTTACGTCAGTATTCCACAACGTTCACCATCTGGGTCTCATACTCCCTTTACGTCCTTTCACATTGTGCAGTTGTCCTCATCTCTTCATTCGTATTTCGGCTCTCCGTCCGTCCATTACTCCATCATTTCCTGGTCTTCCTTCGCCATTGGCATCAATCTCTATCGCAGCATACACAGGCCTCTCTGTAACATACATCTAAGACATCTCCACATTATTCAATTCTACTCACCTTTATTTACCACTGTTTCATCACGTCGAATCTCTCTTCATTAATCACACGGCTTCACGTCGCTTTTCTCCTCATATACCACCTTTATCCACTACTATTTATCACGTCGCTTCTCTATCTACCATCTTTATTCACTCATTAATCATCACGTCGTTTCTGCTTGATCCTCATTCATATGACAAAAAATACGTACATACACCACTCTGTCGACTCCTGTTCATGACTCATTTGACCAGTCTATTCCGTCATACTTCCTGACATCCCGCCTGAAAATTCTTACGTTCGATTTGACCCTGCACAACGTTACACACCACAAATAAATACACTGACTATTTACCATAAATTGCCTACCTTAGATCTATCCTTAACTTTTCCATAATTTGATGTTAGAAATGTGATGAAGCCCACGAGATTGTTTTCCCTTGATCGTCTCAATCAGTACAGCATTTTCATGGACAATCCGCCTCACTCTGAATGGTCCACTATACACAATAAAGAATTCGCTAGTTAGGAATATGTGCTTACACGAAAATTAAATGTGTGCAGAGAATATACAAGCTGGGAGAACTGGGCAGCCCAAGTGTTAGTAACTTTGGTGCTAGTGTCCTCTTTCACTAACACCAGATTCCGAACAACCATACACAGCACTTCATTATAGCTGTCACCACGACAATGACATACTATACCTCAGATGGCATCTAATTTAAAAACTTCGATCACAACGTTTACTTTTTACATTACGTGTTAAGTACCTGCAATAGTCAAATCACACTAATTCAACTGGACTCATTGGCATTACTACATAACATTTCTTTTACTTTACTGTTCGAAATAAAAGGTTGCAAATTTTACTGCGATACCAGCCTAACAGATTCCATTACTGCCGCTTTATTCTCTGATCAGAAGTATGGTATTTTCATTCCTACATATTAGTTGAGTTTGTCTGCTACATAGACAATTTTCAGTGCCAGCTGCATGTGTTTTAGAGCAAGATATTAAGGGCTGATATGTTGGATTAGTTTCTCCTATTCTTCAATCTATTACAACATGAAAGAAATACCCGGATTCCATGCTCTCCTGTCATTCAGATAGTTTCTACCCTCGACACTATCTGACCTGTCTCCGTTCACGATATCGCTCTCATTACCCAAGTGTTGAAATGACGCGGAATCGTCTAAGCCTCTGCCTGCCATCACTATACCTCTGCGCAATTTCACTGGCAACTTCGTTATATGGATCCTAATGAACTCCGCTGGTTCGTATGTCACATCCAAGTACCTGTTTCGTCTGAACATCTCCTGATAGCATGACACTGAATCCCTTATACCACATTCGTTACGATTTGGCATCATCAATATGCTTTGCGTAACCTGGTCCTCCTTACTTTTCGACCAGAATTCATTTAAATAGCTACTACAGTCTTTAAGGTCTTCCTCCATTTTCGCTCTTGCCTCGTCCCTCAAATAGTTATACACAAACTTCGTTTTGAGGAGCAGTCCCCACGATGAAGGTAATGAATCGTGAAATTGAGACAGCCTTGGACTATACCCAGTTGAGTCTGCCACCTGTTTTATCCGACACAACCGTTCTTCTGACTCTGTGAATTCGTCTTTCTCTTTCTGCCTATTTTCGCTTTCTGAGTTTATCTCACTCTCCCTCTGCAATCTACCTGGTGGTGTGTCACCTTCACTACTGCACGCTACTTGCAACTGTGTCAGTTCTTCACTATGTTTCCTACTTATTTCTAATTGTGCCTCTTTAAACTGTAATGGTGATTGTATCTCATCCTGATCGGCATAAACCTCTCGCTGCGTACTGTCAGAACCTGTCTCGCCTCTTGTACTGATCTTTTCTGTATCTGCACTAATCGTATTCATTCTGACCACTACCTCTTTGATTCGCTCATCCGGCAAAACGCCCCTACGTTCAGTAGTATCACTCTCTTTTGCAAATACTTGTACCTCCAAATTACTGGCTTTTTCTTTCTCGGCGTCACATACTTGCTTCACCGCATCCAGATTCTTCTCCCCCTCATCTAACCGATTATTAACTGCGGACAGATGCTCATCGATAACTGCGTGTAGCTTCCTCATTGCCTCTTTATTTCCCCTATCCATTGTTTCCAATCTCTCCTTAGTCTCCCTATCTCTCTCCTTATTATCTCTATTGATTGCTTCTAATATTTCGTTATTTGCTTCCAATCCTTTCTTAGTTGCTTCAAATCGTTCCTTATTCTCCCTATCTCTCTCCTTATTATCTCTATCTAATCTTTCGTTAATATCTCTATTCATTGCTTCTAATCTTTCCTTATTCTCCCTATCTCTCTCCTCATTCTTCCTATCTCTCTCCTTATTATCTCTCACCAAACTCTGTAACAACTGTAGCATCATATCGTCATTTGCAACTTTCGACGCGCTCACCTCGTTCGCCTGTGAAACCGTAGCCTCGCTAAGAGTAGCTGCACTTTCACTGCATACCTGTCCTAATCTCGGCTCGCCCGCGTCGTCGGGAAAGGCCCGCGTTTGTGGACAAAGCCCGCCGCATAAATGATCACCCAGGAGCAGTCCAGTGAACAATTCAACCCCTTCCGAGTGTTTGTCTTTCTCGCTCGTTAACACATGGTCAACAGCTACTTCCTGCTGCACTGCTACGTTCACGCCAGAATCGCTATTCTCCATGGTGACTACACTTTTAGACTGCGACCTAGTTACTACGGACATTACGCAAAAAAAATTATACCACGATCTTCCAGCCTTGTACGATATAGCAATTAAAAAAAATAAAAGATCCTCACCAATCCAGAAAGAAATTGCAAACAAAAAAAATTTTACTTCTTAGCGCTATCACAATATATTCCATCAAAAAATAAAAAAAATCTTAACAGCAATAATCCTGGCAGGGTCGAAATTATGAGAGGCTCCCACTTGCCATTCTCATACTGTGGCATCAAGCAGTCAGGCCTGCAAGATGAGTGGTTTGCCAAGCGAGTGGATTCTTCCTTAATTTATCGAGCAACATGAATTCTCGTATCTTACTATTTAGTTACAAATTATCCTCCTGCATGAATAATACGCAACGGAAACACGCATCTGACTATCAGTGATTTATAGAACTCTGACTGCACACTACGCACTGGCAATACCACATTTACTTTTTGTCTTTGATTTAACGGCTTTTATATAAATTCGGGACATTATGACAACATACAATTTAATGAAAAAGGCCACCAATCTCTTTCTATTCACTATCTGATTTATTCCTAAACACACAAATTCTACAACCTACAACAAAATCACATGAGAAATTCCGCCCAGTGGGCATGGCTTTACGTTAGTGAATCTCTATACTATGGTCTCGTAATCTATTTACCGCAACAGTGCACTCCCTGGATCGGATGGTGGATCTTTTATTATACCTCACACTTCGCCTCTCACAATCATCCTCACGAAACTTTCCTCCAGATCGAGCGATACAGAAGGAACAGGCATACCCACAAATCTTTCGAAACTACCTTGCTACCCCCATGCAAAACACACATACCCAAATTACATGACATATACAACACAACAATATGAAATACAACACAAAGAACTGTTACAACATCATCACTTTCCGCTTTCCCACTTCAATCAATATCTATCCCAGTTTCACACGACACTGCCCCACTTTGTAATTCTACTTTCCTACTGTGAACTCTGGAGATAAACGCACGTCTTCCTGTGCAATGCAAGCCAAGTGGCGTTGCTGGAAAAACGGCCGACTCACCTTGATTCTCTCTCAGAGTTTAAATTTAGCGTCACACGGAATGATATTTCTTAAATACTTCAACTTATGATACACACGCTATTTCTTAAATATTTCAGCTTATTGTACACACGCTATTAATTCTTAAATATTTCAGCTTATTGTACACACGCTAGTATCTCAACTTATAACTACACGTGGGCTCATTGTGACCGTTGGTTTACTACAATCCCCTTAAAATTACCTGCCTCACTTTGTAATTTTCCCCACAAAAGTTCCTGGGAAAGAGAAATGATTAGTTCTAACTACTCTTAAATATTCCACATCCATACCATGCCTCCACACTTTCATTACGGAGCACAACAAAAAAACAGGTCTTTACAGCAGAAGGTTCAGCGCCAGAGTGCCGAAACATGGCCGTATTCCGGTTCTCTCGCACCTCTGTCGAAGTGGGAGAAGCACCTTGCTACCTTATTGGTCAGCCACCTTTCAGACGCTCAAAGCTCTGGTAACTTCCATCTCTTTGGTCCCACCAAAGGTAGCCAAAGGATCGACTCAAAGATGATCATATATTCCGATTCACTATCTGTGGTTAGCAGACGACCATACATTCATTCATTTCACAGATCTCACCAAACTGGTTGTAGGGATTTATTTTGAGGGAGTGCACATGTGATCAATTAAATAAATAAATTGTCATTCTTTCCCCCACTGGTATTCGGCTTCGCTGTATTAATTGAAATTCAGTTACTTTTACACAAAAAATGTGTTGTTCTGACAAGAATTTCGTACCTATTTTCAATGTTGGGCGGTACTGTACCCTTTCAATGTCATCAGCGAATCGTATCATTGATATCCTTTCACCTTGTATTTTAATTCCACTCGTGAACCTTTCTTTTATTTCCATCATTGCTTCCTCAATGTACAGATTGAAGAGTAGGGGCGAAAGGCTACAGCCTTGTCTTACACCCTTCTTAATACGAGCACTTCGTTCTTGATCGTCCACTCTTATTATTTCCTCTTGGTTGTTGTACATATTGTATATGACCCGTCTCTCCCTATAGCTTACCCCTACTTTTTTCAGAATCTCGAACAGCTTGCACCATTTATATTGTCGAACGCTTTTTCCAGGTCGACAAATCCTATGAAAGTGTCTTGATTTTTCTTTAGCCTTGCTTCCATTATTAGCCGTAACGTCAGAATTTCCTCTCTCGTCCCTTTACTTTTCATAAAGCGAAACTGATCGTCACCTAGCGCATTCTCAATTTTCTTTTCCATTCTTCTGTATATTGTTCTTGTAAGCAGCTTCGATGCATGAGCTGTTAAGCTGATTGTGAGATAATTCTCGCACTTGTCAGCTCTTGCCGTCTTCGGAATTGTGTGGATGATGCTTTTCCGAAAGTCAGATGCTATGTCGCCAGACTCATATATTCTACACACCAACGCGAATAGTCATTTTGTTGCCACTTCCTCCAATGATTTTAGAAATTCTGGTGGAATGTTATCTATCCCTTCTGCCGTATTTGACCGTAAGTCCTCCAAAGCTCTTTTAAATTCCGATTCTAATACTGGATCCCCTATCTCTTCTAAATCGACTCCTGTTTCTTCTTCTATCACATCAGACAAATCTTCACCCTCATAGAGGCTTTCAATGTATTCTTTCCACCTATCTGCTCTCTCCTCTGCATTTAACAGTGGAATTCCCGTTGCACTCTTAATGTTACCACCGTTGCTTTTAATGTCACCAAAGGTTGTTTTGACTTTCCTGTATGCTGAGTCTGTCCTTCCGACAGTCATATCTTTTTTGATGTCTTCACATTTTTCCTGCAGCCATTTCGTCTTAGCTTCCCTGCACTTCTTATTTATTTCATTCCTCAGCGACTTGTATTTCTGTATTCCTGATTTTCCCGGAACATGTTTGTACTTCCTCCTTTCATCAATCAACTGAAGCATTTCTTCTGTTACCCATGATTTCCTTCCCAACTTCTGCGATGGCCCTTTTTAGAGATGTCCATTCCTCTTCAACTGTACTGCCTACTGCGCTATTCCTTATTGCTGTATCTATAGCTTTAGAGAACTTCGAACGTATCTCGTCATTCCTTAGTACTTCCGTATCCCACTTCTTTGCGTATTGATTCTTCCTGACTAATGTGTTGAACTTCAGCCTACTCTTCATCACTACTATATTGTGATCTGAGTCTATATCTGCTCCTGGGTACGCCTTACAATCCAGTAACTGATTTCGGAATCTCTGTCTGACCATGATGTAATCTAATTGAAATCTTCCCGTATCTCCCGGCCTTTTCCAAGTATACCTCCTCCTCTTGTGATTCTTGAACAGGGTATTCGCTATTACTAGCTGAAACTTGTTACAGAACTCAATTAGTCTTTCTCCTCTTTCATTCCTCGTCCCAAGCCCATATTCTCCTGTAACCTTTTCTTCTACTCCTTCCCCTACAACTGCATTCCAGTCGCCCATGACCATTAGATTTTCGTCCCCCTTTACATACTGCATTACCCTTTCAATATCCTCATACACTTTCTCTATCTGTTCATCTTCAGCTTGCGACGTCGGCATGTATACCTGAACTATCGTTGTCGGCGTTGGTCTGCTGTCGATTCTGATTAGAACAACCCGGTCACTGAACTGTTCACAGTAACACACCCTGTGCCCTACCTTCCTATTCATAACGAATCCTACACCTGTTATACCATTTTCTGCTGCTGTTGATACTACACGATAGTCATCTGACCAGAAATCCTTGTCTTCCTTCCACTTCACTTCACTGACCCCTACTATATCTAGATTGAGCCTTTGCATTTCCCTTTTCAGATTTTCTAGTTTCCCTACCATGTTCAAGCTTCTGACATTCCACGCCCCGACTCGTAGAACGTTATCCTTTCGTTGATTATTCAATCTTTTTCTCATGGTAATCTCCCCCTTGGCAGTTCCCTCCCGGAGATCCGAATGGGGGACTATTCCGGAATCTTTTGCCAATGGAGAGATCATCATGACACTTCTTCAATTACAGGCCACATGTCCTGTGGATACACGTTACGTGTCTTTAATGCAGTGGTTTCCATTGCCTTCTGCATCCTCATGTCGTTGATCATTGCTGATTATTCCGCCTTTAGGGGCAATTTCCCACCCCTAGGACAAGAGAGTGCCCTGAACCTCTATCCGCTCCTCCGCCCTCTTTGACAAGGCAGTTGGTAGAATGAGGCTGACTTCTTATGCCGGAAGTCTTCGGCCGCCAATGCTGATTATTTATCAAAATTTAGGCAGTGGCGGGGATAGAACCCGGGACCGAAGACGTTTTTGATTATGAATCAAAGACGCTACTCGCGAGTGCCGAGTCGTTAAAGCAATACGAAGATGTCCTGTTTCGGCATGAGGGTCGAAGAATATGATTTTGAAGTTCCAATTAACTGATAATTTAGAAATTGCTCTTGGGAGAGGCCGACCTGCAATTGCACCACGAATTGTTGGATAAGTTGCTATAGCTACGGCTGAGAATGCTGGACGCAATGTGCGATATTCGAACAGTCCACAGGCTGTGTCACGATTACTGAACATTCCATTGTCCATCGTTTGAAAAGTGCTGCTAAAAATTCGTAGTGTGATTCGAGTCTGTCGTGCATGGAGATTGTCGCCACGTTCAGTAACGTTTGTAACCTGGAACGTAAATATGGTTCGAATTAACAAATATTACCCTCTCATGTGGAAATGAAAAAATGTGTTTCTTTCAATGCTTTTTTCATTATTTCTCTTCCGCGTGTTGTGACAAGTATTTCCACAAAGTTTCACTGTCCTACGCTCACTCTGTTTTTATGGGGGCTCTCGCATGTAGCGAAATTTTAATTATAATTACCCCGTTTGTACTGCGGCAACGACCTTGCCGCAGTGGATACACCGGTTCCCGTCAGATCACCGAAGTTACCGCTGTTGGGCGTGGCCGGCACTTGAATGGGTGACCATCCCGCCGCCATGCGCTGTTGCCATTTTTCGGAGTGCAATTAGCCTCGTGATGCCAATTGAGGAGCTACTCGATCGAATAGTAGCGGCTTCGGTCAAGAATACCATCATAACTGCCGGGAGAGCGGTGTGCTGACCGCACACCCCTCCCAACCGCATCCTCCTTGAGGATGACACGGCGGTCGGATGGTCCAGGTAGGCCACTCGTGTCCTGAAGACGTAGTGCTGTTTGTACTGCAACCGTGTGAAAGATGCGTAGTATCGGTGATCAATTGGCTGCACTCTTCCCTTGTTCGATAAGAACGCCGTTCACATTTCCGGTGACAAAAATGCTGTCGACTAGTGGTCTTCGTCGGAAGACGTCATGATTACGACTGACTGCAGAAAATCCGTTGCTATGGCATGGGATGTCGGGCACTTTCTCTAGCTCTGGTAGGCCGAAGTAAGTGTCTCTCTGGCGTGCGCCTCCTGGTGAAACGGCTGCATCTCCGCTGTGGTGGCGCTGCGTCTCCGTTTCGCCAGCATAAAAGCCGTGTCGGTATGGGGAGCGCGTTAGCCCGTGTTTTAGTAAATTCTAACCACCTCGAAAGGATTTCTGAATTCTGGCACTTCACACGTATAAGATTTCCTTGCGATTCGTAGCAAATCAGATTTACGCATACTCACTTAAACACGGACTCAGGCGCGCACACACGTTTCCAACTGTTTTTGTGACAGTGGGTAATAATGACTCAGAAATAAATCGAGCGTAGTTCCAATACTCCAGTTCACACAAATGTTTGAGGCAGGTTTCCCCTGGTCATCAACCTAATGTCAGAGGTGGAAAATCCAAATATTCGCAATTAGGACCACCTCTGCCGCTCTCCAAAGCAAATATTTGGCTGAAAAGAACTACGTTGTACATCAACCCGCGCTTCTCTCTTGAACAGGCAATGAAAGATGTCAGAAACAACTTTTAATTTTTAAAAAAGTACTGTACTTTGTGATCTTAAATACGATAGCGCTGACAGCTACCGAAAACTTGAGAATTTTTACTCAACTTTTTGATTTTATACTTTTCCTTTTTCCATTTCCTTCTTATAAGAGCTGTACGGACAGTTCCCGTTAGGACCACCCTCTAACACACACAAGATTTCACAGAAGAAAAGTCAGTATTGATGGATATGATAGGAACAATCATCCTAAGCAAAAAAGTTCACTAAACACGATTTCTAAAATGCTTATGCTGAGAGCTCTGAGCACTTCTTCATCTTCGATACTTTGAAACAAATCTCTTATAGTGGCAGCTTTTGACTTTTCACATTTTTCGAGGTGGTAATATGGACCAAAAGAAGAAGAACTGTCGAAAAAACATAGGGTTTAAAGTGCGTACTTTAAGAGCAAAGAATATTTGTTCATCTTGACTACTATGAAACACATCTCTACTGAACAAGTGCTCATAGCTGTGGTAAGCATTTTAGAGCCCACCCTTAAGCCAGTGAAACAACGGATGAAAGGTTTTTTGAGAAGCTCACGCTATTAATGCAATTTTGAAGCAATAAGTGTGAAAACTGGTATTTCGTTTCTTGGTAAGAAATAAAAAAAGATAGGTATTTCAGCATTTTTGTAAATTCAACCTCTAATGGGATGAAATACTGAGTGAAAACTTTTTAATTAAATTAATCGTTATTAGAGAACTGCTAAAGCGTTTCTAAACCTACATCAGTGAAAACTTCTCGGTTATAAATAGGAAATACGTGTCAGGGGATTAAATTTCTCGGTTAGAAATTAGATATATGTGTCATGGGATTAAATTTCCTATGGAAATATCTCCATAAGAGCTCAAAAGGCAGGATTAACAAAACCTCAGACTCCAGATCCCAGAAACTATTTTTGGTCAGAAGACATTGGGAAAAGAGCACGCTTATATAGTCTAATTACCGTGAAAAGCTTAAAGGTGTTGCAGTTTATGAACTAAATCAAAGAGAGCTATTTGAAAATTACCGCACCAAATTTGCTTTGTCATAATGCGTAGAAATAATACATTAATTTTTCAGTAGGTCTAATCTATGTACATAAAATTATTTTTGTTGTAATTGCTACACAAACGAGAGCGAAGCAGGCTATGCTAAGCTAATTCAGTTTATGTAGCAAACATATGTCCTGTGTTCATAAGCAGCATACCACAATCACTACCCTAATTAAAGTACCTGATGACTTGAAATATTTCGTAGACAACAGCGAGGCTATAATATTGATGCCACTAGGCTTCAGCAAAGCATTTGGTATCGTCAGTTTTGACATAGTGCCCCGAAAAATTCGACAGCTACTATTTTTAGAGGGTATGCTGAAGCGGTGTGAAAGCAACTTGGGAAAGAGACGGCACCGTATTGTCTTTGGGTATGAAAAGTCGTCCTGGAAGCATGTTCTCTCAGGAGTGCCACAGGGGCGAGTTCTGGACCGACAGTTGTTTTCCTTCATCATCATCATCATTTAAGACTGAGTATGCCTTTCAGCGTTCAGTCTGGAGCATAGCCCCCTTATAAAATTCCTCCATGATCCCCTATTCAGTGCTAACATTGGTGCCTCTTCTAATGTTAAAGCTATTACTTCAAAATCATTCTTAACCGAATCCAGGTACCTTCTCCTTGGTCTGCCCCGATTCCTCCTATCCTCTACTGCTGAACCCATGAGTCTCTTGGGTAACCTTGCTTCTCCCATGCGTGTAACATGACCTCACCATCTAAGCCTGTTCGCCCTGACTGCTACATCTATAGAGCTCATTCCCAGTTTTTCTTTGATTTCCTCATTGTGGACACCCTCCTGCCATTGTTCCCATCTACTAGTACCTGCAATCATCCTAGCTACTTTCATATCCGTAACCTCAACCTTGTTGATAAGGTAACCTGAATCCACCCAGCTTTCGCTCCCATACAACAAAGTTGGTCGGAAGATTGAACGGTGCACAGATAACTTAGTCTTGGTACTGACTTCCTTCTTGCAGAAGAGAGTAGATCGTAGCTTAGCGCTCAGTCCATTAGCTTTGCTACACCTCGCTTCCAGTTCTTTCACTATGTTGCCATCCTGTGAGAATATGCATCCTAAGTACTTGAAACCGTCCACCTGTTCTAACTTTGTTCCTCCTATTCGGCACTCAATCCATTTATATTTCTTTCCCACTGACATTACTTTCGTTTTGGAGATGCTAATCTTCATACCATAGTCCTTACATTTCTGATCTAGCTATGAAATATTACTTTGCAAACTTTCAATCGAATCTGCCATCACAACTAAGTCATCCGCATATGCAAGACTGCTTATTTCATGTTCACATATCTTAATCTCACCCAGCCAGTCTATTGTTTTCAACATATGATCCATAAATAATATGAACAACAGTGGAGACAGGTTGCAGCCTTGTCTTGCCCCTGAAAGTACTCTGAACCATGAACTCAATATACCGTCAACTCTAACAGCTGCCTGACTATCCATGTAAAGACCTTTAATTGCTTGCAAAAGTTTGCCTCCTATTCCATAATCTCGTAGAACAGACAATAACTTCCTCCTAGGAACCCGGTCATATGCCTTTTCTAGATCTATAAAGCATAGATACAATTCCCTGTTCCACTCATAACACTTCTCCATTATTTGCCGTAAGCTAAAGACCTGGTCCTGACAACCTCTAAGAGGCCTAAACCGACACTGATTGTCATCCAATTTGTCCTCAACTAATACTCGCACTTTCCTTTCAACAATACCTGAGAAGATTTTACCCACAACGCTGATTAAAGAGATACCTCTGTAGTTGTTACAATCTTTTCTGTTTCCATGTTTAAAGATTGGTGTGATTACTGCTTTTGTTCAGTCTGATGGAACCTGTACCGACTCCCAGGCCAATTCAATTATCCTTTGTAGCCATTTAAGACCTGACATTCCACTGTATTTGATGAGTTCCGACTTAGTTTCATCCACTCCAGCTGCTTTATTGCACTGCAATC
Organism: Schistocerca nitens; assembly: GCF_023898315.1. Lineage (NCBI taxonomy): Eukaryota > Metazoa > Arthropoda > Insecta > Orthoptera > Acrididae > Schistocerca > Schistocerca nitens. The sequence continues at coordinate 774,498,563 of NC_064615.1, forward strand.
TATTGACCATTTTCTCCACCTCCTCAAATGTGATCCTGTTTCCATCATCATTCCTATCCCATTCTACCTCGAAATCTGAAACATTGCTGATCGTATTTTCACCTACATTGAGCAACTCTTGAAAATATTCCCTCCATCTGCCCAAGGCATCCACAGGATTCAACAGCAGTTTTCCTGACCTGTCCAAAATGTCATTTCCTTCTTACCTCCCTTTCGAAGACTGCTAATTACACTCCAGAATGGTTTTCCAGCAGCTTGACCCAAAGTCTCCAACCTGTTTCCAAAGTCTTCCCAAAATTTCCTTTTGGATGCTCCAATTATCTGTTTGGCTTTGTTTCTTTCTTCAACATAACTTTCTCTGTCTACCTGAGTTCTAGCATGTAGCCAATTTTGATACGCCTTCTTTTTCCTTTTACAGGCTGCCTTGACTGTGTCATTCCACCAAGCTGTTTGCTTCATCCTACTTTTACACACTACCGTTCCAAGACATTCTTTAGCCACTTCTAGTACTGTGTCCCTGTACCTTGTCCATTCCTTTTCCAATGACTGTAATTGACTACATTCAACTAACTGGTACCTTTCTGAGATCGCTGTTATGTACTTGTGCCTGATTTCCTTATCCTGAAGTTTCTCCACTCTTATCCTCCTACATATTGACCTGACCTCCTGCACTTTCGGCCTCACAATCCCAATTTCACTGCAGATTAAATAATGACCAGTGTCATCAAAGAATCCACTGAATACACGTGTATCCCTCACAGCCTTCCTGAATTCCTGATCTGTTATTATATAGTCAATGACAGATCTGGTTCCTCTGCCTTCCAAAGTATACCGGTGAATGTTCTTATGTTTAAAAAAGGAGCTTGTGATTACTAAGCCCATACTGGCACAGAAATCCAAGAGTTGTTTCCCGTTCCTGTTGGCCTCCATATCCTCTCCAAATTTACCCATAACCTTTTCATACCCTTGTGTTCGATTTCCAATCCTGGCATTAAAATCACTCATGAGCAGAACACTGTCCTTGTCCTTTACTCTAACAACTACATCACTGAGTGTCGCATAAAAACTATGCATCTTATCTTGATCTGTCACTTCACAATACGAATATACTTACACAATCCTAATTTTCTTGCTAGACGCTGTCAAATCTATCCACATCAGTCGTTCGTTTACATACCTTGCTGCAACTACGCTGGGTTCCATTTCTTTCCTGATGTAAAGCCCTACACCCCATTGTGCTATTCCTGCTTTGACTCCTGACAGGTAGACCTTGTATTCTCCCACTTCCTCTTCTTTCTGACCCCTTACCCTAATGTCACTAACAGCTAAAACGTCCAACCCCATCTTACTTGCAGCCTCTGCCAGCTCTAGCTTCTTCCCAGAGTAGCCCCCATTGATATTAATGGCTCCCCATCTCATTACCATTTGTTTGCCAAGTCGTATCTTAGGAGTCCCTGGTTTGTCAGTTAGAGGTGGTACTCCGTCACCTCCAAAGGTTCGAGGCATTTTGCTCTGATTGTTGCCAGCATCATATTTAAAGTACCAGGGAAGCAGGTTGCTAGCCTTGCTTGCCCCGAGTCCCATTGAGTTTTACCCCTAACGGTTGAGGGACTAACCGGTGGATTTGGTAGTCTTTGCCGTATGAGCACCAAGGTGACCACGACTCAGAATATGTCCGAGCTGCCCAGCCTTATTCCAAAGTAGCTGGTATCGCGACTGTCGGGACCACTTACTTGGCCACTCATACGTTGCCCGTGGTTCATGAACTAGGACATGACTACAGGAACCCACACCATGAACCACAGTTGTTTTGCTTGTGTGTCAATAATACATAGCCGATTCTGTCCCTTTGTAAACATCATTCGTATGCAGAGGACATCTAGCTTTACTTAAGTACCAACCTGAAAGTTTCATTAACGCCGTAGCACAGACAGACGGTGATCTGTATTGAGTGGTCAGATGGACACAAAACCTGCTTTGGATCAGCACCTTAACTGGGTGTAAGAACAGTCGTCACGAGCAGGAAGACTTCCCCTCACATTTATGACCTCCAGCAGTTTAGGAACATACACTCCTGGAAATGGAAAAAAGAACACATTGACACCGGTGTGTCAGACCCACCATACTTGCTCCGGACACTGCGAGAGGGCTGTACAAGCAATGATCACACGCACGGCACAGCGGACACACCAGGAACCGCGGTGTTGGCCGTCGAATGGCGCTAGCTGCGCAGCATTTGTGCACCGCCGCCGTCAGTGTCAGCCAGTTTGCCGTGGCATACGGCGCTCCATCGCAGTCTTTAACACTGGTAGCATGCCGCGACAGCGTGGACGTGAACCGTATGTGCAGTTGACGGACTTTGAGCGAGGGCGTATAGTGGGCATGCGGGAGGCCGGGTGGACGTACCGCCGAATTGCTCAACACGTGGGGCGTGAGGTCTCCACAGTACATCGATGTTGTCGCCAGTGGTCGGCGGAAGGTGCACGTGCCCGTCGACCTGGAACCGGACCGCAGCGACGCACGGATGCACGCCAAGACCGTAGGATCCTACGCAGTGCCGTAGGGGACCGCTCCGCCACTTCCCAGCAAATGAGGGACACTGTTGCTCCTGGGGTATCGGCGAGGACCATTCGCAACCGTCTCCATGAAGCTGGGCTACGGTCCCGCACACCGTTAGGCCGTCTTCCGCTCACGCCGCAACATCGTGCAGCCCGCCTCCAGTGGTGTCGCGACAGGCGTGAATGGAGGGACGAATGGAGACGTGTCGTCTTCAGCGATGAGAGTCGCTTCTGCCTTGGTGCCAATGATGGTCGTATGCGTGTTTGGCGCCGTGCAGGTGAGCGCCACAATCAGGACTGCATACGACCGAGGCACACAGGGCCAACACCCGGCATCATGGTGTGGGGAGCGATCTCCTACACTGGCCGTACACCACTGGTGATCGTCGAGGGGACACTGAATAGTGCACGGTACATCCAAACCGTCATCGAACCCATCGTTCTACCATTCCTAGACCGGCAAGGGAACTTGCTGTTCCAACAGGACAATGCACGTCCGCATGTATCCCGTGCCACCCAACGTGCTCTAGAAGGTGTAAGTCAACTACCCTGGCCAGCAAGATCTCCGGATCTGTCCCCCATTGAGCATGTTTGGGACTGGATGAAGCGTCGTCTCACGCGGTCTGCACGTCCAGCACGAACGCTGGTCCAACTGAGGCGCCAGGTGGAAATGGCATGGCAAGCCGTTCCACAGGACTACATCCAGCATCTCTACGATCGTCTCCATGGGAGAATAGCAGCCTGCATTGCTGCGAAAGGTGGATATACACTGTATTAGTGCCGACATTGTACATGCTCTGTTGCCTGTGTCTATGTGCCTGTGGTTCTGTCAGTGTGATCATGTGATGTATCTGACCCCAGGAATGTGTCAATGAAGTTTCCCCTTCCTGGGACAATGAATTCACGGTGTTCTTATTTCAATTTCCAGGAGTGTATTTCCAAAGGATATGAAACGTAAATTTGTGTAGTCACTCGTTCTGTTTAACCTCCACTATTGCATATAGAAAAAACGTGTAACTAACCCTGAATGATTGCGTGCATTACATCTGAGGCATCCATCCACTTGATGACGTCGGTGCTTCATACACCCAGTTAGCATGGTTGCTGCCAGACAAGCTGCACGACTATCAGTAAGTAAGTGCAGTCAAAAATATACGGACATTTATGTCACATGTTTTGATTCTCGCAAACTCACTCATCGAAACCTGTAGAATACTTCTCGTTCATCAAATTAAATTTAGCAGGAAGCAAAGGTTCGCAGTACACGTAAGGAGAAAAAACCCTAAAATTTTAAATTTGTAATTATATCACTAAATAATTTTTTTTGTCATTTGTTATTAGACTGTCTGTCTGTCTGACCACTTTTTCTTTGGAACGGGTAGACGTACAGTTTTCCAGTATCGATATCGTTAACAGGCAAATATCTTCGAGTTTTTCGATTCCCAGGATAGATTAACTACCTGTGTACACAATTACGTTTGTACGGAACCCTCGGTGCGAGATCTCTACTCGAACTTCTCCGGAAATTTTTAGTTTTTCGGTCAGTTTCACCACATTAGCTGTGCTTCTATTATGTCCTTTCACGTCACTTCCCATCCCTATCCACGATCTCTCTTCTTCTTCGCCCTCATCCGTTGCTACCCGCGTACTGATTCTAAATCTTCCTGAATGTCATTTGTCTTTGTGGTTATAGTTTTCATGAGGTAAAATATACTGGAATAACTTTCTTTTCAGACGGCCTCTGCGGCCGAGCGGTTCTAGGCGCTTCAGTCCGGAACCGCAGTGCTGCTACGGTCGCCGGTTCGAATCCTGCCTCGGGCATGGATGTGTGTGATGTCCTTAGGTTGGTTAGGTTTAAGTAGGTCCAAGTCTAGGGGACTGATGACCTTAGATGTTAAGTCTCATAGTGCTTTGAGCCATTTGAACCATTTGAACTTTCTTTCCAGTATAGCTACTACTATTGTTTCCACTATTTACGTCGTAATTATTACTAAATATTTTATCTCATACAGCATTTAAGGCTCCTTACAACATGAGTGTCGTAATAAACGAAATATAAAATGTCTACAATGCCAAGTTGTATTAAGAAATGCAGTGTATCGTCTATACAATTAATTTTCCAATCTGTATGTTTATCCACACTTGTAACGCGATCGCTATATTTTCATTCGGAACCAAATTAACTGTTAGGAAATCAGTATTCATATCAACCGACGAACAACTTTGCTACAAACGGAAGTGAAACAGAACTGAGATGTAACTGTCTCCTTTTAAAATGGTTATTTCACTCTGAATAAGGGCACACAAATGCATATGGACCCAGCCTGAGTTACTGTTTGGTCATAAACTGAGCCATAAAGTTTTTGTGGATCTCGCAGCGTTTGATTGCAATGCCGCATGCCGTAGAACGTGTTCTGCAAAGGGAAACTGAGATTTTCGGCAAAGTTTATTCTGCTGATCACGGATGCCAGCCGGATGTTTCCTTATAACACTAACGTATAACAAGGCTCTGTAACATTGTCTTATTTTTCATGTTCCGCAATAGTAACTCTCAGTTTCTTAAACCACCTAACTCCCGATAAAACAACTTCAGACGTCTAATTACTTTACAAATGAGTTAATGTCTTAAATATTTTAGGTTAAGCACATAACACCTTTATGACTGAAGACGTACAACCCTAATTATGTCTTCAAATGAGATGATAAGATGAGCACCAAGAAGAGAAAAACAAAGCCGATGGAATGTACTCGAATGAAATCAGTCGATGATGAAGGAGTTCGGTTACAAAGTAAGACACTGAAAGTAGTAGATGAGATTAGCTATTAGTGAGAAAAATAACTGACGCTTTCCGAAGTAGGGAGAATATATAATGCAGACTGGCATTAGCTAGAAAAGATTTTTCGAAAAAGAGATTTCTTTTAAATTTGTAGGTATCGTTGTTCATAATCGGAAAGTGGACGGTGACCAGTACAGACAGAAATAGGGTAGAAGCTTCGGAAAGGTTATGCTAGAAAATAATTCTGAAGATTTCTTGAATTGATGGTAACTTATGAATAAACACTGAATCGATCAGTGGAGAAAAGAAATTTATGACACATCTGAAGGAATTATTGCATAGGACAAACCCTGAGGCATTAAGTAACTGTAGCTAGGCAAGATAAGTGTGGGGCATTAAAATTGTAGAGGAAGATCCAGACTCGGCTATAGTAATCAATTGGGTGTGGATTGCAGTAATTATGAGGAGATGGAGAGGATTGCACAGCAAAGATAACGTGAAGAGTTTCATGAAATGAGTGTTAGGACTGAAGACATTAACAACATGTTCATGTTGTGTAATAAACGGAAACTATAAAACGCAGTTCCGGCTCGTAGCCTAGTACTTTCAAACAACATCGAAGGGTTCGCCTCAACCGACAATATATCACCATCAACAGTGCCACATGCCTTCGTTAAATCATATGCGGAGTCTTCTGTCTTGTGAGCACCCGGGGAATATAAAACAATATTTCTGAAAACTTCCCATTCATCTCCTTCCGTCGAGGTCTTCATGTTTCTGATACTCTGATGAAGCATATGTAGTTATTTAAGGACATTCAGAGACACCTTATATTTTGGATCGCATCAGATACCCTTCGACAGGGTTTCCCACACTAGGGGTAATCAAAATGAAATTTTCTGATAGGAAAAAATGAATAGGTCGATTATTATTCAGTCACGATTTTCAATTCTTTAAAAAAATTCTACTGTAATTGCTTTTATTGTACTGTAGTATTTATGAGATCGTCGTCGTAGTCATCAACCATTTGACATCCACAGCTGGACACGAGCTCCCTCGAAAACTTTCTACGCATCATGGTGCGCAGCTTTATGAACATACGCGGCTCCTACATATTTTCTGTCACCCATCTACATCCAGTTATGTCGATGTCTCGGTATGTTCACATTCTTGTGGAAACTAATAAAGAACCATTGTCACTTGCCTTCCTACAACTACCCTGGTTAAACGTCGTTCCATCATCCATTTCATTTTTCATTGCAGCCGTTCTGTGATCAATTTTCTCGTCTTCCTGCCTCCGCTAATAACTCCCTACATGTGTCTTTCCATTTCTCCCTCAGTTTGTGAATGGTTTTCATGTCATAAGCCCATATCTCACTACGCAAGTTAAAACTGTTATCACGTACTGACTGTAAACCTTCCATTTCAGACACGTCTAACGTTTAGGTTTTGAAAATTCTTTAGTTCACCATATGTACCCCATACTACTTTCTGACACCTAACCGAATATAAAAATTATTGCTGGACATAAGTACTGGGTTGTTGCATGAGTTCGCAGCGTTCACAACGGTTACACATAACAGAGTGTTTAATGAGCAATAATATATTCTCCTCTTCCGCTTACAATCGTCTGTCAGCGCTAGGGTAACTTTTTTGATGCCGCTACTGTAGAAATCACATTGCTCTGAGGCGAAAAACTCGTCGAGCCATGTTGGAAGCGCGTTATCATCCGGAAAGGAAGTTCCTTCAAGACTGTTCGATAAAGCGGGAAAGGTAAAAAATCTGAGAGCCTAAGATCAAGCGAATAGGGTGAGTGCGGAATGACTTCCTAACCCAACTCCTGTATAGTGTTTCTGTCAGTCTAGCATAATGCGGGCGGGCGTTATCGTGGATTAGCATCACTTCACGCAGTCTTTCTGGTCGTTGTTCTTGGACTGCGTCTGCAAGACGCCTCAATTGTTGACAATAAATGTCAGCAATGGTGGTTTCGACTCAGGGAAGCAGTTCGTAGTACACCCCACCGTCGCTGTTCCACCAAAAATGGTTCAAATGGCTCTGAGCACTATGGGACTTAACATCGGAGGTCATCAGTCCCCTAGAACTTGGAACTACTTAAGGGGCTCCGGAAAGGCTCAAAATCATGAAAAGTTCAATTTTTACTTTTTTGCGTTTTCTGAATCTGCAGACTATTACCTTTTAATAGATATATAATTTATTCAATTCCGAAGACTACAACTATTTTTAAAATTTTTTGAATTGTGTTCTACATGGGCGTGACCCACTGTGGCGCTGTTAAACTGCTGTCAAATGGTGTTATTATTAACGTCCGTGTTCATCAGGTACATTTTGGTGATGTGGGATAAAGTATGTGTTGTGGCTAACCTGTGATGGTTCAATATATATCGCTGGTGTGATTGTCGATTGTTTCATGTTTATTTACTCTGTCGTTATCTCGAAAATATTCGTAATTAATTGTGTTTCTTGAGTCTCTGTTTTGTTGAAGTATAATAATGAGTAAAAGTAAAGTTATTAGAAATCCTCTGAAGGCTTTTAAGAAAAGGAGAAATGTTGGAAAGCCAAAGGTATTTAGAAATATGGGAATGAAGATAGGTTCTAACATGGTACGAGCGATGCTTGCTTTAGACAAGGAACGCCTTCGGGCTGCAGACAGGGCTGTAAAGAGTCTAGAAATACAAGCAAGAGTAAACAGGAGGAGGAGCAAGAGGAAGCTGGAGGAGGAGTTTGCAGAGGATGAAGATAATCCATCCTATGGACCTGGAATGCACTAAAAAGTTAATCCAATCTTTGTCGCTCGATTCCCAAAACTTTTATTTTCTCATACTAATTACATGTTTTCTGAGGATCTTCCAAACATATTTGTTTCAAACTTTCAGTAAATGTTACACGGTACCTTCTGCATAATTTAACACAGCCTTTTTCCAAAAAACTGTATATTTTTGAATATATAAATAAAAAATTGCAAAAAAATGTTGTGAATTTTCATTACAATTGAAAAAAAATCATCTTTAATAACTGAACTAAAATTTTGTAAAATCCCTGTGTTAAGTCGTAGCCCATATTCCAATAAATAATCTGTAAAAAGTTCAACTTCCTACCTCAAATACTTTGTGAGGAAAGATGTAATTTATAAGCGTTATTTTAACATTGCTAGTATAGGGCGTTCCGGAGCCCCTTAAACCCAACTAACCTAAGGACATCACACACATCCATACCCGAGGCAGGATTCGAACCTGCGACCGTAGCAATCTCGCGGTTCCAGACTGAAGCGCCTAGAACCGCTCGGCCACACCGGCCGGCCTGTTCCACCAGATGTATAACGTTATCATTTGTGGATGCGCGTGGGTGTTTGTACTGGGGGTTGCTCCTTTGTGTGGGCTCAACCATTCCGTTCTTTTCCTTATTGTAGCACCAAGACACCATTTCTCGGCACCAGTAACTATACAGGGCAAGAATGGTCGGTGTTGTTCATGAGCCAGTTGATGACGAGCAAGCCGAAATGTACATGTGGCCACCCGCTGATCTTTGTCATTTTTGCTTAGAGCATGCGGTACCCATACATCCGATCTTTGAAAGTTCCCCATTGCATGCAAATGTCGAGCGATGGTGGAATGATTACATTTCATCACATTTGCCAGTTCTCGGCTACACTGACGTGGATCATTGTGGATTAAAGCGTTTACATGACCTTCAAAATCCCCGACCGTCTTCTTGAACGTGGAGACTCACTAATGCGAAAACAGCCATCCTTAAAACGCGAAAACCATTTTCTTTCATTGCTCTGTCCAATGAAGTTGCCACTATAGACAACGCAAATGTTTCTTTCTGCCTCAGCTGCTGTATCCTTCAACTGAACTCAAACAGAAGAATATTTCGGATGCGTTCCGACTTCTCCATTCGTTACTCAATTTTATAGCGTCCATAGCTCCACTCATTAACTCTAAACGACAAAATGACATTACGGAAATTCAAATAGCAACAGAGAACTACAAATGAAATGATACCTGGCAGAATTTGTGAGATTGTACAGAAAAAGGGGCGTCGCGTTTGTACCTTTTTCGCAAACTTCATGGAACGAATGAGGCTAAGACACACGGATACCGCAGGTGGCATGGTGGCATTTCCTCAACGACCATGGTACATACCCAGAACACCTCCATCGGTTAAGTCTCATCCGAACACCCTAGTGTACTTGCAGAGAACTGGTTCAAATGACTCTGAGCTATGGGACTTAACATCTGCGGTCATCAGTCCCCTAGAACATAGAACTACTTAAACCTAACTAACCTAAGGACATCACACACATCCATGCCCAAGGCAGGCATACCTGATCAGCAGAAAAAACTTTGCCGAAAATCTCAGTTTCCCTTTGCGGAACACGTTCTACGGCATGCGGCATTGCAATCAAACGCTGCGAGATCCACAAAAACTTTATGGCTCAGTTTATGACCAAACAGTAACTCAGGCTGAGTCCATATGCATTTGTGTGCCCTTATTCAGAGTGAAATAACCGTTTTAAAAGGAGACAATTACATCTCAGTTCTGTTTCACTTCCGTTTGTAGCAAAGTTGTTCGTCGGTTTATATGACTACTGATTTCCTAACAGTTAATTTGGTTCCGACTGAAAATATAGCAATCGCTTTACATGTGTGGATAAACATACAGATTGGAAAATTTATTTTATAGACGATACATTGCATTTCTTAATACAACTTGGCATTGTAGACATTTTATATTTCGTTTATTACGACACTCATGTTGTAAGGAGCCGTAAATGCAGTATGAGATAAAATATTTAGTAATAATTACGACGTAAATAGTGGAAACAATAGTAGTAGCTATACTGAAAAGAAAGTTCAAATGGTTCAAATGGCTCAAGGCACTATGAGACTTAACATCTAAGGTCATCAGTCCCCTAGAATTGCACCTACTTAAACGTAACTAACCTAAGGACATCACACACATGCATGCCCGAGGCAGGCATCCCTGATCAGCAGAAAAAACTTTGCCGAAAATGTCAGTTTCCCTTTGCAGAACACGTTCTACGGCATGCGGCATTGCAATCAAACGCTGCGAGATCCACAAAAACTTTATGGCTCAGTTTATGACCAAACAGTAACTCAGGCTGAGTCCATATGCATTTGTGTGCCCTTATTCAGAGTGAAATAACCGTTTTAAAAGGAGACAATTACATCTCAGTTCTGTTTCACTTCCGTTTGTAGCAAAGTTGTTCGTCGGTTTATATGACTACTGATTTCCTAACAGTTAATTTGGTTCCGACTGAAAATATAGCAATCGCTTTACAAGTGTGGATAAACATACAGATTGGAAAATTTATTTTATAGACGATACATTGCATTTCTTAATACAACTTGGCATTGTAGACATTTTATATTTCGTTTATTACGACACTCATGTTGTAAGGAGCCGTAAATGCAGTATGAGATAAAATATTTAGTAATAATTACGACGTAAATAGTGGAAACAATAGTAGTAGCTATACTGAAAAGAAAGTTCAAATGGTTCAAATGGCTCAAGGCACTATGAGACTTAACATCTAAGGTCATCAGTCCCCTAGAATTGCACCTACTTAAACGTAACTAACCTAAGGACATCACACACATGCATGCCCGAGGCAGGATTCGAACCGGCGACCGTAGCAGGCGCGCGGTTACAGACTGAAGTGCCTAGAACCGCTTGGCCACTACGGCCGGCTGCAGAGAACTACGAACTCCTCAACATGCCACTTTAAACTGTGACAGACTAACAGACATACGATCCCGAACTGAGTATCACAACGCAGGATGAATTCTACAACAGCCGGACGATTGGAGCATACTGTATGAAATAACCGATAATGAGTCACGTACATTACACCAATTATACAAACAAAAACAAAACTAAACACCGAACAGGTTTTCAACGACCCAATGGTATCGCCTGACCGCTGTGTCATTCTTAGCCCACAGGCGTCACTGGATGCGGATATAGAAGGGTATGTGGTCAGCACTCCGCTCTGCCGGCCGTTGTCACTTTTCGCCGCTGCTTCTCAATCGAGTAGCTCCTCAATTTGCTCAAAAAGGCTGAGTGCACCCCGACTGCCAAAAGCGCTCTGCAAACCGGACGGTCAACCATCCAAAAGCTAGCCGAGGCCGACAGCGCTTAACTTCGGTGATATGACGGAAATAGTGTTACCACTGCGGCAACGTCGTTGACACAAACAAGAACAAACATGTACACAAATAAGAGGAAGCACACAAGCAAGGGACAGTATACTTGGAGGACACAGACAAAGACACGAACACAAAAATACTCAGATGCTCAAACAGTTACAAACTGTGAGATTAATATACATACCCAGATGTAAGATAAGACTAAATTAAGGAACACAGAAAGGGATCAACTGTCATTTTAATATATGTAGATACATCTTGTAATAAATGTAATTTCAATGATATGATTGTTCAAATGGTTCAAATGGCTCTGAGCACTATGGGACTTAACATCTGTGGTCATCAATCCCCTAGAACTTAGAACTACTTACACCTAACTAACCTAAGGACATCACACACATCCATGCCCGAGGCAGGATTCGAACCTGCGACCGTAGCGGTAACGCGGTTCCAGACTGTAGCGCTTAGAACCGCTCGGCCACTCCGACCGGCTGATATGATTGTTATTAAGCATAGGTAAAATAATATCTGTACTGAATATGATGCAATTGGTTATTAAACTTAGATAAGGTTTTACCTTACAAACAAAACCAACGCCATGCACACAACATGCAGAAATAAGAAAGTCAAAGATGCAAAAATAATATACCGATTATGGCTTCAAATGGTTCAAATGGCTCTGAGCACTTTGCGACTTAACTACTGAGGTCATCAGTCGCCTAGAACTTAGAACTGATTAAACGTAACTAACCTAAGGACATCACACACATCCATGCCCGAGGCAGGATTCGAACCTGCGACCGTAGCGGTCGCTCGGTTCAAGACTGTGGCGCCTAGAACCGCACGGCATTCCGGCCAATACCGATTATGCCCTTGTGTAAAGCACATATGACCTGTAACAAATGTAATATAAGAATAATACAGCAGGCGCATGTACGCATAAATTTATCAAATGAGTATTAAAGATATTTGGTAGGCCACCTCGAACGTGGCAGGTTCGACGATTTTCCGAGCCTTTACATCTGGTTGGTGGGATTTCTAATACAAATCTATGTGCTTTCCTATTATCTTTTAGTTCTCCTTCTTATACGTAAGATTCTTGTTATTTTAGAAAATTTTTCCGGTTTATCTTCATTTCTTAATTGCTTTTATGTCTATATATATGCATTCAAAGCTGCAATATTGGTAACCCCTACGGAGCGAGGTGGCGCACTGGTTAGCACACTGGATCCGCCTTCAGGTGGGAGACGGCTCAAACCAAAGTCCAGCCATCCTGGTTTAGGTTTCCCGTGATTTCCCTAATTCGCTTCAGCCAAATGCCGGGATGATTCCTTTGAAAGATCACGGCCGACTTCCTTCTCCATCCTTCCCAAATCAGTTGGGACCGATGACCTCGCTGTTTAGTTCCCTCCCCCAAATAATCCAAAATTATTAATTCCTATTACAAATAAGAAATATCAAATAGTTTCACATCCTGAACATGTATAATTTTATATTGAGAAAATACGACGAGTCTTAGAAACCAGTGGCAGGTCATTTGTAAATGACAGCACCAAATAAATAAATAAACCAAATAAAAATAAAAAATGGAAATAGATAAATAAACCCATAGCAACCGGAATACAGCCAGAAAATCTAAAACCTCACGAACTTATGCACCAGCCTAATAGTGTGAAACATCTCATCGACTCATTTTTTTCTTGTTTTAATGAAGCACATGGGTTTTGTAGGACTGGACGCCGAGTAAATATTATTACACGTCATTTACACTGAAGAGGCAAAGAAACTGATACACTTGCCTAATATTGTGTAGTGCCCCTGCGAGCGCGTAGAAGTGCCGCGACATGACGTGGCATGGACTCGACTAATGTCCGAAGCAGTGCTGGAAAGAATTGACACCATGAATCGTGCAGGGCTGTCCTTAAATCCGCAAGAGTACGAGGGGGTGGAGATCTCTTCTGAACAGCACGTTGCACGGCATCACAGATATGCTCAATAATGTTCATGTCTGGGGAGTTTGGTGGCCAGAGGAAGTATTAAAACTCAGAGGAGTGTTCAAGGAGCTACTCTGTAGCAATTATGGACGTGTGAGGTGTCGCATTGTCTTGCTGGAATTGACCAAGTCCTCGGAATTCACAAAGGACATGAATGGATGCAGGTGATCAGACTGGATACTTACTTACGTGTCACCTGTCGGAGTCGTATCTGGACGTTTCAGGGGTCCCATATCACTCCAACTGCACATGCCCCACACCATTACAGAGCCTCCACCGACTTCAACAGTCCCCTGCTGAGATTCAGGGTCCATGAAGTTACATCCATACCCGTGCACGTCCATCCGCTCGATACAGTTTTGAACGAGACTCGTGCGACCAGGTAACATGTTTACTGTCACCAACAGTCCAGTGTCGGTGTTGATTGGTCCAGGCGAGGCGTAAATCTTTGTGTCGTGGAGTCGTCAAGGGTACACGAGTCGACCTTCGGCTCCTAAAACCCATATCGATGATGTTTCGTTGGATGGTTCGCACGCTGACACTTGCAGATGACCAGCATTGAAACCTGCAGCAGTTTGCGGAAGGGTTGCACTTCTGTCACGCTGAAATATTCTCTTCAGTCGTCGTGGATTCCGTTCTTGCAGAATCTTTTGCCTGCCGCAGCGATGTCGGAGAGTTGATGTTTTACCGGATTCCTGATATTCACCGTACACTCGTGAAATGGTCTTAGAGGGAAACCCCCACTTCATCGCTACTTCGGAGATGCTGTGTCCCATCGCTCGTGCGCCGACTATAACACCACGTTCAAACTCACTTAAATCTTGATAACTTGCCATTGTAGCAGCAGTAACCGATCTAACAAATGCGTGAGATACATGTCTTATATAGGCGTTGCCGATTGCAGCTCGGTTTTCTCCTGTTTACATATCTCTATTTCAATACGCACGCCTATACCAGTTTCTTTGGCACTATAGTGCAAAAACAAGTCGGTTACATGTTTTCTCATTGTGAAGTTTATTGAGGTGCCAAACGTTGTTGGGTGCTATGGCAAATATCTGATGCTGTCCAGGATGGCTCTCGATAATGTTTGGAATCACTAAACTAATTTGAGGAATTGCTTTTATAATTTTTTTATTATTCATGTAGGGGTGCTAGAAAAGAAATTCTGCCCTCTTTGGTAAATGGGGTATATACTACATTTTCTCTCCTGGAATCTGTTGTTTTTGGCTTTGACCATTATTGTTTTGCACAGGCAAATCGTCACTAAGGGAAATAAGCCTAACCGTGGTGAATAGTTTAGGATACATAATGACGTGTTTCAATTAAAGACAGTCGCCTACTGCATTTGAAAGAAAAAGTAGCACTCTGTAGTATGATTTATTATCAACCGAAATCATAGATGCGTGAAAGTTCAACGTCGAGAACCTTAAATACTGAACAACAAACGTTAGGACCATGGGGGGGGGGGGGGGGGGGCGAAATCAGGACAAAATGACGTGCGACGAGTCACAATATTTCTGTCTCTGAGTTTCTCATGAGTAAGTACCGATCACGAACTGGTGACGATGTGTTTCGTGTCCTATTCTGGCGTGAACGAGGCGACATCCCCGATTGCCTATAGGCCGATAGCTCCGGCAGATGGAGTGCATGTTTGAGCTGCCGAATTCCCGTAGTGGCAGCCGTTTCTTGCGCTAAAATCAAGGTCATCGGCCTGTCTGCATGTTACGAAATCGCTTGAGACACGGTCAGCGAACAGTCAGACGAACGAGACATGACCGTGCTACAGCCGCTGTGGCGGCACTGACATCGGTTTGCCACTCGCCTAGCGTCACGAAATAATCACCGGCAAGTAACATAATTGCATCGGCTGGGAATCGTACCCGGGCTGCCAACGTGGCTACCGTTTTTATTTCTTTTTCAAAGCCTTCTTGGAAAATAATTAACATTTCAAAAACACATCGCAATAACGCTATAAAACAATACAATGACATCAAAGAATATCAGTTCATGAATATTTATGCACTCTGGAACACATTCACAACTCCAGTCTTTAGTATGTGAAGTTATGGGAATGCACTTCCTACTTGTTTTGCGCAATGTGGTCCTTCCTTGTAAACCAGCATCAGCTCAGATTGACTTATCATTCTTCTTTTTTGTGGATAACAAGTGAAAAACGTTTTCTGCTAGCACGAGAGCGTAGTGAAAAGTAAAGCCTCCGAATTTTTTTATGTGAAATTATTCAAAACTTTTTTAATAAGATGAACTCTGTTAACATTCTACACCTTTATTATTTTGTCTACATATTTACAGCTCCCTACCCCTTGAGGGCTCCGAATTGCAGCGTGTAACATGGCGGTGTGTAACGTAACTATGCTGGTGAGTGAAAATCCATGTGCTGCAATCGAGTTTGGAATTCAAAGAATTCTTCCACACATGGAGCACGCTTTCCTTCGGCATGAGAATGGCAGACAACATACGGCGCTGCAACATCTGCAGCAATCCGATGCCTTGGCTTCACTGCCATCGATCATTCTCCGTACAATCCCGACTTGGCCCCATACGATTTCCATTTGTTTTCGAAAGAGAATTTCATTTTTATAGTGATGAAGCGGCGCAAGCAGAGGTGAGATTGTGGCACTCTCAACAGAGTCAAACATTGTTTATAACCAACTGGTCTCTCGTTTGGAGAAATGTATTCTTCACCAGAGTGACTTTGTTGAGAAATAAATATATAGACATGAAGAATAAAGATGAAAAAAAGGTTAATAAAGTTTATTTAATCTAAATAGCTTTAAGAAAGTTTCATATAAAAAATTCAAAGGCATTACTTTTCAGCAAGCCCTAGTATTATCCAGTTTTTCTTTCTACTGGTCATTTTCAGTTTGCCAGTTGTTTGTTCCGCAGTCGTTAGCGTCAAGAAGTTTGCGAAATTTTCCTTTTCTTTTACTTTTAAAAAAAAGTTATAATGGTGTGATAGTGATATACAGACAAAAACATACCTTGCTTTCATTTTCTTATGTCAGTATATAGCGTGTTGTCTTTCCTTTAATCCAGTTCACCGCAGTGTGTTTTGTGATTGGGTGCGGAGCATTATCTAGATTTAGATCTTCTGGTATAATAAATCCGGAAGCCGTTCGGTTTATGCTCTCTAGCTTCTACTTGACAATTTCCGAAATTTCAATTACGTATTTGTACAGAAATGTCTGTTCTAGTAGCCGGCCGGTGTGGCCGAACGGTCCTAGGCGCTTCAGTCTGGAATCACGCGACCGCTACGGTCACGGGTTCGAGTCCTGCCTCGGGCATGGATGTGTGTGATATCCTTAGGTTAGTTACGTTTAAGTAGTTCTAAGTTCTAGGGGACTGATGACCTCAGATGTTAAGTCCCATAGTGCTCAGAGACATCTGTTCTAGTATGTCGATTAAACTATAATATGGACACATGGGTGAGTCCGCTACATGGATATCACGAAGTCAGTTGGTTGGAGTCACTGAACCATCGATGCCAACGACGAAATAATGAGTATTATATCGCCTTTCCAATTATGAGATTGAGTTGTTTCTTTATTTCTGAGTAAATAAGTCAGTAACAAAGAAAGAGCACCTGTAACAGAATTTGCGCGGACATAGTACAACACACACACACACAAATAAAAAGCACATAACTGCAGCCTCCTTCCCGCCAGCCCGCATCGGCTACAGTGCATTAGCGTTACGACTAATTAAAAATGTCTCTGGCAGACTGCTCGGAGTCCTACCGATAGCAGCCGCTAAAATCCCCACATCCTAGGTAGCGTAGGTCCATACTGCAGATAACCACCCAAGAGACTTGTTTCATGGCGGAGCGGCGAAAGCCCGTTCCTGTCGCGGGAACTCATCGCACGCTGCTAGTCTGAAGAGCTCCCGAGGGTGCAGTCAGACTTTACAGTCGGAAACTGCCGATACTTCGGTAGGGCAGTCGTGTCTTGAGTGTGGCGAGAACTTTCTCTGGTCCTCAAGGTAGCGTTGATCCTGGGAGATCTCCAGTTACAAGAGAGGGAAGACATGAGATTTCACACTTGGTATTTCTTTTTACATCCAGTTTCAACGCACCTGGACTCGTCACTCTATTAACCCCACAAGTTGTACATTAGTGGCGAGGCGCATCTCCCGGACGCGATGTCGCACTGGTAGACTCAACAACTGTGAGCTCAATTTATGTTGATTTTCTGGGATTCAATGAAACTCTCATTACTAGATGCCCAACTCCACAACTTCCTGTGGATAGACTTTTCTTAGTTGATGTAGTTTCGTCCAAGGTTACAGGTCAAAGGTTTCATTTTTCAACTGAGGTGATATTGAGGATCCATCTTGTTTTCTTCTTTTCTTTCTTCGTTTGCATCATCTAAGGACCACGCACCAATTTCAGTGCTTCCTTCTTTGTTGTTCTTTCTTTTACCTCCAGTATTCTTCCATCTTTTCACTATGTATCCTTTTTCTCTGCTCGGACCATTTTGACCCTGTCTTCTTCTCCCTCTTGCCTTGGAATCCTTCCATTTTTAACACTTTCCTCTTGAACAATCTCTCTTTCTATTGCATATTTTCCACTTCTGTTGTTTCTTTCCAAATCTTTCCTAACTTCCTGAATCCAGGCTATTGTTGACTTCTTGTCCCAAAGATATTTAAAAATCTGTTTCGTTAACCTGTTGCTGTTCATTCCGTATAAGCGTCCAAAAAATAGCAGTCACCTCTTTCGTAGTGTTTCATTTATGTTTTCTATGTTGCGATAAACTTCTTCACTGCTTATTCATTTCCACACCTCTGTGTTTTTTGGCGGTCCAAGTATTTTTCGAATGATTTTCCTTTCTAGGACTACAAGTTTGTGTAATTTGTAGTTCAGTACTAAACATTCACTTTCATAAAGACATTCTGGTTTTACTGCCGTGTTTTAGTGCTGTATCTTCAAAGGTTTACACAGACATCTTTTGTTGTAGACATTCCTAGTTATTCCATAAGTTCTCTCCATTTTACGTACTCTTTCTTCTATAGCGAATTTTTCCAAGTCATTTTCTTGGATAATTTCTCCCAAGTATTTAAATTTATTTGTCCTTTTATCTGGCCAATATCTGTTGCTAGGGATTCCGGAGGATTTTTTGTATTTGTCATAAATTTTGTTTCTTCTATAGATATTCTTAAACCTGCTTTGTTGGCTATTTCTTCTAAGAGATTGATTTGTATTCCATCTTGTTTTATTTATTTTTTATTTTTTTTTAAAAAGGAAACCCAGACGAAATGTTTATTTACTACAAATAAACCAACTAAAATACATATCAGAAGCACTCCAATAAGGCGTCCACCAGTGCTGCCACCGAATCATTACCTGAAAGTGAGAACTAACCACGGTAACTGCTCATATTCTGCTGAGGCAGTTCTTTTTTAATACTCGCTTATGACGTTATTCTTACGGTATCAGCCGAGCCATACGTCATAATAATGAAATGTGTTTCAAGTAAGACTACCTATTCATAACTTAGAGTAACGCAACTTTATGGAAGTTTCAGTGTATCAAAACTAAAATCGGAGTCCCTCACAGATGGCCCCGTCTGTTCGCAAGCAAATCATGTTTACAATTACGTTGATTCAAGCGTGGTGGCGTAGGACAGGTAAGCTAAAACCACATAGAAACAAAAAACAGTGCAAAAATTTCAAAATAAAAATTGAACGTAACATTGCTATGTCTATCAAATGATAACAGTAGATATGGAGGGTAAAAACCGTAAATCTCATTTTGTCAAGGCAAAGAAAGAGGGCATGCTGAAAAGTAATGCCTCCGAAATTTTTACGCGAAAATTCTTATAGCTTTTTACATAAAACAAACTTTCTTAACATTCTACAACTTTATTCTCCACGTCTACATATTTATTTGTCAACATAGCCACCCTGGCGACGAACACATTTCTCCCAACGAAAGATCATTTTGTTGATACCGTATACCGTAGAATATTTGACTTTGCGGACGGAGCCACAACCTCACCTTCGTTTGCACCGCGCTTCAACACTATCAGACTGAAGTCGTCGAAAGCGTTCCTAAGTTCTGGAAACAGATGAAAATCGGATGAAGCCAAGTTGGGACTGCAAGGACGATGATGGATGACAATGAACCCAAGACATCGGATTGCTGCAGATCTTGCCATTATCACGCTGAAGCAGAGGGTGTTCCATGTGTGGACCAACTCTTCGATTCCGCAACTCGCTTGCTGCATGATGTTTCTCACTCATATGCGTACTTATTTTACACACATTGTTGTTACACACTGCAGTTTGGAGCATTCTAGCGGCAGACGGCTGCAAATATGTACACATGTAGAATAAAGATGTAGAAGATTTGTTTTATATAAGAAGCTTTAAGGGTTTTCACGTAAAAAAAATCGGTGGCATTACTTTTCAGTACACTGTAATTTGTAAGTTATTGATGCATCTTATCGATGTATTAATTAATTTAATCTTTTAGATGAAAGTAGTCACCTGACTCAACGTATTTTGATTTCGTGTCCCGAGTAAGATACCACAGTTGTTTCAAAACGCCTTTTAAACAAAGGGTCGAAAAGTGAGTTGAGCAGGATTAGCACATGGATGCTATATTCTACAACATGTGTTACGTTACTCTGAAGGGGAGGTAGTTCTGACATTCAGTAAATGTTAGTAGTGTTCCGTATAATTTTTGAAACGACTGCAAAAACCGACAACTTGAATACAGAATGGTAGCTGAAAGAGTAAAGAAGTAAAATGACAGGCATTAAAAGAGATGGGTAACCGAAAGTGTTCGTTACGTTACATCAGAACCAGTTTATATTACATCAAACTTTGGGTTATGATTAACAAAAAGTGTTCTGGCTGATGCACTCAGTTACATGTGGGTCGTGTGTTTCAGTTCTCCATTAATTTTGTCAATATAAGATCGATGGCAACAGAAATATATCACAACAGGCAGATTACTTGTACGTTTTGTAGTGCCTCACTGCTACTATAGACCAGTATCTCTCTCCAACTTTGCAAGCAAGAGCTCTCCGTCAGACCTCACTGGACATACGCCCCCTGGAGAATGGCTTAGCTGCAGCACAGAAATGGTTCTCATAGTCAGAATTAATCTTTCATTCAGCAGCGAGTTCTGCAATTTGTTGGAACTTCCTGACAACTTAACTGTACCTGTCGGATCTAACTTTGAAAAGTAAAAGGCCAGTTTGAAACAGAGAGGCAGTTCGCGCGTCGTATCTAAACTAAACTAAACTCCTCCCGCACAGGCCACGAAGGCCCAAAGGTACCGACTGGCCGCCGTGTCATCCTCAACCCACAGGCGTCACTGGATGCGGATATGGAGGGCATGTGGTTCGCTCTCCCGGCCGTGTGTCAGTTTACGAGACCGGAGCCGCTATTTCTCAATTAAGTAGCTTCTCAGTTTGCCTCACAAGAGATGAGTGCACCCCGCTTGCCAACAGCGCTCGGCAGACCATATGGTCACCCATCCAAGTGCTAGCCCAGCCCGACAGCGCTTAACTCCGGTGATCTGACGGGAACCGGTGTTACCACTGCGGTAAGGCTGTTGGCTCGTGTAGTATATAAATGGCATCGTTTTGTAAGTGCAGAGCCCTTGATATGGTCTAGTTCGTTAAAGGTGTGAAGTATGGTAATCAACGGCGAACTGTATTGTGTAAAACGCTCATTAAACCAGTAACGTGTTCGAAACAACAGACCACTCTTCCGGTAACAAGAATGCACTAGTTATAGTTCCACCATTTTGATAATGTGGTACCTTTCCCTTTACTGCACGGTGCTATCTATGAATCATTTTTCATGTTTCGTCACGTCTTTGTAGTTGTTCTCGCCAGTATACCTGTATCACAACACTTGATTAATATAACGTCGCTCAAGCGACGCACGTAAACTCGTACGGCGTGTGGCTTTTATATTAGGTCACCGCTATTAACAGAGATATGTTTATAAAACTTCTCGCGCTCTTATCAGTGAATGAGGCATACGATTTTATGATAGTTATACATTTCTTATTCACATTGCACTTACAAATAATATTTTAAAAATAAAGAAATTCGACGAAATAAGCTTAACAAGGAGAACATATCGTTGGCTTTTTAATTTACCGCATCCTTGCTATAAATAATTAAAAATGCTAGCTTCTAGGAATAAATATTCTTCTTTATAGATTGTTTGGAGCAGTTTTCTTATTATTACAGGTGTCAAGCGTTCCTCCATGGTTCTTTCACTTGTTCCAGTTTATTCTGAGTGAATATTCAACTATTGTCTCTCCGATTAACTCTCTCCTTCCTCGCTTGACGAAAATGGCCTTTCCGCCATTCCTCTATTCAGAATTTTCCAGAAATTCTCACCGAAACTGAATTATAAATATATGGGAGTATCACAGTAATTCTGGAAAGGTTATGGAGTGCCCGCAAGCGTTTTATATATTAGCTTGTGTTTCACATCTTTAGCGCGGTAGAATTTCTTACCAAGAAACGTTAGTTTGTTCTCCTCGCACCAAGCCAGAAACACTTACCCCATACCGTTACACAGCCTCTGTCAACCTTCACTGTTTTATCGGTATTTTTTTATAGCGCACTATTACTTTTGAGTCATCTAATGTTTTGATACAAGGTGCTTTCAAGAAGTAATGCAATACAGGGTGAGTCACCTAACGTTACCGCTGGATATATTTCGTAAACCACATCAAATACTGACGAATCGATTCCACAGACCGAACGTGAGGAGAGGGGCTAGTGTAATTGGTTAATACAAACCATAAAAAAATGCACGGAAGTATGATTTTTAACACAAACCTACGTTTTTTTAAATAGAACCCCGTTAGTTTTGTTAGCACATCTGAACATATAAACAAATACGTAATCACTGCCGTTTGTTGCATTGTAAAATGTTAATTACATCCGGAGATATTGTAACCTTAAGTTGACACTTGAGTACCACTCCTCCGCTGTTCGATCGTGTGTATCGGACAGCACCGAATTACGTAGGGATCCAAAGGGAACGGTGATGGACCTTAGGTACGGAAGAGACTGGAACAGTACATTACGTCCACATGCTAACACCTTTTTATTGGTCTTTTTCACTGACGCACATGTACATTACCATGAGGGGTGAGGTACACGTACACACGTGGTTTCCGTTTTCAATTACGGAGTGGAATAGAGTGTGTTGCCACAATACGTTGTTTCATATCCTCTGGGGTTGTAGGCACATCACGGTACACATTCTCCTTTAACGTACCCCACAGAAAGAAGTCCAGAGGTGTAAGATCAGGAGAACGGGCTGGCCAATTTATGCGTCCTCCACGTCCTATGAAACGCCCGTCGAACATCCTGTCAAGGGTCAGCCTAGTGTTAATTGCGGAATGTGCAGGTGCACCATCATGCTGATACCACATACGTCGACGCGTTTCCAGTGGGACATTTTCGAGCAACGTTGGCAGATCATTCTGTAGAAACGCAATGTATGTTGCAGCTGTTTGGGCCGCTGCAATGAAGTGAGGACCAATGAGGTGGTCGCCAATGATTCTGCACCATACATTTACAGTCCACGGTCGCTTTCGCTCTACCTGTCTGAGTCAGCGAGGATTGTCCACGGACCAGTAATGCATGTTCCGTAGATTCACTGCCCTGTGGTTTGTGAAACCCGTTTCATCGGTAAACAGGTAGAACTGCAACGCATTCTCTGTTAATGCCCATTGACAGAATTGCACTCGATGATTAAAGTCATCACCATGTAATTGCTGATGTAGCGACACATGAAACGGGTGAAAGCGGTGACGATGCAGTATGCGCATGACACTACTTTGACTCCGTCCACCGGCTCTCGCAATGTCCGGTGTACTCATGTGTGGGTTCATGGCAACAGCAGCTAACACACCAACTGCACCCGCTTCTCCTGTGACGGGCCTGTTACGGACCCGTTTGCGTGCTACGACCATACCTGTTGCATACAGTTGGCGATAGATGTTTTGCAATGTGCGGCACGTTGGATGCTCTCTGTCCAGGTACCGTTCTGCATGCACCCTGCAGGCTTCAGCTGCATTTCGTCGACACTCGCCATAGATGAGTATCATCTCCGCCTTTTCAGAGTTCGAATACACCATGGTCACAGTTCCTACAACACTACACTATCACAGACGTCTGGTAACACGGTGTACTACAGTTGGTCTGCGTGCGGAGACGAATGCAGAATAACAATAGCAGCAAGCGCTACATGCGGACACTGCGACAGCTAGACCAAACCACAACAGTGCACTACAGCCACACTAGTAAACACGGTCGTCATCGTAAACATGTCCCTGCAGATGCTGCTCGCCGACCGTGGCCCGTGTTTGTTACAACACGCAACTGAACGTGGGAGGTTTCAAGCGTCAACTATAAGTTACAATATCTCCGGATGTAATTAACATTTTACAATGCAACAAACGGCACTGATTTCGTATTTGTTTATATGTTCAGATGTGCTAACAAAACTAACGTTGTTCCATTTAAATTGGCTGGGTGTTGTGTGCTGTCCTTAGGTTAGTTAGGTTTAAGTAGTTCTAAGTTCTAGGGGACTGATGACCATAGATGTTAAGTCCCATAGTGCTCAGAGCCAGCCATTTAAAAAAACGTAGGTTTGTGTTAAAAAACATACTTCCGTGCATTTTTGTATGGTTTGTATTAAACAATTACACTAGCCCCTCTTCTCACGTTCTGTCTGTGGAATCGGTTCGTCAGTAATTGATGTGGTTTACGAAATATATCCAGCGGTAACGTTAGGTGACTCACCCTGTATATGTTTTTTTTGTTGGCCAGTTTTGGTTGAGAAAATGTAGAATTTTTTGTGGGAGGTCGTAGAATATTCCCTCTTCAGCCCCTATAGTTTCATTATGTCCCGACAGGCGGGGGCGCTATACGAACGAATCCATCAAAATGGCGTCGTAACAGATGTGTGATGCAAGCAGAGAGCTGTCGGTGAATTTATTTTGGCGGAAAGCCAGAAATCGCATATATTCTTAGGTGCTAGCAGAATGTCTACGGAGAGATGGCAGTGAACAAAAGCACGGTGAGTCGTTGGATGAGGCGGCTGCCATAACTGCAAAAAGGTCGCACAAACCTTTCCGATATACTGTGTGCCGGCGGGCCTAAAGCTGTGTTGGAGCCTCTTGACACTCTCATTCGGTATGTTCGAAGGATCACAATCAAACAACCGGATGCACAACTGGTCGTCTCTGATGGTAGCGCTGACACACTCGTCCACCAGTTGGGCTACTCCAACGTGTGCGCCCGCTTGGTTCCACGTCGCCTAACAGAACACGGTAAAGAGCAACGAAGGACCAGCTGTGCGGAATTGCTTCCGCGTTACGAGGCTGACCGTGCCAATTTCTTGTCGAACATCGTCACAGGCGATAAAACTTGGGTTCATCATTTCGAACCGGGAACAAAATGGCGATCCATGAAGTGTCAGCACACTAACTCTTCTCGGGGAAAGTTATGGCGACGGTCTTCTGGGACTCTCAAGGGGTTATTGTGTTTGATGTCCTCCCTCATGGTGCAACGGTCAGCTCTGTAGTGTACTCTGTACGCTCATGAAACTGAAGAAACGACTTCAGCTTATTCATCGTCAGAAAAATGCAAACGACTTCTCCTTCGCCATGACAACGGAAGGCCTCACACAAGCCTGCGCGCTCTAGAGGAGATCACAAAACTTCATTGGATTCTTCTTCCTCATCCACACTACAGCCTGTATCTCGCACCTTCCGACTTTCATCTGTTTGTCTCAACAAAGGACGCACTCTGCGGGAAGCAGCGAGACGTTGGCGCCGATGTCGACCAGTAGAACACTACCGTGCAGGCATACAGGTCCTCACAGTACGGTGGCGCAAGGCTTTCCCACTGAAGGGAGATTATGTCAAAAGTATGCGTTTGTAGCCAGAAGAGTGGGGAATATTATGGTGTACTAGCTATATCCGGTGAACTTCGTTCCGCCTCTGAAAAACTTTATATCTTATAGCTGACCCGGCAAACTTTGTTTCGCCATATAAATTATCACTAGTCTATAAGAATAATGTATACGTGTAACACAATGTATACGTGTAACACAATAACCGTTGTTGGCGGGAGCACGTGACACAAACAATAATAATGGCCGAACACTGTGTGCGGAGTGAGCGTTATGAATAAGGCCAAGTGCACACGCATCGATTTTTATCGTACGTAAAAATATTCTACGATTAAATTCTTTTAGAGGAACAAAGGAGAACATAGGAACTTCTTTGTTCCACTAAAAGAATTTGATCGTACGATATATTTCCGTACGATAAAAATCGATGCGTGTGCGCTACGCCTAAATGTCAGTTTGGCTAATGAGGCGTGCTACGTAATTAAACTTCTCGGTCTAGTTACGTCGATTCAAAGAGGGATATTCGAGTCGTTGATTTGGTACATTTTCTTCAATTACCTATCTATCGAACAGAGAAAGACTATCACCGGTAGACACCTGGCGGGGATACCTGATCAAGTTTTCGACTGGGGTTGAAAATTATTAAATTACTAAAATCGCTATTAAAAATAGGGGTTCGTGGTAGAAGGGTGAAAATTTAGGGTTAGGTGTATTTTGTAGTGCCACATCATAAAAATAAAAATAAAAACTTCTGTCCAAAAAATAAGAAAAATTTTTTGGGGTGAGCACTCTTATCACTTAGGGGTATTATAAATAGATTACGACCGATTCTCAGACCTACCGAATATACATGTAAAATTTCTTCAGAATCGATCGAGCCGTTTCGGAGGAGTATGGCAACTAACATTGTGACACGAGAGTTTTATATACAGGGTTTTACAAAAAGGTACTGCCAAACTTTCAGAAAACATTCCTCACACACAAATAAAGAAAAGATGTTATGTGGACATGTGTCTGGAAACGCTTAATTTCCATGTTAGAGCTCATTTTAGTTTCGTCAGTATGTACTGTACTTCCCCGATTCACCGCCATGATTTCATACGGGATACTCTACTTGTGCTGCTAGAACATGTGCCTTTACAAGTACGACACAACATGTGGTTCATGCACGATGGAGCTCCTGCACATTTCAGTCGAAGTGTTTGTACGCTTCTCAACAACAGATTCGGTGACCGATGGATTGGTAGAGGCGGACCAATTCCATGGCCTCCACGCTCTTCTGACCTCAACCCTCTTGACTTTCATTTATGGGGGCATTTTAAAGCTCTTGTCTACGCAACCCCGGTACCAAATGTAGAGACTCTTCGTGCTCGTATTGTGGACGGCTGTGATACAAAACGCCATTCTCCAGGGCTGCATCAGCGCATCAGGGATTCCATGCGACGGAGGGTGGATGCATGTATCCTCGCTAACGGAGGACATTTTGAACATTTCCCGTAACAAAGTGTTTGAAGTCACGCTGGTACGTTCAGTTGCTGTGTGTTTCCATTCCATGAGTAATGTGATTTGAAGAGAAGTAATAAAATGAGCTCTAACATGGAAAGTAAGCGTTTCCGGACACATGTCCACATAACATATTTTCTTTCTTTGTGTGTGAGGAATATTTCCTGAAAGTTTGGCCGTACCTTTTTGTAACACCCTGTATAAGTATATAAGGATTGGAATCCTGAATTAAACCAACCTACGTTCCGGAAAAAAAAGTGTTGCATTACTTATTGAGTGCCAGTCGTAATAAATTTACTTGTCCAGAAGTACAACTTAAGGTGCATACTCAACATTTTTCAGTGAATGAGTTTATAATAACACAAGTGAAACGGATAGTGCTTCTCAATTGCTTAGTATGTGTGGGAATTCCATATATGTTGTAACCTCCTTTTCTCCCATCTCTTGTCCATCTCCTCCGTCCTGTCTAGCACACTGGACTCGCATCCGGGAGGACGACGGTTCAATCCCGCGTCCGGCCATCCTGATTTAGGTTTTCAGTGATTTCCCTAAATCGCTTCAGCCAAATGCCGGGATGGTTCCCTTGAAAGGGCACGGCCGACTTCCTTCCCTAATCCGATGAGACCGTTGACCTCGCTGTCTGGTCTCCTTCTCCAAACAACACCCCCCCCCCCCAAATCCTGTCTTTTCTCCATCTCCTCCTCAACCCCCTTTCCTTGTGCATAACGCCCGCCTTCTCTTTACCGCTTTCTCTGACATGGCGCCATGCTTATTGTAGTTGCTAATGAAATCTGGAGTCATTTAAAGTGAATTAGTAAATCTTTTGGAATCATTGGCATACGGGTTATGAGAGAGACCTCTCCAGCTGCTGGATCTTTGAGGACAGTGGCTTCTGCGATAGTATTTCGTATAGTTTTAATCACGAATGGGTTGGAATACAAAGTTTCAGCCGATTCGGATTTTGTAGTAGCATTCTCATCGTAAGGCAATACGCCCTAAACGCAACTTTTCTGTGTTCTGTTAAAGCAGAGTGCGAGACATATGGCCGAGCGGTTCTAGGCGCTACAGTTTGGAACCGCGAGACCGCTACGGTCCCGGGTTCGAATCTTGACTCGGGCATGGATGTGTGTGCTGTCCTTAGGTAAGTTAGGTTTAAGTAGTTCTAAGTGCTAGGGGACTGATGACCTCAGCAGTTAAGTCTCATAGTGCTCAGAGCCATTTTTTGCGAGAAATAAAGCAAAACAATACAATTTTTTGCATAAAACTTTTGTTCAGTGTTATATACAAAGAGAAAAACATGTATATTGGAAAAACAATCTGTCCAATGTTTAAATTCTCTGCTCATATAGTAAAAATTGACTGCCAGAAAGAAAATCAAACCGCATCTTTTCAAAGTACAGCGCTGCATTACCCTTCTCGCAATTCGTTGTAAATGAAGCCCTGTACATTGCCTTTTAAAAACTTATGTAGCCTGCATCTCTCTAAACGTTTATTAGACGATAGCGTAAAAATTTGAAGTAAATCAGTCAAGAACTTTGCGAGATTTTTATTAATGATGTAGCCTGTATCCGTGTGAATGTTTGTGGGAGTAAAAATTTGAGGTAAATCAGGATGGGCACAGATATTTTTATACGTCGTACCTTAATACGTACACACATTAGTGTGTTGCATGTTTTTCCTGTGTTTCGAACAGTATTTCCACAAGCACATCACATAATTTACCACCTGATATCTTCTGCAGGATCGTAACTGCACAAAGTGGACTACACCTGTCAGCATAGACTCGCCGTTTGGCAGTCATGAGTCCATACTTCACCAACTTACCTGGCCGCCAGGAGAAAATAAACATTGCCATGTTTTGGGAGGTACTACCTAATCTAAAAACGCACACCTTGTAATAGCTATAACTATAATTACCAGTCTGCAGATTATGGAAATACTGTAGTAATGTTGTTCATGTCATTGTCCTCAGTCACCACTAGAATTGTTAAATATTTTCACTTACTTTAAACACTATATATATATATATATATATATATATATATATATATATATATATATATATATATATATATACTGTGCGATCAAAACTATCCGAGAGCCCAAAAACATCCGTTTTTCATATTAGGTACATTGTGCTGCCACCTATATACAGGGTGGTCCATTGATCGTGACCGGGCCAAATATCTCACGAAATAATCGTCAAACGAAAGAAACTACAAAGAACGAAACTTGTCTAGCTTGAAGGAGGAAACCAGATGGCGCTATGGTTGGCCCGCTAGATGGCGCTGCCATAGGTCAAACGGATATCAACTGCGTTTTTTTTTTTAAATAGGAACGCCCATTTTTATTACATATTCGTGTAGTACGTAAAGAAGTATCAATGTTTTAGTTGGACCACTTTTTTCGCTTTGTGATAGATGGCGCTGTAATAGTCACAAGCATATGGCTCACAATTTTAGACGAACTGTTGGTAACAGGTAGGTTCTTTAATTAAAATACAGAACGTAGGTACGTTTGAACATTTTATTTCGGTTGTTCCAATATGATTCACGTACCTTTGCCAATTTATCATTTCTGAGAACGCATGCTGTTACAGCGTGATTACCTGTAAGTACCACATTAATGCAATAAATGCTCAAAATGATGTCGGTAAACATCGATGCATTTGGCAATACGTGTAACGACATTCCTCTCAAGAGCGAGTAGTTCGCCTTCCGTAATGTTCGCAAATGCATTGACAATGCGCTGACGCATGTTGTCAGGCGTTGTCGGTGGATCACGATAGCAAATATCCTTCAAGTTTCCCCACAGAAAGAAATCCGGGGACGTCAGATCCGGTGAACGTGCGGGCCATTGTATTGTGCTTAGACGATCAATCCACCTGTCATGAAATACGCTGTTGGTGAATGTCGCTTCGTCGCTAAATAGAACGCGTGCAAAAAATCTGTCATCGTCCCGTAATTTCTCTCGTGCCCAATGGCAGAACTGAACACGACGTTCAAAGTCGTCGCCATGCAATTTCTGGTGCATAGAAATATGCTACGGGTGCAATGGATGTTGATGTAGCATTCTGAACACCGACGTTTTTGAGATTTACGATTCTCGCGCAATTTTCTGCTACTGATGTGCGCATTAGCCGCGACAGTAGTTTAAACACCTACTTGGGCATCATCATTTGTTGCAAGTCGTGCTTGGCGTGTCACATGTGGCTGAAGGCTTCCTGTATCCTTAAATAACGTAATTATCCTGCAAACGGTCCAGACACTTGGATGATGTCGTCCAGGATACCGAGCAGCATACATAGCACACGGCCGTTGGGCATTTTGATCACAATAGCCATACCTCAGCACGATATCGACCTTTTCCGCAATTGGTAAACGGTCCATTTTAGTATGGGTAATATATCACGAAGCAAATACCGTCCGCACTGGCGGTATGTTATGTGGTACCACGTACTTATACGTTTGTGACTATTACAGCGCCATCCATCACAAAGGAAAAAAAGTAGTCCAACTAAAACTTTCATATTTCTTTACGTACTACACGATTATGTAGTAAAACATGAGGGTTGCTATTTAAAAAAAACGCAGTTGATGGCAGCGCCATCTAGTGGGCCAACCATAGCGCCATCTGGTTTCCCCCTTCAAGCTAGACAAGTTTCGTTCTTTGTAGTTTTTTTTTTTTTTACGCTTATTTCTTGAGGTATTGGGCCCGGTCACGACCAATGGACCACCCTGTATATACGAGGGTTGAAACTTTAATACTGGCAACTAATTATTTACACCTCGTACAAAATAGATAAGTGTTTCAAAGTTTTACTGACCTTTAAGGTTGTCACCAGCATTGTGTATAACCCGTTGAAAGCGATGTGGAAGCCGTAGGATACTCTTAGCCGTGCCAGTTGTGTTGACAGTTCGAGCAGCACGGTCTATTGCCCGATGAATTTGTAGCCGTTCTGAAGCGAATGCCGTGAAGTGTTTCCTTCAGTTTAGAAATCGAGGTGAACTTACGAGGGCTTAAGTCAGGTGAGTGCAGTAGGTGGTATAGCACCTAGCAGCCCCATCAGTCAAACAAATCAGTAACAGCTTGCTCTATACGTGCTTGGGCATCGCCCTGCAAAATGATGGTCAGGTCCTGGAGAAAGTATCGTCACTTCTGTCTCTATGCGGTACATTTTTGAACACAACCTACGACCAGCTCAAACTGTCAACACAACTGGCACTGCTAAAAGTATCCTAGGACTTCCACATCGCTGGCAACGGGTTATACACAATGCTGGTGACTACTTTGAACGTCAAGAAAACTTTGAAACCCGTATCTGTTTTGTACGAGCTGTAAATAAACAGTTGCCACTATTAAAGTTCCAACCCTCGTATATGAATGTTATCAAAAGTATCCGACACCCTCAAATAGGTACATTGTGCTGCCACCTACTGCCAGGTACTCCATATCAATGACCTAAGTAGTTATTATACATTGTGAGAGAGTAGAATGGGGCGCTCCGCTGAACTCACGGACTTCGAACGTGGTCAGGTGATTGGGTATCACTTATGTCATACGTCTGTACGCGAGATTTCCACACTCCTGAACATCCCTAGGTCCACTTTTTCCGATGTGATAGTGAAGTGGAAACGTGAAGGAAACCGTACAGCACAAAAGAGTACATGCCGACGTCGTCTGTTGAATGACAGTCACCGCCGACAGTTGAAGAGGGTCGCAATGTAGGCTGACATCTATCCAGACCATCACACAGGAATTCCAGACTGCGGAAAGGTTCCACTGCAATTACTATGACGGTTAGATGGAAGGTGAGAAAACTTGGATTTCGTGGTCTAGCGGCTGCTCATAAGCCACACATCACGCCGGTAAATGCCAAACGAAACCTCGCTTGGTATAAGGAGCGTAAACATTGGACCATTGAACAGTGATGAAACGTTGTGTGGCGTGACGAATCACGGTACACAATGTGGCGATCCGATGGCAGGTGTGGGTATGGTGAACGCCCGGTGAACGTCATCTTCAGCGTTTGTAGAGCCAACAGTAAAATTCGGAGACGGTGTTCTTATGGTGCGGTCGTGTTTTCATAGAGGGGGCTTGCAGCCCTTCTTGTTTTGGGTGGCACTATCACAGCACAGGCCTACATTGATGTTTTAAGCACCTTCTTTCTTCCCACTGTTGAAGAGCAATTCGAGGATGGCAACTGCATCTTTCGACACGATCAAGCCCGTGTTCATAATGCACGGCCTGTGGCGGAGTGGTTACACAACAATAACATCCATGTAATGGACTGGCCTGCACAGAGTCCGGACCTGAATCCTATAGAAAACCTTTGGGATGTTTTGGAACGCGGACTTCGTGCCAGGCCTCACCGACCAACATCGATACCTCTCCTCAGTGCAGTACTCCGTGAAGAATGGGCTGTCATTCCCCAAGAAACTTTCCAGCACCTGACTGAACGTATACCTGCGAGTTTAGAGCTGTCATCAAGGCAAAGTGTGGGCAAACACCATATTGGAATCCAGCATTACCGATGGAGCGCGCGACTAACTTTCAGTTTCAGTCGAGTGTCAGGATACTTTCAATATAGTCTAAGTCTCTCTGAACGGTTATTAGAGCATCGTTTAAAACCTGACGTAAATCTATGAAGAAATTTTCGAGATTTCTGGTAACAACTTTAAACAACGGCCTGTCTTTTTACAGGTTGGTCAGAAACAGTCTGATAATTTGTAAGGATGTTGAAGGCTAGATTGTGTTGAGAAATGATTATTAAGAAAAAAAATGGTTACCTTGCACAGTTTCCGACTTAATTAGCATTGAAGTTGGCCAATCAGGTCGTTGTGCACGCAGATTGAAGCAGCGTGCTAAAGACAGTGACGTCAAACATGTCAAACAAGCATTGTTTGTGCTGACCTAGCTTCAGTTTATCACTTCCGAAATGGCACATTTTAAATGGTTATGAGCATTTGAACTAGTGGTGACTCAGACCAACAGATGTCTGTGCATTACCGCATATTAGCGCGTACAAGAGCTTGCACTGGTGCGCGCGACAACCTGATTGGCTAGCATCAATCGAATTCACTTCTTAACAATAAATTACTTAATAGTTCAATATACCCAGCAACACCGTACAAGCTTTTCAGACTGTTTCTGAACACCCTGTACAGTAGTGTAGACAGGGCATTTTTCATGCTACTTGCAACTCCCAGATTTAATTCTGATGAGTTGTTTGTAGCCGCACCACGACAAGAATTACGCATATTCTCAGGACATCTCGTTTATTGACTTCGTCGACTCACAACCAACCCCTTACCTTCTAACCTAACCTAGATCTCGGGTTACTTTACAGAACAATAGGGAACCTCAGAAGAGCAAATCTCTGTTTGATATATTATGAGTTTTAATGTTTATGTAAATGTGGCACTATGGCAGGACCGTTATTTTAAAGCGTTGAAGAATATGGAACATTTTCCTCTCTTATGTTTGCTACAACAGCGGTTACGTATTAAAATGACATATGTACATTTGTGTACAGCCACAAAAGGTGACACCGGCCGCGGTGGCCGTGCGGTTCTAGGCACTTCAGTCCGGAACCGCGTGACTGCTACGGTCGCAGGTTCGAATCCTGCCTCGGGCATTGATGTGTGTGATGTCCTTAGGTTACTTAGGTTTAAGTAGTTCTAAGTTCTAGGGGACTGATGACCTCAGATGTTGAGTCCCATTGTGCTCAGAGCCATTTGAACCGTTTTTGAACAAAAGGTGACGGTGTTGAGGCGCCCGCTAACAGAACAGGTAATAGGATTGTGGAAAGGGCCAAGGGTTGAAGTCAGCTGCTGCTTCTAATTGTCATTTATTGTGATTTAGCAACTCTTTCACGGCTGAAGGCCTCCAACAAGAAATCTTAACATGATAAAAATCCAATGAAGATAGCAATAAAATAATTTAAGGAACAATATATACAAGGTGCAATACCAATGACTGAGGGCCACAATCAAACTTCAAAATTTCAAAATATTATACCATAATCTTCAAAGGCAGAAGGCCGCAGTGTTTAAGCTTGAAAGATAAATTCAAAAATTAATTTTGCAAAATTTTAAGAAACTAACAATAACCAGAAGCCTACAATTTAAAATAGCTGACAACAGGTGATTAAACACTGATGGCACTCAGAAGGCCTCCAGGGAGGTCGGTCTGCCCTCGTTCACTTGGTGAGACCGGTCGTGAGCCCAGCTGTACTTGATCCGTCGGAAGCCAACCAGGGGGCAGCCACGGACCGACCGACACAACAACTTGCTTCCCTTCAATCAGTACATTAGAACCCCAACCGGCAATGTTACAAATGTGATAATCGACAATGGAGTACGTATTAGCTGTCAAAATTACACACCATGTTGGACAGCGGCAACAGGTGAGGAAAGGACGCTGCCTGAAATTACGTTAGTGATCAGGGCAGGTAACTGGAACACTAACGGCCACTAGGCAGAAAATTCCGTTGGTACACTCAAATTGTAATCGACAAAAATAGTTAATTGCACCGCATGGCGGTTAAATCTCAGCAGTAGAACCACTGACCGGAAAACCTCCCCAACAGCGAACCACCGAAGCGAACCACACAACATGAATAGACGTGGCTTGGGTAGTTGAAACCACTACTCAACTTTGACGTCCTGAGTCGGCGAACCACGAAGCTCGTAGCGATCGGCCCCAGCCGACTGCACCGCGCGGAGAACTTCCCGCGTCCGCAACAACCGACCCACTCCTCTCAGAATGCCGACAACATGAAGACAAATCGGGAGTCGATGCACACACACGCATCCGACTCATGAACGATCGGCGAGCCAAAACGCGTCGTTCAACAGGACGACCGACCGACGGTGCACCAAGACCGTGGCCCAGCTCAAGTGATGCGTGGCGGCAATGGTCGGGCGAGCCATGTCGACGCAGGCCTCACTGCTCCAACCCGACTGCACTAGTGCCGCATTGCAACTCTCCGACTGGCAGGTCCGGACTGCGCTCCAGACGCGTTCCAGCTCACTGGCAGACCCGAACTCCCCATCCGAACTCTCTTACGACAGACAACGACCGGGAAGTAGCAGCAGTCGAGCAAAGATACTACGAGAGGGGATATATCGCTACGCGCTGCTAACGCCGCTCACGGTCAGGCAAAGCAGCAACTCAGTGACAGTAGTAATTAAAATTAGCGTAGTGAGGTGGAAGTACGTTAAAAACATGGTGCAAAATACATGATGGCGGGAACATGAGCCACGCACGGCTCAAGTGTATACTTACGAGTGTAGTAGCACGCACTTCCAAATAATACACAGGCGAATTCAGCTGATCGTGGTATAAATGACAGTGCTTGTAAAACAGACAGCATTGAAAATGAAATTACCTTTCAGTACTTTACAGATCAGACTTTCACCTCAACGAACATTACAAAAAACAATGTAGGCACAATATAGATTTTTCCAAAGCTGATTTCCATCCCTGTTTCTGCATTTATGATGTCAGACTCCACTACATCATTACACCACGCGACACATCTGACGTTTAGTATCGGGAGGCTTAATCCTCCCTTAGGTTCCCATGTAAAACATTCAAATATCCGATGCCTTATTATGGGTACGTACCGTTAAACGATTTTAAAAGCACTATACAAAGATCAAAATGCACATATTTTTAGATCGTCAGTCTTGCAACTGTTTTGACGCTGTTCACCCTCTTTTCCTATATTGTGCTAATCTGTCCATCTCTACATAACTGATACACCCAACATACTCTATACTGTATTTTACATATTCTACTCCTTATGTGTCTTATTGTTTTTCCCCTTAGTGCTTCAACCAAAGCCCAGTTAACTGTTCCAGCTTGTTATGACATATGTCTTACTAACCTGTCCCTCCTTCCGTAGGGATTTTCCGTAGACATTTTTCTTCACAAATTTTTCCTAGTGCTTCTTCATTTCGCGTCTTACCTCTCTGTTTAATTTTTAACTTTGTATTAAATAAATTTGACTATTTTTTGGAACTGTTACTGCTGTAATCATAAGAAAAACTAGAGAATAGACGTGCCTGGTTAAGCGACTCGAGACCGATCTGAGCGTTCTGTCCTTCCCGTGTGCTGCAGGTGGAGCAGACTGAGCGCTTCCGTGCGCAGGGACTGGCCAGCGTAGTTCCGCCTCTGGCCGCCACCGCCGACGCCGTCGCTGCCGTCGCCAAGCTCTTCCATTGGAAGTCTGCCACCATACTCACTGTCGGTAAGTCTCACCTCAAGTTCAGTCGCAGCCTACACAGCAGCACCTACACAGCCTCCGGTCTCTGCAGTAGGAGCTCACTGAACCAGGAGGTAGCACTCCGTCTTCAGGCCACGAGTGGCCTACCGGGACCATCCGACCGCCGCGTCATCCTCAGGGGAGGACGCGGATAGGAGGGGCGTTATGATAGTATGTACTGTCGTACCCACTCTGTTTACACGTCTCGACAGTGTAAACAAAGACCACACCGCGGACCAGAACGCGATACTTACACAGTCAGTAGTGGTTGCTAGCCACAAAGTTGCTATTATCACGCAAACGGTTTGATTGTAAACCGAAGTTTACTGAGACCTTTTTGGTTCTGCGTTTACGACATTAATTATGACACACCCTGTAGATATTAGTGTCACCAAAACGTTGGTATGAGCCATTCGCTAGCAAAACTTCGCGTCTTTCCTCTAGGGATATTTGAATGATCACCTATTCAAGGGCTAAGAGAAGATTTTTGACAACGCACAGAAACAAAATATGGATATAATGAGGACTAAAACACACTCATTTCAATGTCGTGATTATTGTTGAATTTATTTATACTTAAAATTACTGCACTAACTAAACAACAAGCTTTTTATACTGATCTGATTGTGTAGCATACCGATTTAATATTCAAGTGGGATTTCAGTGAAGTGGGAAAATCAAAGTAGAACAGGACAATATACACATCTGAATAAACCCACATTTTACGTCCGCAGTCACTTCCGCATTCAAGTAATCTAATATCAAACGCCACGTATGAAACTCTAATTAGTGTGCCTTTTGATACTTGTCTGTTTGCATTTTTACATAAAGTACTCATAATTCTAATAAAACGGTATAAGACGCATATAATTTTGATATCGTCGTACTGCTCTTTAAATAATCATTTATGCTATTTCATTGCATTTTAGCTTTTCCTTTATATCTTCATCTGTGATGAAATTGAAGACAAAATAGGAAAAAGTCATTTAATTTTGTCATCATTTTTCTGTTACTGAACCCAAAGTTTGGGTTCCGGAGTAATGTAGGAACTCGCGGTTCACTAGTAAACGTATGACTTCTCAGAAGATACGTTTAAATTTGCAAGATTTATAATTATAGAGACATCTGTTGACATTACTGGCAGGGATACTACCTCCGAAGTTCATGTATGACCACTACTAAGAGAAGACAAAAAGGAATTTGGTTTTGAATGACTGTTTTCGTATCTAGGCACACATCTCCTCCTGTAAGGTGGACGATGATGTTTGCATTATTCATATTCTTTCCACTATAGCTGTAATCCGTTTCGAAGACCTACATGTAAAAGCTCTAAAAGTTTAGTGGCTAAATAAATTAAGAAGAATAATTTTTTGTGACTGGTTGCTGTCAAGTGAATTCCTTCTCCAAACTATGCGCCAAGGCGCCATTTGTATTGTGGACAGTCTAATGTCGAATAAATCTCAGCAGAAGAGCCCAAACGCTATCAAAATATATACATTACGATACAAAGAAAAACTTCAAAATGTACGACAGAAAATTTCGGTGTAAACAGCCTATAAAAAGCTGCTTTACAGCGTTTAAGTATTCAGTTTAGGTTCTTATCACGGCATAAGAAAACCTAAATGTTATCTTAACAGCTAAAGTAATAGACGTAACTAAGCGCACAGAAGATAAGAAGTCGGAGGCTAATGAACCTGAGATAAAATCTCTTGAAATAAATTAATTTGCTTTAACAGGCTACTGTTGGTAATAAGAAATAAAGAAATAACTGTTCCTAATGAAGCTGCGGCAAAAAAATAAGAAAAGAAAGATTAAAAGCTGTAGCATACACTTATTGACAAATAAGAAAGAAACTTCTCTTGATGTGAAACTTTGTAAGAAGTTTACTCGTATATACATCTAGAATTCATGTATCGCCGTAGCTGTGCAAGAGAAGTTAGAGAGGCCCACTAGCGCGAAATAAATTCAAAAAAATAAGTACAAGGATCAGGTATTTCACTCATGCCTGAGGAGAGCGGCAGTTTTATTGGCAACAAAGAGACACTCAAGCACAATTACGAGGACGAAGGACTGGTGTGCTAGCGCACCGACGGTTCTGTTTGCCTGCTGTTGGTGTTGGCAATGCACGACCTAATTTGTCAGCTCCACTCGTTTATATCAGAGCGTTCGGTCGTCCACCGTCGCTTTAAAGTCCGTACAGCTAATGCAGATTTAATCTTCAAACCCTTTTCAATTTATAGAAAAATTGGCAAATAACATCAAAATATAAGAAATGGTAGGATAAATCCTATAGTGTTAATGCCATTGATGAAAGCAGAGAGTTATATATTCATCTTAGTAAATTTTTATTGAGTAATGTCCACTCTTTTGTGAACTGTTGTCTCACGCAGATTGTATATTCAAAACAGAACAAAAAATTAAATAATACTTAATGTATGAAGCGCGAACAGAACATCGAATACGGAAACACATGCGGGAGAAGTTCATTTAACTGCACAGTACTTTACAAAAATCAACAGCAAAAATTCGCAATCCTAAAGTGCAGTTTTCCACGATCAGAAGCGGTGCAAAATTAAAGTTCGTTATTCTGAATACTCGCGAATTCATATATCAATTGCAGCAATAATTACAGTTCACAGCTACCTCAAATACCGTTAACAAAGTTAATAATTTGTACAGTCACGCAAAATTGATAACTGGGAACAAAGATAATGTTAAGTCCAGTGAAAAGCTGAAGTCTGTAACTAACACTCGGAAAATTATTCTAAGTCGAACGTAAAGTAAGAGTATGTATTTCAGGCGATTGCTCAGCCACACAGCCATTCAACAAATACCAACACTGATCAAAGATGAAAGACAAAGACTAAAGACAAAAAGCGCCCTACTACTCGCCCTGAAATACTTTCTGTGACGTCACATACTACGGAATCCAAGTTAGATACTTCAATAACGCTTAAATAGTTAGGCGCTAATTATATATACATTTAAGACACTAGATAACTGCTATAAATTTCTGTATCATTTTGCAACCTCTTATTAAAATAACGACATAGTATTAAA
The DNA here is from genome assembly GCF_023898315.1 of Schistocerca nitens. Classification (NCBI taxonomy): domain Eukaryota; kingdom Metazoa; phylum Arthropoda; class Insecta; order Orthoptera; family Acrididae; genus Schistocerca; species Schistocerca nitens. Next base: position 774,537,833 of record NC_064615.1, read on the forward strand.
GAAGTTACGAAGCACGCCCACTTCCAGTTTTTCAGCATGATAAAATTATAAATGCACATAGTGAATTGTGGCTACTCATCCGCGCGGAAAATTAGGTAAAAATCTCGGAAACTCATGCTGTCGCCAAATTACGTGTAACTGTGGCCGAATTAGAGGTACATTTTCACATGATCTTGTAATTCTTTATACACATCCTTGATTCGAAAAGTAATTTGTAGTGTTTACGGACATCGTGAGTTTTCGTATGTGACACCATATGATCAGATTGCTCCAGACGCTCAGTTGTTATTCATTTTGTAACCTGTCGTAACTGAAAACAATTTAAATTTTCGTAAAATTAATCCAAGAGTCATGCACGAGATTGCAATGATCACTTCTCAGCGATGCGATTTTTCTGGTGTACACTATTTTCGTTGAAAATATGTGATTTTCATCTTCCATTTCGTCCATCTGCCAACGGCCTTGCCGCAGCGGTAACACCCGGTTCCCCTCAGATCACCCAAGTTAAGGGGGGTCGGACGTCAAACGGGCCGACTTAGAGCAGGAGAGGCACCACAGGACATTTTAATTTTCACTGTCTATACTTTTACAAATAATTTCATAAAACTTTGAAAGCATGATCAGGAAGGATTCAGGATTCATACTCATAGTAGTGGAAGCTAGAAAACGTAACAAAATACATTTTTTTACATGTGAAATTTCATCATTATTTCACTTACTACTGGCTGCATTTGTTGCTATAGGTACACTTTTCTTCCTAAGTAGAGAGATTCTTCGATGAATTTTGCACAGCATACAAACTATAGTTACATGTGTATGAAACTCTAGAGTTTATTTAATTTATGAAAAAATGAATGAACTGTTACATTTTAAACTTCTTGTTTAGATAAAACTCAAATTTTATAGTTAATTATCTCAATTTTTACCACAGTTTTTAATAGATTTGGAAAATTCTAGAGTTTCATACACCTGTAAGTACTGCTTGTATGCTGTGCAAAATTCATCGAAGAATCTCTCTTACTTAGGAAGAAATGTGTACCTACAGAAACAAATGCAGCCAGTACTAAGTAAAAAAATGATGAAATTTCATAAGTAAAAAAAGGTATTTTGCTACGTTTTTGAACTTCCCCTGCTATGGGTCTGAGTCCTCAATCCTTCCTGGTCATGTTGAAAAAGTTTTATGAATTTATTTGTAAAATTATAGACAGTAGAATTAAACTGTCCTGTGGTGCCTCTCCTGCTCCAAGTCGACCCGTTTGATGTCCTACCCCCCTTAAGCGTTGTTGGGCTGGGCTAGCACTTGAATGGGTGACCATCCGGTCTGCCGACCGCTGTTGGCCAGCGGGGTGCACTCAGCCCTTGTGAGGCAAATTAAGGAGCTACTTGACTGAGAAGTAGCGTCTCCGGTGTCGTAAACTGACATACGGCCCGGAGAGCGGTGTGATGATCACATGCCCTCTATATCCTCATCCAGTGACGCCTGTGGACTGAGAATGTCACGGAGGCCGGTCGGTAACAGTATGGGTGGGCCTTCACGTCCTGTTCGGGCGGAGTTTAGTTTCATTTCGTCCATCTTAGCCGCCACTGTGTTCACTAAACGCTTGCAGCCATAGGTGCACACGTCGCCCTAAGGAAAAACCCGCAAACGGCCTCCGCCACCTGCACTCTTCGAATGCCTCCCTCGGCCGGCCGGCCATCTCGAGTTATCAAAACCTCAGCACGGCCATTCATACCGAGAGCCCGTCTCTCCTTCTGTCACAGGTGGTTGTCTCTCACCGTTGCTGGTAGCCGCTGCAGCACGTCAGTTTAAAGTGAAATGTGATCCGCCGGGATTCGAAAGTGGGTCACCTACGTGGCAGGCAAACATTCTGCTGTCCAATCCCTGATGCCTGGCTGCAGATGTCTTTATGTGCAGATGCAATGTAATGATATTACGTTTACTGCCTGCCCAGAAAGTGCTAAACCAGCTCTGCAGTTCACGAAAGATGGGATAGGTTACTTCTCAATCATTCTTTCCGTTCATAGAGCTACGTTAATGAAGAAATACCATCCAAACTGCAGGTTTTGAGCCGTCTCCCTTGTTCGAGAACTAAATTATTACTGCATACGAAAATTCTGACAAGGACAACGAGGGGGCAAGACATTCTGTAGTCTCGTTTACGTATCTAACTAGAACTGGACTGTTATTTGCCGGGCGCGATTTAGCGAAATGACGAGAAGCCAGTTTGATCGAAAGTGAATTTTAATCATCTGGTTTTTGTGCAACACCAACAATTCCGGATCATGATGGTAATTTGTAATATATTTTTACACTATTAACCAGCGAAACTTCACAAAATTTTCACAGTCGTTCGGTAAGAAATACAGAACAGAGTTGCAGGGGAGACCAAAAATTATATTTGAGTTGTGCTGTACCTTTGGTTGTGCATTCAGCTGTCTTCATAACATCAGTATGTACCTATCGTTACGTTAGCATGTGTGAAAAGCTATTGTTTGTTTTTTATACAGTGATTATTTTTTCCCCGTGCCGAGTGCAGTTCCTGTCTACTTCTCATTCAACTATAGTCTTGCAATAGTCACTATACATGTTGTCCAGCATGGTATCTTTGATTTCGAAATTCCTGCTTAGTGAGACTGCAGATTATGGAGACGAAAAATGGCAAATGAGTAAAAGGGTGCAGTGCTAAATTTTTTTATTATGGTTCAGAGTAGTTTCGGGGGCAAGACAAGGCTGCAACCTGTCTCCACTGTTGTTCATATTATTTATGGATCATATGTTGAAAACAATAGACTGGCTGGGTGAGATTGAGATATGTGAACATGAAATAAGCAGTCTTGCATATGCGGATGACTTAGTTGTGATGGCAGATTCGATTGAAAGTTTGCAAAGTAATATTTCAGAGCTAGATCAGAAATGTAAGGACTATGGTATGAAGATTAGCATCTCCCAAACGAAAGTAATGTCAGTGGGAAAGAAATATAAACGGATTGAGTGCCAAATAGGAGGAACAAAGTTAGAACAGGTGGGCGGTTTCAAGTACTTAGGATGCATATTCTCACAGGATGGCAACATAGTGAAAGAACTGGAAGCGAGGTGTAGCAAAGCTGGTGCAGTGAGCGCTCAGCTACGATCTACTCTCTTCTGCAAGAAGGAAGTCAGTACCAAGACTAAGTTATCTGTGCACGTTCAATCTTCCGACCAACTTTGTTGTATGGGAGCGAAAGCTGGGTGGATTCAGGTTACCTTATCAACAAGGTTGAGGTTACGGATATGAAAGTAACTAGGATGATTGCAGGTACTAGTAGATGGGAACAATGGCAGGAGGGTGTCCACAATGAGGAAATTAAAGAAAAACTGGGAATGAACTTTATAGATGTAGCAGTCAGGGCGAACAGGCTTAGATGGTTGGGTCATGTTACACGCATGGGAGAAGCAAGGTTAGCCAAGAGACTCATGGGTTCAGCAGTAGAGAGTAGGAGGAGTCGGGGCAGACCAAGGAGAAGGTACCTGGATTCGGTTAAGAATGATTTTGAAGTAATAGGTTTAACATCAGAAGAGGCACCAATGTTAGCACTGAATAGGGGATCATGGAGGGGCTGTGCTCCAGACTGAACGCTGAAAGGCATAATCAGTCTTAAATGATGATGATGATGATGATGATGATGATGATGATGATGAATTACAGCCATGAGAAGACTAACTGTTCGTGCAATAGTGGTTATATACAACCATATCCCCAAACGAATGTGAAGTACCTGATAGACAGCACTTCCAAAAGCACCACGTATTCGGGTTGTTTCCCGTTCTGTTTGTGTAGAGCGCGAGGAGAATGACTGCTTAAACGCCTGCGTGAGCGCTGTGTTTGTTGTAATCTTGTCTTCACCACCCCTACGGGAGCGAAACGTAAAGAGTTGCAATATATTTCTAAACGCTTCCCTTAATGCTTATTCTTGAAGCTCTTTAACCAGGTGTTCGCAAAATAGTTGGCGTCCATCTTCGAGCGTCTGCCATTTCAGGTTTTTCAAAATGGTTCAAATGGCTCTGAGCACTATGGGACTTAACATCTGTGGTCATCAGTCCTCTAGAACTTAGAACTACTTAAACTTAACTAACCTGAGGACATCACACACATCCATGCCCGAGGGAGGATTCGAACCTGCGACCGTAGCAGTCGCGCGGTTCCGGACGGAAGCGCCTAGAACCGCTCGGCCACAAGAGCCGGCTTCAGGTTTTTTTAAGGGTTTTCAGGTTTTTCAGCATCTTCGCACCGCTTTTTAGCTGGCCAAATAAACCTGTGAACACATATGCTTTCCTTGTTTGGATACGTTCAATATTTGCTAACTGTCCGCTTTGGTATGAGTGAAGCAATGTGCTACCATGGATCACACGTGTGTTTTGTAAGCACTCCCTTTTTGTTGGCTAATTGTGTTTTCCAGTAATTTACCAGTAAACTGAAATCTGCCACGTGCTTTACCCATGACTGAGCCTATGAAAACATTCCATTCCATTCCCTATTTGTATGAGTTGACTGATTCTAGTCGTGGATCATTGATATTGTAGTCATAGGACCTTTCGTTTTCGCGCTTTGTGAAGTGAATAACAGCTATGTTTCGAATCTCGAAAATATGAACAAGTAATTAAAAAACTGTTATTTAAAAAGCAAGATTACACACAATATTCTAAAGAAGGAATTAATAAAAAAATAAGATGTAGAATCTCAGACAGGAAAGAAACGGTCTTGGGTAAGACACACCTATTAGTATCAAATATCATCCAATAAATAAGAAAGATGTTTCTGAAAGGGACACTTATTGCATTTTATTGTAGTAAAATAGATCATCCACAGATGAGAAACAGGGGAAGAAAAAAACTACTAGAGGCTTTTGAATTGCAAAATTATGTAAGGATTTTAAAAATAATATGAAGAAACAGAATACGAAATGAATAATCATTCGACAGAAGGTACAAGGGCAATTCGAGTAGCTACTTGAATATAATTACCAACAAGGGAAACTCCCCATTGCAATCCCCTTAGATTCAGTGGTAAGAGGGCCCAGTGGATAACCCGTCAAAAACTGAACACAGATCAAGCATGAAAACAGGAAGAAGATGTACTGAAGGGTGAAAAAAAGATGCAAAATAAAACGAACTACGCCGCCGTTGACCGTAATAATTGATGCTGGCGAATTCACGCTACTCATCGCTTACGGAATGCTGGGACGGTGGCCAGAGCGTTGGGTAAGAAAACAAATAATCCAGATACGTAAAATGATTTTAAAAACAAGTCCAATTTGAAATACGCGAAAAGGTATCATATATAAGCGACAATGCGTGGACAAGAGTTTAACGTGCCACATAATCACGACGGAATTCTCCATGCTCTTCGTAGCCCTTTTATCCGTCTCTGTAGACTGTTGGACTGACTGCTGTGCATCGTTCCATCAGCTGAGCACACCGTAAACCTTTCCTACAGCAAAAGACAGTGACCACAATCACCTTCGAAAAAAAAGTTTGGCATCATTTTGTAAATTTCATGTTGAATTCGTCGAGAGAACGGTCGCGTTTGTGTGTATGTACAAATTAAGACGAAGCGTGAGAACGGAACCACTCTGTGACTGGTGTGGCAGTGAGAAATAAGTTTTTGCATCCAGCAAGCACAAGTAACCGAATCTGGCACGGACCACACTCTACACACCTTTTCGTGAAACGCGAGAGAACCGCCCAAATAATTCTGTAATTATGATCCGTTGATTTCCTGTAAATATTTTATCCACCATTTACTTCATCATGCACATCATTTTGACCTTCTTGGAACATGAAGAATCATCATCGCAGCTCAAAACACTGTTACACAAAACCTATTCTACAAAAACTGCAGAAATTGCGCATTGAATCTCTGCAGTTAATTTTGCTGCTGCTTTCAGGGCAAATAAATACATGTACGTCGCTCACAGTATGCAGGATTTGCGATTGCAGTGACAATTCCAAACCTCAGTTACGAATGGCCTAAGGTCACAGCGATCATTGCTATCGAACTACCGTACGCTTCAGATCGAAGCAACTCATTGGCGAACAGGTGTCGCCTTGTGTCGTCTTTGCTATGCAGTATACAAATCGATGTTTTCTGAATTGTCCTCACTGAAATGTTCACAGTACTCTTACTAGTTGTAGTATCGAGTTGATGATATATTTAAACAACTATAACTATTCAATCCAGCAAAGGAATGACCATTACACGCGATACCTGCTACGAAAAAACTTGAAATCTGGAATATATAAGACAAATTGTCTAGGACGCATGCGTCAGCCTACAAAAATTTGCTGAAACATGTTTAAGCCTACGAAAGACGAACTATCCATGAACAGAGTAAATATTAAGAATCGGAGATTTCCCTCTTCAAATATTTCCAGGGCCATGCTGCGACAGAGCAGGTTAGCCTCGTTTTGAAGAACGATCGCGAAACTGGCACTGACTACTATAGGCGTGTACGACTGACGCCAGTCTGCGCAGAATTTGGAACTCTTTTTATGTTGTTGTTGTTGTGGTCTTCAGTCCTGAGACTGGTTTGATGCAGCTCTCCATGCTAATCTATCCTGTGCAAGCTCCTTCATCTCCCAGTACCTACTGCAACCTACATCCTTCTGAATCTGCTTAGTGTATTCATCTCTTGGTCTCCCTCTACGATTTTTACCCTCCACACTGCCCTCCAATGCTAAATTTGTGATCCCTTGATGCCTCAGGACATGTCATACCAACCGATCCCTTCTTCTAGTCAAGTTGTGCCACAAACTTCTCTTCTCCCCAATCCTATTCAATACCTCCTCATTAGTTACGTGATCTACCCACCTTATCTTCAGCATTCTTCTGTAGCACCACATTTCGAAAGCTTCTATTCTCTTCTTGTCCAAACTATTTATTATCCACGTTTCACTTCCATACATGGCTACACTCCATACAAATACTTTCAGAAACGACTTCCTGACACTTAAATCTATACTCGATGTTAACAAATTTCTCTTCTTCAGAAACGCTTTCCTTGCCATAGCCACTCTACATTTTATATCCACTCTACTTCGACCATCATCAATTATTTTGCTCCCTAAATAGCAAAACTCCTTTACTACTTTAAGTGTCTCATTTCCTAATCTAATTCCCTCAGCATCACCCAATTTAATTCGACTACATTCCATTATCCTCGTTTTGCTTTTGTTGATGTTCATCTTATATCCTCCTTTCAAGACACTGTCCATTCCGTTCAACTGCTCTTCCAAGTCCTTTGCTGTCTCTGACAGAATTACAATGTCATCGGCGAACCTCGAAGTTTTTATTTCTTCTCCATGGATTTTAATACCTACTCCGAATTTTTCTTTTGTTTCCTTCACTGCTTGCTCAATATACAGATTGAATAATATCGAGGAGAGGCTACAACCCTGTCTCACTCCTTTCCCAACCACTGCTTCCCTTTCATGCCCCTCGACTCTTATAACTGCCATCTGGTTTCTGTACAAATTGTAAATAGCCTTTCGCTCCCTGTATTTTAACCATGCCACCTTTAGAATTTGAAAGAGAGTATTCCAGTCAACATTGTCAAAAGCTTTCTCTAGGTCTACAAATGCTAGAAACGTAGGTTTGCGTTTCCCTTATCTTCCTTCTAAGATAAGTGGTAAGGTCAGTATTGCTTCACGTGTTCCATCATTTCTACGGAATCCAAACTGATCTTCCCCGAGGTCGGCTTCTACCAGTTTTTCCATTCGTCTGTAAATAATTCGCGTTGGTATTTTGCAGCTGTGACTTATTAAACTGATAGTTCGGTAATTTTCACATCTCTCAACACCTGCTTTCTTTGGGATTGGAATTATTATATTCTTCTTGAAGTCTGAGGTATTTCGCCTGTCTCGTACATCTTGCTCACCAGATGGTAAAGTTTTCTCAGGACTGGCTCTCCCAAGGCTGTCAGTAGTTCTAATGGAATGTTGTCTACTCCCGGGGCCTTGTTTCGACTCAGGTCTTTCAGTGCTCTGTCAGACTCTTCACGCAATATCATATCTCCCATTTCATCTTCATCTACATCCTCTTCCATTTCCATAATGTTGTCCTCAAGTACATCGCCCTTGTATAGACCCTCTATATACTCCTTCCACCTTTCTGCTTTCCCTTCTTTGCTTAGAACTGGGTTTCCATCTGAGCACTTGATATTCATACAAGTGGTTCTCTTTTCTCCAAAGGTCTTTTTAATTTTCCTGTAGGCTGTATATATCTTACCCCTAGTGAGATAAGCCTCTATATTCTTACATTTGTCCTCTAACCATCCCTGCTTAGCCATTTTGCACTTCATGTCGATCTCATTTTTGAGACGTTTGTATTCCTTTTTGCCTGCTTCATTTACTGCATTTTTATATTTTCTCCTTTCATCAATTAAATTCAATATTTCTTCTGTTACCCAAGGATTTCTATTAGCCCTCGTCTTTTTACCTACTTGATCCTCTGCTGCCTTCACTACTTCATCCCTCGGAGCTACCCATTCGTCTTCTACTGTATTTCTTTCCCCCTTTCCTGTCAATTGTTCCCTTATGCTCTCCCTGAAACTCTGTACAACCTCTGTTTTAGTCAGTTTATCCAGGTCCCATCTCCTTAAATTCCCACCTTTTTGCAATTTCTTCAGTTTTAATCTACATTTCATAACCAATAGATTGTGGTCAGAGTCCACATCTGCCCCAGGAAATGTTCTACAATTTAAAACCTGGTTCCTCAATCTCTGTCTTACCATTATATAATCTATCTGATACCTTTTAGTATCTCCCGTATTCTTCCATGTATACAACCTTCTTTTATGATTCTTGAACCAAGTGTCAGCTATGATGAAGTTATGCTCTGTGCAAAATTCTACCAGACGGCTTCCTCTTTCATTTCTTAGCCCGAATCCATATTCACCTACTAAGTTTCCTTCTCTCCCTTTTCCTACTGTCGAATTCCAGTCACCCATGACTATTAAATTTTCGTCTCCCTTCACTACCTGAATAATTTCTTTTATCTCATCATACATTTCATCAATTTCTTCGTCATCTGCAGAGCTAGTTGGCATATAAACTTTTACTACTGTAGTAGGCATGGGCCTCGTGTCTGTCTTGGCCACTATAATACGTTCACTACGCTGTTTGTAGTAGCTTACCCGCACTCCTATTTTTTTATTCATTATTAAACCTACTCCTGCATTACCCCTATTTGATTTTGTATTTATAATCCTGTATTCACCTGACCAGAAGTCTTGTTCCTCCTGCCACCGAACTTCACTAATTCCCACTATATCTAACTTTAACCTATCCATTTCCCTTTTTAAATTTTCTAACCTACCTGCCCGATTAAGGGATCTGACATCCCACGCTCCGATCCGTAGAATGCTAGTTTTCTTTCTCCTGATAACGACGTCCTCCTTAGTAGTCCCCGCCCGGAGATCCGAATGGGGCACTATTTTACCTCCGGAATATTTTACCCAAGAGGACGCCATCATCATTTAACCATACAGTGAAGCTGCATGCCCTCGGGAAAAATTACGGCTGTAGTTTCCCCTTGCTTTCAGCCGTTCGCAGTACCACAACAACAAGGCCGTTTTGGTTAGTGTTACAAGGCCAGATCAGTCAATCATCCAGACTGTTGCCCGTGCAACTACTGAAAAGGCTGCTGCCCCTCTTCGGGAACCACACGTTTGTCTGGCCTCTCAACAGATACCCCTCTGTTGTGTTTGCACCTAAGGTACGGCTATCTGTATCGTTGAGGCACGCTAGCCTCCCCACCAACGGCAAGGTCCATGGTTTATGGGGACACTTTTTATGTTAGTATATTATGATCTGTCCGGAGACCGAGAATCTTATCTTAAGAAACCAACGTGGATTCCGCAAACAACTGTCAACGAATGTGAAACCTCAATCGCTCCCTCCCTCTGTTTGTCAACGAGACCCAGTAGATATTGGCGCCCATGTTGATGCAGCGTTTCTGGTCTTCTGAAACACAAAGCGCATAAAAGACAACATATTTTCAAGTCTTTCAAGCAGAGCAGTACACTGACACACGTCGGCAAAGAACAAAAGATGGTGACTAGACGCTGTAGTATTTATAGCATTGTACTTTTTTGGGCAGCCAAAAAGTCCTCTTCATCACTACAGCCGCACGATGGTGGTGGAACCAGACCAGAAACAGCCGTGGCAGAACGTGATGGACCTTATAGTATTCATGAGTATTCTGGAGCATCGATGTTTCTCATGCGAGAAGCTGTTAATAGGCGTGGCATTCATTTTGGCGTAATATTTGCCTTTGTATTTAAAAGTTTCTTACCAATCTTTCCTCAAATTATTAATTTAATGTCATTTAGAAGGTGTGGTAGTTCCACAGTCCCCTCTCGACATCGTAGGCGGCTGCTTTTGTTACTTTAGCTACTGTTTCACTACCTGGAATGCCATAGTTCGCTCTTACCTAGCACGTGGTAACTTCCTAATTCTAGTTGCGAATTATTATATCAGCTTCATGATGTCATACGCTATTAGATGGTTGGAATGTCTGTTACTCAGATGCCCTGATAGTTGTAGATCTGATGTCGATTCTGGGGGGATAACTAACTTAGAGCCATCGTGCTTCTCATTATACTGAAGATCTCGTAGTGCACTGAGGTGACAAAAGCGTGTGATGGAGATATGAACATATACAGGGTGAGTCACCTAACGTTACCGCTGGATATATTTCGTAAACCACATCAAATACTGACGAACCGATTCCACAGACCGAACGTGAAGAGAGGGGCTAATGTGATTGTTTAATACAAACCATAAAAAAATGCACGGAAGTATGTTTTCTAACACAAACCTACTTTTTTTTTAATGGAAACCCGTTAGTTTTGTTAGCACATCTGAACATATAAACAAATACGTAATCAGTGCCGTTTATTGCATTGTAAAATGTTAATTACATCCGGAGATATTGTAACCTAAAGTTGACGCTTGAGTACCACTCCTCCGCTGTTCGATCGCGTGTATCGGAGAGCACTGCAACATACATCGCGTTTCTACTTAATGATCTGCCAACGTTGCTCGAAAATGTCCCACTGGAAACGCGTCGACGTATGTGGTATCAGCATGATGGTGCACCTGCACATTCCGCAATTAACACTAGGCTGACCCTTGACAGGATGTTCGACGGGCGTTTCATAGGATGTGGAGGACGCATAAATTGGCCAGCCCGTTCTCCTGATCTTACACCTCTAGACTTCTTTCAGCGGGTTAAGTTAAAGGAGAATGTGTACCGTGATGTGCCTACAATCCCAGAGGATATGAAACAACGTATTGTGGCAGCCTGCGGCGACATTACACCAGATGTACTGCGGCGTGTACGACATTCATTAAGCTAGAGATTGCAATTGTGTGCAGCAAATGATGGCCACCACATTGAACATCTATTGGCCTGACATGTCGGGACACACTCTATTCCACTCCGTAATTGAAAACGGAAACCACGTGTGTACGTGTACCTCACCCCTCATGGTAATGTACATGTGCATCAGTGAAAAAGACCATTAAAAAGGTGTTAGCATGTGGACGTAATGTGCTGTTCCAGTCTCTTCTGTACCTAAGGTCCATCACCGTTCCCTTTGGATCCCTACGTAATTCGGTGCTGTCCGATACACACGATCGAACAGCGGAGGAGTGGTACTCAAGCGTCAACTTTAGGTTACAATATCTCCGGATGTAATTAACATTTTACGATGCAACAAACGGCACTGATTACGTATTTGTTTATATGTTCAGATGTGCTAACAAAACTAACGGGGTTCCATTTAAAAAAACGTAGGTTTATGTTAAAAGACATACTTCCGTGCATTTTTTTATGGTTTGTATTAAACAATTACATTAGCCCCTCTCCTCACGTTCGGTCTGTGGAATCGGTTCGTCAGTATTTGATGTGGTTTACGAAATATATCCAGCGGTAACGTTAGGTGACTCACCCTGTATACATAGCACTAGTCTCAAGTACACAAGGTATAAAAGGACAGTGCATTGGCGGAGCCGGCATTTGCACTCAGATGATTTATGTGCAAAGGTTTCTGACGTGATTATGGGCTCATGACGAGAATTAACACACTTTTAACGCGGAATGCTGGTTGAAGCTAGACCCAAGGGGCATTCCATTACGGAAATCGTTAGAGAATTCAATATTCTGAGATCCGTAACGTCAAGAGTGTGCCGAGAATACCAAATTTCAGGCATTACCTCTTTCCGCAGATAACGCAGTGGTCGAGGGCCGTCAATTAATGACCGAGAGCAATGGCGTTTGTGCAAAGTTGTCAGTGCTAACAGACAAGCAACACTGCTTGAAATAACCGCATAAATTAATGTGGGACGTACGGTGAACGTATCCGTTAGCGCAATGCGGCGAAATATGGTGATGATGAGGCAGCAGACGATCCATGTGAGTGCCTTTGCTAACAGCATGACATCAAACGCCTCTCCTGGGCTCGTGATTACATTGGTTGGAGCCTAGACGGCTGGAAAATCGTGGCCTGTTCAGATGAGGCCCGATTTCTGTTGGTAAGAACTCACGGTAGGGTTTGAGTGTGGCGCAGACCCTACGAAGCCACGAGCCCAGCTTGTCAGCAAAGTACGGTGCAAACTGGTGGTGGCTCTATAATGATTTGGGCTGTGTATACGTGGAATGAAATGTGTCCTCTGGTCCATCTGAACTGATCATTGACTGGAAATGGTTAAGTTCGGCTACTTAGAGACTATCTGCACCCATTCATGGACTTGATGACAATGCGCCATGTCATCGGGCCACAGTTGCTCGCGATTGGTTTGAAGAAGATTCTAGACAATTCCAGCGAATGATTTAGCCACACAGATCGCCCGACATGTGTCCCATGGAATATTTATGGGACATAATCGGTGTCTGTTCGTGTAAAAAAAACCCTGCAATTATGGATTGCTATAGAGGCAGGTAACTTCCATCGTCTTGTTGAGTCCACGCAACGTCGAACTGCTGCACTACTCCGGGCGAAAGGAGGCCCGACACGATATTAGGAAGCACCCCCTGACTTATTTCCCCTCAGTGTATTGCCAAAAGCTCGGCTGTCATAATCGTCATTTCCTTTGGCAGCTCGAATTTCATTCCAATGCGACAATTGCTTTCCCATCAACCTCAATCACATCCACCTTAATCTTTCGAATCGTCCATGTAGCTGAACCTCGCTTTTTTTATGAGAAGACAGATGTATCGGCAAAACGCATGTTTCTAAATAAAGGTGAAATACGACTTGTGGTCCCAACACATTGGTCCAATAATCTACTTTAAAGCAGAGTAATCTTTCTAGAGACAGGCTTCTTTTGAGAAATGGGTTAGTATCCATCTGTACTGCAACAACGGGAGGAAGAGTAAGCCATTATTGTTTGATTACAAGACTGACAAACTGTCACCGGAAACGGTCCCATCCTTTAATATCTTGGCTTTTAATGTGAACGGCCACATGAAACTAATCGCAGAGGCCAGATGGGATTCGTAGGAAGTGTCCTCAGAAAGTGTATTCCGACCATAAAGGAGGAAGTTTACAAGACCATCTTTCCATCAATGTTTCAGCATTACTCCTCATTCTGGGATCCTTAGAACGTATAATAATAATAATAATAATAATAATAATAATAATAATAATAATAATGAAGTGACACACAAGTTAGATATAGAAGAAAAATTTCAGTTGACATATATAGAATACAAAGACACAAATACAGACATTAGACCATTCTTGCATAGACCACCAAATAACCTACAAGTCGAAACAACAATAACAACTATCAACACAATCATACACAACAAAATAAATGAAAATACAACTATGGAAGAGTTACAACTACTGGTTTATGTAGGAGCACTTACTACACTAAATATACACACTAGGCAGAGATCAGAACCAACCAACACACAGAAAAACCCACAAAACCAGCATGGCAACACAGGCTACAGATCAGAATAGAAAAACTGAGAAAAGACATCGGACAGCTAACACAATTTACAAGAAATGAAATATCAGACAAAAAACGAAAAAGGTTAGGTGAAATCTCTCAACAAGAAGCGATAGAGCAATTAGATGAAAAGAAGCAGAAATTACAAACATTGGCCAAACGACTTAGAAGATACAAAAAAAGTGAAAATAGAAAGAAACAAAACCAAACATTCAACATAAACCAAAAGAAATTTTACCAGACAATAGATAACACACACATTAAAATAGACAATCCACCAAACATAACAGAATGGAACACTTCTGGAGCAACATATGGTCAAACCTGGTACAACATAACAGACACGGACGGTGGATACAAGCAGAAACAGATTCATACAAGATGGTACCACAAATGCCTGAAGTGATAATTTTGCAACATGAAGTCACCCGAGCAATTAATTTTACGCACAATTGGAAAGCCCCTGGAAATGATAAAAAAGCAAATTTCTGGCTAAAGAAGTTCACCTCAACACATTCACATATAACTAAATTATTTAACAATTACATTGCAGACCCATACACAGTGCCTGATCCACTTACACAAGGAATGACGTATCTGAAACCTAAAGATCAAGCAGACACAGCAAACCCAGCAAAATATCGCCCTATAACATGCCTACCAACAATATACAAAATATTAACTTCAGTCATTACACAGAAATTAATGACACATACAACACAGAACAAAATTATAAATGAAGAACAAAAAGGCTGCTGCAAAGGAGCACGAGGATGTAAAGAGCAACTGATAATAGATGCAGAGGTGACATATCAAGCTAAAACCAAACAAAGGTTGCTGCACTAAGCATACATTGATTACAAAAAAGCTTTTGATAGTGTAACCTACTCATGGTTACTACAGATATTGGAAATATACAAAGTAGATTCCAAATTAATACAGTTCCTAAACATAGTAATGAAAAACTGGAAAACCACACTTAATATCCAAATAATATCACAACACAGCCAATACAGATTAAGCGTGGAATATACCAAAGAGACTCATTAAGTCCTTTCTGGTTCTGCCTTGCTCTAAACCCACTATCCAACATGCTAAGTAATACAAATTATGGATATAATATTACTGGAACATACCCACACAAAATCACACATTTGCTATACATGGATGATCTTATACTACTGGCAGCAACAAATCAACAACTCAACCAATTACTAAAGATAACAGAAGTATTCAGCAATGATATAAATATGGCTTTTGGAACAGACAAATGTAAGAAAAATAGTATAGTCAAGGGAAAACACACTAAACAAGAAGGTTACATATTGGATAACCAGAGCGACCGCATAGAAGCGATGGAAAAAACAGATGCCTATAAACATCTAGGATACAGAAAAAAAATAGGAATAGATAATACAAACATTAAAGAAGAACTAAAAGAAAAATGTAGACAAAGACTAACAAAAATACTGAAAACAGAATTGACAGCAAGAAACAAAACAAAAGCTATAAACACCTATGCCATTCCAATATTGACCTACTCATTTGGAGCAGTGAAATGGAGTAACACAGACCTAGAAGCACGCAAAAAACTCACAATGCCACAAATGTAGAATACATCACATACATTCAGCAACAGAAAGATTCACATTAAGCAGAAAGGAAGGAGGAAGGGGATTTATCGACATAAAAAACCTACATTATGGACAAGTACACAATTTAAGAAAATTCTTTCTAGAACGAGCAGAAACTAGCAAAATACACAAAGCAATCACTCATAAATACATCGGCCACACCACTGCAATTTCATAACCACTTCTGCAACCCTTTAGATCACATAACATCAACAGATACGAAGAAAGTAAATTGGAAAAAGAAAACACTACACGGCAAGCACCCATATCGTCTAACACAGCCACACATCGATCAAGACGCATCCAACACATGGCTAAGAAAAGGCAATATATACAGTGAGACGGAAGGATTCATGATTGCAATACAGGATCAAACAATAAACACCAGATATTACAGCAAGCGTATTATTAATGATCCCAATGCCACAACAGATAAATGCAGACTTTGCAACAACAAATAGAAACAGTAGATCACATCACAAGCGGATGTACAATACTAGCAAATACAGAATACCCCAGAAGACATGACAATGAAGCAAAAATAATACATCAACAACTTGCCATACAACATAAACTAATAAAACAACACGTTCCCACATACAAGTATGCACCACAAAATGTACTGGAGAATGATGAATACAAATTATACTGGAACAGAACCATTATAACAGATAAAACAACACCACATAACAAACGTGACATCATACTCACCAATAAAAAGAAGAAATTAACACAACTAATCGAAATATCCATACCCAATACAACAAATATACAAAAGAAAACAGGAGAAAAAATTGAAAAATACATCCAACTGGCTGAGGAAGTCAAGGACATGTGGCATCAGGATAAAGTTGACATTATACCAATTATACTATCAACTACAGGAGTCATACCACACAATATCCACCAGTACATCAACGCAATACAGGTACATCCAAACATATACACTCCTGGAAATTGAAATAAGAACACCGTGAATTCATTGTCCCAGGAAGGGGAAACTTTATTGACACATTCCTGGGGTCAGATACATCACATGATCACACTGACAGAACCACAGGCACATAGACACAGGCAACAGAGCATGCACAATGTCGGCACTAGTACAGTGTATATCCACCTTTCGCAGCAATGCAGGCTGCTATTCTCCCATGGAGACGATAGTAGAGATGCTGGATGTAGTCCTGTGGAACGGCTTGCCATGCCATTTCCACCTGGCGCCTCAGTTGGACCAGCGTTCGTGCTGGACGTGCAGACCGCGTGAGACGACGCTTCATCTAGTCCCAAACATGCTCAATGGGGGACAGATCCGGAGATCTTGCTGGCCAGGGTAGTTGACTTACACCTTCTAGAGCACGTTGGGTGGCACGGGATACATGCGGACGTGCATTGTCCTGTTGGACCAGCAAGTTCCCTTGCCGGTCTAGGAATGGTAGAACGATGGGTTCGATGACGGTTTGGATGTACCGTGCACTATTCAGTGTCCCCTCGACGATCACCAGTGGTGTACGGCCAGTGTAGGAGATCGCTCCCCACACCATGATGCCGGGTGTTGGCCCTGTGTGCCTCGGTCGTATGCAGTCCTGATTGTGGCGCTCACCTGCACGGCGCCAAACACGCATACGACCATCATTGGCACCAAGGCAGAAGCGACTCTCATCGCTGAAGATGACACGTCTCCATTCGTCCCTCCATTCACGCCTGTCGCGACACCACTGGAGGCGGGCTGCACGATGTTGGAGCGTGAGCGGAAGACGGCCTAACGGTGTGCGGGACCGTAGCCCAGCTTCATGGAGACGGTTGCGAATGGTCCTCGCCGATACCCCAGGAGCAACAGTGTCCCTAATTTGCTGGGAAGTGACGGTGCGGTCCCCTACGGCACTGCGTAGGATCCTACGGTCTTGGCGTGCATGCGTGCGTCGCTGCGGTCCGGTCCCAGGTCGACGGGCACGTGCACCTTCCGCCGACCACTGGCGACTACATCGATGTACTGTGGAGACCTCACGCCCCACGTGTTGAGCAATTCGGCGGTACGTCCACCCGGCCTCCCGCATGCTCACTATACGCCCTCGCTCAAAGTCCGTCAACTGCACATACGGTTCACGTCCACGCTGTCGCGGCATGCTACCAGTGTTAAAGACTGCGATGGAGCTCCGTATGCCACGGCAAACTGGCTGACACTGACGGCGGCGGTGCACAAATGCTGCGCAGCTAGCGCCATTCGACGGCCAACACCGCGGTTCCTGGTGTGTCCGCTGTGCCGTGCGTGTGATCATTGCTTGTACAGCCCTCTCGCAGTGTCCGGAGCAAGTATGGTGGGTCTGACACACCGGTGTCAATGTGTTCTTTTTTCGATTTCCAGGAGTGTATATACAACTCCAGAAATCTGTAATTATTGATACATGTTCAATTACCCGAAAGTTCCTAAATGCAATGTAACATATACCGTACAGTTAAAAGGATGTCACGCTTGATCACGGGCCGCGTCACTTTCCATTTTTAACCAGACATAACGTCTGAGAAAGGAAAGAAACAATAATAATATAAATAATAATAATAATAATAATAATAATAATAATAATAATAATTCAGTGTGGTTCGGTGACCTGGCGCAAGTCTTTCTACTGGACGCCACTTCGGCGAATTGGTGGCCCTGAACTACCAGAGTTACCCAACCAAGGAAAGAATAAGTGAGAAACACGTGGAATCCAAACCAGAAATCGTATTCGCGACTCCTATGTTAAAACGCAGATTGAAATATTTTAGGTCCGACCAGGATTCGATCCGAGGACCTCACATTTCCCATCAAGCGCTTGACCGCTATACCGCCCGGCTCCACTCTTACCAGATAGGAAGGAAGGAAGATTGGGTTTAACGACCCGTCCACATTGAGGTCATTAGAGACGGAGTCCCAGCTCAGGTTGTGTCAGGGATGGAGAAGGATTCGGTCGTGCCCTTTTAGAGGAACCATCCCGGCATTCACCTCGAGCGGTTTAGGAAAATCACGGGATACCTAAATCTGGATGGTCGGGCGCGGGTTTGAACAGCCGGCCTCTCGAATGCGAGTCCAGTGTGCTAACCACTACTCCACCTCGTTCGTCTTACCAGCTAGGAATAGTGGGATAAATACAGAAAATCGACAGAAGGGTGGTACGTTTCGTCACAGGTTGGTTTAGTAAGCACGAGAGCGTCACATAGATTCTCATATTCATAAGAGTGCGGTAGGTGCTCCACGAGAATTGTTGTGCGTCACAGAGAACTTTACTACAAAAATTACGAGAAGATACGTTGCTAGATGAGTCGACCAATATATTGCTTCTTCGGACATGTGTTTCGTGAAAAGCCCAGTAATGTAAAATTAGACTGATTCGTGTTACCAGCAATCATTCTTCTCGCGCCATTCGCGTCCTGAACATGAATGGGTGGAACTGACAGTCGTATACAGAGCACCCACCACAACACACCGAAAGCTGGCTTGGGTCTATAGACGTAGAAACAGATACAGACAAACACTGCTCGTAGAAATAAATGAATTTGGATCGCATGCATCAATATCCTTATCCCGCTACTCTGATCTGCAAGTTAGTGACGCTCATCAAGCCTCGCACTGAAACAATCTTCGATCAAATGCACTTCTCAGACGTCTATATCAAGTAATGGTGGCAGAGAGGAAAGGGTACCATTTACTTAACTACCATTTCCTAAGAGTAGCGATACCAGGAACACAAATTCTGTAGTTAGTTCACCGGACAAAAAATTAGACCCTTCAGTGGGCACGCACAGATGAATCGTTCAGCTTTTAAATGTGGCGCAGCGACCGAGTCCATTGCTCAATTGTGCACACACTACATCTGTTTGTGAATAAGTCAGTATAGATCAGTGAGACAATCATATTTCAAACGGATATTGTACGTAAACATGAATAAATATAAGGACGTAACAGATTAGCAAAAAGGGGCAATCGTGTTTGGCCATGCCCATGGCCAGACGGTGTGTGAAATAACAGGATTTGTTGGTACTTCGTGGTGAACTGTTCAACGTGTCTACAGTGATGTAACACACCTGACCACGAAACACGACGTGAGAATTGTGGGCGGTAAAAGATCCTGACTGAGGGAGACCAGAGACGCTTTTCACGGCTGTCGAATCCAAGTCGCTCCCAGACCCGAGAGGAATTGCTGTAGGCAGTGAATGAAGGTCAATCCTAACCTGTTAGTGAGACAACATTGCGACGGGAACTGATGCAGTGAATATTTGGAGCCGGTCACCTCGCAAGATGCCGTTACTGGCACGGGCACATAAAGACGACGACAGCAAGGTTCATTGGGCTGCAAGAATATGTGACAGGTTTTATAAACATTCCCACACCCTATTACATCTCGATTATCCTGCAGAATCACCTGGCCTGAACCCAACAGAAAATATGTGGGACATGTAAGAGCAGCTGGTATAACGCCGACATCAGGATGCCCGCAATTTCGTGGAAGTGTGCCATCAAATCCTCAGCGAGTGGCAGAACCCGGATGCGACGTGTCTGCACTAAACTGTGGACTCATTTTCTAACTGAATCCAGCGGTTATCATGGCCTGGAGCGGAAGTTCATGCAGCTACATGATACCTGTAATGATCTCTCTAGATGGTGACTAATTTTTTGGCTGGTGAGCTTCTGACCTTTGAACGAAAACAAAAGAAACGAGTCTTTGCATTTAGTTTATAAGCGGCGTGGAAGAAGCGCTCCATTCAAAAGAAGACACAGAGTCGCCGTTACAGTTAAAATATATTCTTGGATTTGAACCCGATGCCATAATGCCGATTGGACATCACTACGAATTCAGAGAGTCGTTATAAAGACCCGTAGCATTTCCAACTTAATAAGTAAACACTGCAGTATATCATATTACGTTAAAAATTCATGTAAACCTGTTATTTGTATTTACAGAAGCGGCAGCTGGCAGATTAACTGCAAACACTAGAGGAAACGTTTCCAGTGTAGGCATATTAATATTGGAAACTTTAATCACACTAACAAAACATAAATATTATGGTAATAAGCACTTCACATTCGTCGCAAGCTGCCAGTTTGTTTGGTGTGAAATACAAATTAAATACTATGTTTACATTGTGTATGTGTGAACGTGTGAGTGTATATGCGTGTGCGTGTGTGCTCATGTTTGTTTGTGTATGTGTATCTGTATTTGTGTGTGTGTGTGTGTGTGTGTGTGTGTGTGTGCGTGTGCGCGTGTAAGAGAGAGAGAGAGAGAGAGAGAGAGAGAGAGTGCGACAAGAAGCAGCAAAAACAGTTAATTGTGAAACGTTCGCAGCAGTTTCACCTTAACTACACAGTGCAGCACCCGCCAAAGTTTTTTCTCGTTTTGCATTTTGCACCTGTTTCCATGGAGCCTCGTAAGAGGCACAGCCAGAAATATAATTTTAGGCTTCAAAAAACTCGTTTGCAGAAAACGAGTTCTACTCTTACAAAAATGAATGCTATGAACATCCACAAAAATAAAAATTACCTACAGGTACTATAGGCCTACGTAGAGATCAATAGGCGCGTAATAAACGAAATTCTGTGTGCGAAATTCCCTGGAACACAGACGGATAACAAGCTAACGCGGTGCAGCACGTGGATAAGTTAACCATAAAGCTGAGTTCTGCCTACTTTGCACTCAGGAAACCATCTCACGTTATTATTAATACTTGCAGCGATTCTTCCTCAATTTCTGCTCAATGCTTTTCATCTTGTAGATAGTAACGCTGCTCGCCTTTCGCAACTGCTTTTTAATCCAAAAGACACGATACATCATAACTACCAATCCCCGCATCAAATGTAGATCGGCAGGTTTTCTAGGTTTTGCTACAATTTTTTGATGTCACAACCTCATTGTAAACCACAGGATCATCAGCGAAGACCCACACCGAGTTTCCGACGATGTCCACCATATCATGCACGTACATCGAATTCACTGATGGCCGCTGGGATACTCCGGATGGTACATTCATATCCTGGGTATGTTTGATACGAACACATGAATACATTAGCCAGGAACTTGTATTTTCTTACTGGGCTGGACGCCAAACCTGTATAAAATGCCACCTGGAAGTCGAGAAAAACGTCATTAACCAGAGTCCCATTACCTGCTGCTTATGGGTCTCGCTGGCTCTACCACGATCAGAGTCGGAGGATAGTAAGGAAATGAAAAATAAATGAACCGATGCTCCTGGTGGAGGTTGGGCATGTGCTAACAGCCAAAAACACACACACACAAAAAAAAAGAAAATCGCACGAAACGTGAAGAACAAGCCTCGGATGGGAATGGGGACAAGCAGTATCGAAAACAGCTTTTGAATAAAGACTTACGACCTGGAACATGCAACATTAGAACTGTGGCCACAGCTCAGTCTCTTATATTGTGTCAGAAATACTCGATAGATACGATGTCGATCTAGTAGCACTGCAAGAAATCAGTTGCCTAGCAAAAGGAACAGTGCAAACGGCCAAACACATGCCATACTGCAGCGGATCAAAAGATGGAAATCCCCAGAACGGCTTATGTTCCTTGTTCAGTAAAAGAATAGGAGGAGTAGTAATTTATTTTAAACCAACTGATGACAAAATATCTGTTGTGAAAGTAAGAGGTAGTGTCACAAATGTAACAATAGTTACACTTTATGCTCCAGCCGAAGTAACAGATAATGATGGGACAGACAGTTACTATGGAATACTTGAAGAGGAAATTAGGAAGACATCAGCATAAGATACGTAGCTCGTTGGTGGAGACGCCAGTGCTAAAATCGCAACGGAGACCACTTGGAAGGGAACTGCAGGGGACAGAATGTCTGCATGCTGAAAGCAACGATAATGGAGTGATACCACTTAGCTGTGCAAGTGGAGCCAACCTAAGGATCTTGGAGACGTATTTTTCTCGGAAGGAAACTCACGAGGCAACTTGGGTGTCGCCAGATGGTAGTACAAAAAACAAAACAGGTAATGCCTTGGTAGATCAAAGGCGTAATGGCACTGCAGTGAATGACAATTATAAGAGTACCCGGTGCAGGCACGGACCACCACTACATAGGCATAACGGAGATACGGCTGCGAATAGCTATAGAAAAGCCAAGGGGACGAAAGAGAATAAAAGAACGGAATGAGGACGTACATAAAATGATAAATAATAACAAGTCGTGGGAATTTGTCGTTAAGTTTGAAGACAGATTCGACCAGTGAAGAACAACCTCGACATAGAAGGCGTGTAGCAATTGATAAAAGCTAATGTGGAAGAAGCAGCAATAGAGGAGGAGGAAAAATATAATAATGTGAGCACAAAGTGAAAGAAAGAAGAATAGCAAAGGAAAAACGCCACCTAAAAGATCCAACGAAGGAGAAAGAGCACGTGAAAACACTAACGGAGAAACTAAAAATCTTCTCAGGAGAAAAACGTGAGAACATGTGGAGAATCTAATTAAAAGAGCAGAATAGAATTAAAAAATCTCCAACAATGAAGAAGGCAGTCGATCCAATAAAAATACTAAGCAACGACAAAGCTCCAGGGAGAGATGGAATAACAGCTGAGCTACTTGAAAATGGGAAGATGCACTTGCGAAACAAATACGCACACTCGCGACCAACATTTGGAACGACGAAAACATGCCAGTTGACTGGAAAGTAGCGATGATAGTAATAGTCCGTAAAAAGGGATGATAAACGAGAATGAAGGAATTAGAAAATCTCATTAATTAACACAGCGTATAAAGTGTTCAAGATTCTTTGCAAAAATAAGCAGCGTTTATGAAGACTCTATCCATCATAGATCAGATATATGTACTAAAAGCAGCCATATCGAAGTACTGAGAATAAAACAAAATAATGAAATTATCGTTTGTTGGTTTAAGAAAACCTACAATAGCATAAACGGAGAAAAGTTATAGGAGAAACTGGAGAAGTATGGAATGCCGAAGAAGATCACAAATTTTGTAAAAGTTACACTGGGAGGCGCGAATGGCATAGTGAAAATGGAAGGAGAATATCCACGGGTTTCCACATAAAACAGAAGTGAGGCACGGAGATGGAATATCAACACTCTTTTTCATTATAATAATACAGTAAGAACAGAATGCACCAACCGAAGCAGAAGAGGGACTTACATAGAGAATAAAAATCAATATACTTGCATTTCCAGATAATGAAGCATTAATCGCTAAAAATCCAGATGATCTGAAAATTCTGTCAAGAAATCTGTTTACAAAAGCAAGGGAACTTGGATTAAGACGAGAAAACAAAATTCATGAGGGTGGAATGAAATAACAAGACAAAAATGCGGGAAGCCCTGAAGTTCGGTAAACACATGTTTGAGGAAGTATAAGAGTTTAGTTATCTAGTGATTCGACGATGAAAGCGGCATTCAGAATATCATATTCACTCAGCAAATTGCTGTCATACAAGAGGATGAGTGTATAAAACTGTAATCCGAGCAGTGTTGCTAAAGGGAGCATAATTATGGAGAACAGATAAGTATACAGAGATACAGAGAGGAAGATAAAAATTTCTGTAAATAATATCCTGCGGAAGATGTTTGACCAATTTGTGAGAGAGGAGAATAGGGAAAAGAAAGGACAGGAAGCTGAAAGAGATGATGTAGAGGGTAAACACTAATAAAAGGGACGGGTTCCTAACTGGACATGGACGAAAAAAGGACCTATGAACATGCGTCTGGAAACTCATCGTGGTCACGGTAGATGGCGCTGACGAATCGAAGTTCCTTTGACCAAATGCCGTGTATTCCTTGTGAGCTACAAGCTGTATGATTGACACAAAGTACTGTAAGCAGCAGAATAGTCCGGTATTCATTTGAGGAGACAACCCAGATAGTGTTTGTTTACGGCCAAGTGGATGGAAACGGTCGAGAGGCAGAACCCGGGTCCCCAAATCTGACGTTCGCACAGTCCGCCGCCACCCTGACGTTATGCGTATCCATGACGATGATTATACAGATGCCCAAAAAGGGCTGAAATGTTGTATGATATGGTTGGTGTCTGTGAGGGTGCTTGCTTTGGTATACCCGAGACCTCTAAGCAGGCTGATAATAAGATGGAGAGAGCAAATGGCTGAGGGTATTCAGATGTTTGGATCCAGGAAAAAAGACACTTAGAACAGAACGCTGTGGAGGAGACTGTCTACTTCTCAAGAAAGAATACAGCGAGTAGAGTTTCAGTAGATCACTGTTTGCGGGATTCGCAATAATTCCTACAAAGATAGAAATTTATTGATAACAGTTGCTTGTAAGTCAGGCAATAAAATGTGTATCAGAAATCTTTTTTTCAAAATTTGAGGGCATATTCCTAACAGAAAAGCAAAGAAAACGAGTCCATCTAATGCTTGTCCGAAAATCGTTCCTTTCTCGCTGTTTTGTCGACACCGTGGCTGTAGGTCTATAACGTTTGTAACTGAAACAGCAACGGACCACAAGTATGGTTTAATGTAGTTTGTTTGGATCAAACCATGGCCAGTTTCGGATTTGTTTTCTTGCTTCGGCCTCGTATATCCGTTACTGATTTGCTGCACTAGAATACACAGAAAGTTTTGGTTCACTATTAGGTAAAATTTACGATAAGACATACATCTATCGTGAACTTTACCAAACAGTGAGCCAAAATTTTCTGTTTATCGTAGTACAGCAAACCAATAACGGATACAAAACGAGGCCTCATGAAGAAAACAAAACGAAACGTGCAACAAACATGTGAAGACAGATTTGTAACAAATCCGAAACCACTCATGCTTTGATCTAAATGAACGTTGTTAAACCATACGTGTGACTGGGTGCTGTGTCAATTATAGACCTTGTTCCTTTCATTCAGCTGTTAATGTAAAAAAGTTTAGAAACTTTTTCAAGTCTAAAAGTCATATCAAATGCTGAAAATATTTTTCACACGCACTTGTCGGCCACGAACTGCTGCACCCTTTCAAATACCCGTGAATGGTGTTCAGTGGTTTCGCACGTTTTCATGACACGTTTATGGCGCTTGCCGATAAGTCTCGGCTGCGTTGACTATCCTTTTTCGAGTATAGCGCCTTTCAACGAATCTGAGGAGCGCTTGAGCACGAGTGTTACTGCACGCATGCGCGCCATAAAACTCCCAGCACGAGGGTTCATACTCTTTATCCGAACCAATAAAATTAATTGTCACTACACGTGGCACTAGGAGTATAATCCTCTTCGTGAATCAATCGAAAATTCAAGCCCGTTTTGTTAATAAAGCCAACTTATATACAAGCCCAGCGAGTGCAACGCTTGTTGCTATCACAAGATAACAAGTAAATCGTACTGATACAAGACGAGCGAGTGCAATGCTTGTTGCTTTCACATAAAATAAGTAAATCATCTTTGTAGCTGGCCACTGTGCACAGGGACAAACACAGCACAGTGAGGTGAACCAATTGTATGTAGCTCAGGTTATATTTATGTTTTAATCGGTCGGCTAATCACGACAAGTTGCAGGACAAGTTAAAGGATCTTGACATTTCAAGGCTGAGTGTAACATTTATCTATTCACTATAATGATTCACGGAAATCACATTGAAATTAACACAGAAAAAGTTCATACAACTCGAATCAACTTACAGAGTGACTAACACAGTGCGGATTTACCAAAAAGTGCGGAAGACTGATGGAGCAAGCCCAACATGATTTGCTTATCTGCGCAGGTTGCGAAATCAGACTTAACGCTACAACAAAAAGCCACAAATTATAACCAAATCAGGCAACATGAATTGCGTGGCAATGTAAGCAAGTAAAGGTATGTTCTAGATTGTATGATGCTACCTCATTTGAGATACTTTCACTCCCCTAAACAGCTAGCGTATGTTGATCAGCACCAGACGGCGGCCAGAGATGACAGCCTCTCTGTGGCGGCCCGAAGCAGAACGGCCAGAATCTCAGTTCACAGCCCTCAACTCACTACTTTAAAAAACGCTATACGGAGGGGACGACTCCATGCTCTTTCCAATATGACAGGCGAGAACCGTTGCTAAATTCAAGGAAAAGCGGGGGAACGCACACGTAAGTTTCCTCCTTTCGCATAAAAGACGACCATTTTTAAACACGAATTTGGTACTGCGTTGAGGCATTGTATTTACGATTGGTCAACCTTACGCACCAAGATCGTTGTCCAGAACGACGCAATACTATTGACTGTACCAAATTTTTAGAGCGAACACAATGGACTCTCTCACGCTGATCGAATGGTGTCATGGTGCAATGGTGAAGTACTCGCAGAGAAACAAAAAATGTATTGCTCAATTATTCCATGAATGCTGTGGGGCGGTGTCGGCATTCACTGACCACAGGTGGTGCAAGCACCTGCCCGGCGTTCAATAGCTGTGGAGCGGGTCACTTCCCGACTTCCGAAAAACTGCAGAGGAGGCCCTTCTGACGCAGTGAGATACAGAGTGCCTTCTGATGACAAAGAAGGCAACAGAGAGATTCCTCGCGTCACACCGTCCCAGTGCGGTGAGCACAAGGCTGTCTTTTCAAACGCACTATTCTAGTACCCTCTTTAAAATAACTGCGAAACAGCGGCAGAAAATGAATCAATATCGCATAATGACATATGACAGTAACATCATACAACTAACGTAATAAAATGAAACACGTGCAGCCGTTTTGATGTTATTTTGTTGTATTACAGCCAATTTCGGTGTCTCAGCACGCCATCTTCACCGAAACTGGTTCCAATGTAATAAAATAACGTCAAGACGACGGCTGCACGTGTTTCATTTTATTACGTAAGTGAACTGCCGAAGTCCCACGGACCATCGATCACATACAAAAAAATCATAGAATTAAAGAAATGATCCGAGGTGAAAGCTGCATTGCAGACTAATAAGGTCTTCCACTAAACCTAGTGACACAGTTTCCTTAATAACGAAATTCCCAAAGAATCACGTCCTTACCCAACTTATCGGTCAGAATAGTCTACGAAATGTCCCGTGGAAATACAGAGCTCAGTTGAAGGCTGAATTACCGGGCTGTGAAAGACTGGAGTGTGGATCATGTTCCACCCACATTTTCTTGTATTGTACGCGTGGACTGGTCACTTCTTACTCTTAGTCACGGACAGCTAGAGATAGTCAGAGGCGCTGCTGCAACTCTGTTTTCGCACTGCTTACACAAGCGACTCTTTCGGGTTCCTGCTAGAACAAACTATTAGTGGCCTAATTAGTTATCTTGTTACTTATCGGTGACTTTTGTCACAACTAACAACCCGTAAAACAAATATGGCTACCCATCAGTCGTCGGAGCGTGTAATGCATTACAGACTTCGGAGAGATCCACTGTTGTTTCGCAATCGTCATGCTACAGAATATGCAGTGGGTAGGGGGCAGGAAAGCACTGCAGACAAACGGGACACAAGTGGTTAGGAAGTTCGCAGAAGCCGGTTTTCCGACCGCCCCCCCCCCCCCCCCCCCCGATAAATTCGCGCGGAGATCCCCGCTGAGCTTAAGTTAATCCTCCGGCACAGTTCGCTCTGGCAGCTAGATTCGCATCACGCCGTGCGCCCGGGCCGGGCGTTTGATTGGCCTTAGGTCTTCCCAGGCCTGAGCCAAGGGTCCTCTGAGGGGACCTTCTTGCTTGCGGACATCGCAGCCACAGCTCTCTTGAGAGGACTCGCTCTACAGTGAACTCAACGAGCTTGGAAGATTATGGCTGGATATGGCTTCTACCAAACGCCAATGTAAAAGGAAGCCGCATTCACATGTGCCTTTCCTGCTACCGTTAACGCATAACGTGGGAAATTTGTTACGTCTAAACGTGGGTTACAGCCAGTGTCGTAATTAGGGTAAGGCACTGGGTTACAGCCAGTGTCGTAACTAGGCTATGGCAGTAGGCTCGGCGTAGTACACTCACGGGCGCAGTTCTGTGAGAGAAAAAAATAAGGAAGGCCAAAAAAGGGGAAAGAGGGTGACAAAAAAAGTAATACGGAGGAAAGGAAGAAATAGTAGAAGAAGGAGAAGAAGCTTTAGGAGGGGATAGATTCGAGGAGAGTAACATGGGAAGAAGAGGAGATGTCTGAAAGAGAATATGAGAAGATTAGGAATCGACTACGTTGAGCAACCGTTCCATAAGACCGAACTTTCCTGCTACAAAGACGGTTGTTTCAAGGTTTCGGCTACTACATTGACCCACTCTCGTTAACCAGCTGAGCCGACGAGACTAAAATGTAACGGATATTTCTTTTTTTTTTGCATTTGTTGTTTTGATTGTTGTATCTTTAATGTATAGTTGTTGCATTCAGACCGAATGAGCCTGGCGTGTGACACGACATCATTAAACTTTCAGACACAAAAAAGGTCGACGACTTCTTTATAATTCATCCCTATACAGAAATAAACAAAACTTTAGGCTTTTGTAAGAAGAACTTCAAAGAACAAGCTTCAAGTTTGTTACGTGTCACAGAACGACAAAGAAGTCGTTAATACAACTGTTACCCATTACAAAATGGCTCTGAGCACCATGGGACTTAACTTCTGAGGTCATCAGTCCCATAGAACTTAGAACTACTTAAACCTAACTAACCTAAGGATATCACACACATCCATGCCCGAGGCAGGATTCGAACCTGCGACCGTAGCGGTCGCGCGGTTCCAGAAAGTAGCGCCTAGAACCGCTCGGCCACTCCGGTCAGCTACCCATTACATTTTATCCTGTATGAAAAACGTCTTTCGATTCCGTGGCACGGTACGTGATTCATTGAATTTTAATGCAGTAGTATCTTGTGTGTAGTGCCAGCATGTTGTTGTACAGCTCAAGTTATACCAGCGCGACTCTCCCAAATTTGACGTCAAGAGTATCGCATTCGTTACGCAGCACTACGAACACCTAGGTAAATAACACAGTATTACCGCAACTTTCACAAAGAGACGTCTGCTGTCAAGACACTAGTTATTTTTAGTCCTCCATAAGACTACGCTGGTAGAACCTCACGCGCATTGGCAATTGCTAGGCAATTTTATCTTAGCCGTCTGCTAATAACCTAAATGAGAGCAACCACAAATGGACAATTGTAGTTGCGTCATTGTTGCGACGCCTTTGTAGTTTCCAAGCATATGACTTTCAGATGTTGCCGTCAGCCTTCTCTGTACTAGCAAATGTGGCAAACGCAAAGTGAATGCAGACTGGCTTCCTCGTGCATTTGTTGCAGTAATTTTGAGGAATAAGGAGGTATGTAACAGAGGAAACTACCCTTCAGTACCACTGACGGTACAAAAAATGCCAACTCTTTTGAGAAACTTATTGGTTAAAGTTAGATTATAATGTAGCAATCACATGGTACTGAAGTTGCATTCAATAATACGACTATTCGCAAGGGAAAAATGGTTTGATAGACCTTAACGTGGTTTTTGTTGTTGAGGTCTTGAGTCCTGAGACTGGTTTGATGCAGCTCTCCATGCTACTCTATCCTGTGCAAGCTTCTTCATTTCCCAGCACCTACTGCAACCTACATCCTTCTGAATCTGCTAAGTGTATTCATCTCTTGGTCTCCCTCTACGATTTTTACCCTCCACGCTGCCCTCCAATGCTAAATTGGTGATCCCTTGATGCCTCAGAACATGTCATACCAGCTGATCCCTTCTTCTAGTCAAGTTGTGCCACAAATTCCTCTTCTCCCCAATTCTATTCAATAGTTCCTCATTACTTATGTGATCTACCCATCTAATCTTCAGCATTCCTCTGCAGCACCACATTTCGAAAGCTACTATTATCTTCTTGTCCAAACTATTTATCGTCCATGTTTCACTTCCATACATGACTACACTCCATACAAATACTTTCAGAAACGACTTCCTGACACTTAAATCTATACTCGATGTTAACAAATTTCTCTTCTTCAGAAACGCTTTCCTTGCCATTGCCAGTCTACATTTTATATCCTCTCTACTTCGACCATCATCAGTTATTTTGCTCCCCAAATAGCAAAACTCCTTTACTACTTTAAGTGCCTCATTTCCTAATCTAATTCCCTCAGCATCACCCGACTTAATTCGACTACATTCCATTATCCTCATTTTGCTTTTGTTGATGTTCATCTTATATCCTCCTTTCAAGACACTGTCCATTCCGTTCAACTGCTCTTCCAAGTCCTTTGCTGTCTCTGACAGAATTACAATGTCATCGGCGAACCTCAAAGTTTTATTTTCTTCTCCATGGATTTTAATATCTACTCCGAATTTTTCTTTTGTTTCCTTTACTGCTTGGTCAACATACAGATTGAATAACATCGGGGAGAGGCTACAACCCTGTCTCACTCCCTTCCCAACAGCAGCTTCCCTTTCATGCTCCTCGACTCTTATAACTGCCATATGGTTTCTGTACAAAATATAAATAGCCTTTCGCTCCCTGTATTTTACCCCTGCCACCTTTAGAATTTGAAAGAGAGTATTCCAGTCAACATTGTCAAAAGCTTTCTCTAAGTCTACAAATTCTAGAAACGTAGGTTTGCCATTCCTTAATCTATTTTCTAAGATAAGTTCAAATGGCTCGGAGCACTATGGGACTTAACATCTGTGGTCATCAGTCCCCTAAGATAAGTCGTAGGGATAGTATTGCCTCCCGTGTTCCAACATTTCTACGGAATCCCAACTGATCTTCCCCGAGGTCGGCTTCTACCAGTTTTTCCATTCGTCTGTAAAGAATTCACGTTAGTATTTTGCAGCTGTGACTTATTAAAATGATAGTTCGGTAATTTTAACATCTGTCAACACCTGCTTTCTTTGGGATTGGAATTATTATATTCTTCTTGAAGTCTGAGGGTATTTCGCCTGTCTCATACATCTTGCTCACCAGATGGTAGAGTTTTGTCAGGACTGGCTCTCCCAAGGCCGTCAGTAGTTCGAATGGAATGTTGTCTACTCCCGGGGCCTAGTTTCGACTCAGGTGGTAGTAAAGAAATACTGCCGGAAAAAATGTAACATCCTCAAGGTCTGTATTGAGTGGTAGCGGCGTATGATACGTGCATATTGAGCGGTTGTAGTGTTACTGATGCATTTGGCTTGGTCGTCGGTGGTCAGATGGCACACAGGAGGCTTGTCTGTCTACCCTCACTTTTGACTCAACAGGCAGTAACTGTGTTGAGTTTAGAGGTTAACAGGTTTGCAACACTCATTCTCGGATACAACCAAACCCAACCGACGAGTAGTTCGTCCTGTTGAACAGCTTCGGCCATTTGAACGGGGTGGCATTGTAGGCCTGCGGGAAGGTGGATAGAGGTAATCGACGGATGGCTGCACGTGTTGGACACAATGTATCGGTGGCGTCTCGCTGCTTTTAACAGTGCTCTGTGGAATATTCCCACACCCGAAGACTAGGTGCTGAACGTCCGAGCGGTATAGACGCAAGGCAAGATCGGTGCATGTGCGAACAGCGGTGACGGACCGAACATCATCCAAGGACGAAATCTGGGCTCATGTTGCACTTGTGTCATCAGGGACCTATGGGAAGCATATGCTTGCAGCGCGGTGAAGATCACGTGTGCCTCTTGCCAAGCCTGCCTGGTACGTGAATTCCTTAATGTTACCACACTTACACACCATACCTTAAATACCATAAAAGAGGAAGCTCGCCACGGCTCAATCGTAACGCATGGCTACCTGTGCGTCGTGAAAGAGTTGGCTAAAGAGTGGACCGGCTCTCTGTTGTCTTCATTTACGAGAGCAGGTTATGTCTGTATGCGATTAATGGAAGTACACGGACAAGGAATAGAGCAGGTGAGCTGCCTGCTCCCAACAGCATTTGCGCACGAGACACAGGTCCCGTCCCAGGCTCCAAGGTGGGGGAAGGGTGGGGTCATCAGTTACAGCTAACCGTCATATTTGTTGTTTCTGCAGGGTAAAATAACCTGTGCCCGTTCCACTGAACAGGCTATTACTCCCGTACTATTTCCATTTCTTCGACAGTAAGGTGATGTAATATCTCAGCAGTACAATGCACGTTCACATACAGCTGCTGCATCACAACGTGCTCTTCGTGGTGTACAATAACTGCCGTGGCCGAGAAGATCACTATACCTCTCGCCATCTGAATACTTTATGAGACATGATGAAGAGGCAACTGACTCGTTCTCCAGGGCCTGCAAGAACCGTTGCCCAACACCAACAAAAGGCGCAAGATGCTTCGGACAGTCTATCGCAGGATGCCATTCAGCACTTTTATGATCGTTTTCATGTGATAATACACCAAACAAACACCGACAACGATACTTCAGGTATACATGACGACGTCGCAAGCTGAAGATGGAGAGATACAGAAAGTATATGAAGATGTTGATACGGTAGTACAATACGTAAAGGGAGATGAAAATCTAAGTGTCATGGCGGATTGGAATGCAATCGTAGGTGAAGGAGCAGAAGAAACGGTTACAGCAGAATATAGACTTGGGTCGAGGAATGAGAGAGAAGAAAGACTAATTAAGTTCTCTAATTTCAGCTGGTAATAGCGAATACTCTGTTTAAGAATCAAAAGACGAGGAGGTATGCTTGGAAAACGCTGGGTGATACCGGAAGATTTCAGTTAGATTACCTCATGGTCAGACAGAGATTCAGAAATCAGATACTGGATTGTAAGGCGTACTGGATAGTAAAGCATACTCAGGAGCAGACATAGATTCAGATAGCAATGTAATATTGCTGAAGAGTAGTCAGAAGTTTAAGAGATTAGTCAAGAAGAGTAAATACGAATAGAAGTGGCATATGTAAGTACTAAAGAATGACGAGATTCGCTTGAAATTCTCTAAGCTATAGATACAGTAATAAAGAATAGCTCAGTAGGCAGTACAGTTGAAGAGGAATGGACATCCCTAAAATGGGCAGTCACGGAAGTTGGAAAGAAAAACATAGCTACGAAGAAGGTTACTGCGAGGAAACTATGGGTAACAGAAGAAATGCTTCACCTGATTGATGAAAGAAGGAAGAACAAAAATGTTCAGGGAAATTTAGAAATACGGAAATAAAAGTCGCTGGGAATGACATAAACAGGAAATGCAGAGAAGGTAAGACGCAATGGCTGCAGGAACAATGTGACGAAATCGAAAAAGAAATGATTGTCAGAAGGACTGACTCAGCATGTAGGAAAGTCGAAACAATATTCGGAGAAATTGAAAGCAGGGGGGGTAACATTAAGAGCGCAACGGGAATTCCACTGTTAAATGCACAGGAGAGAGCGGATAGGTGGAAACAGTAGGCTATGTTGAAAGCCTCTATGAGGGGGAAGGCTTGTCTGTGATAGAAGAAGAAACAGGAGTCGATTTAGATGAGGTAGGGGAACAAGCATTAGAGTCAGAATGTAATAGAGCTTTGGAGGACTTCAAATGAGGCAGAAGGGCTAGATAACATTCCATCAGAATTTCCAAAATTATTGGGGGAACTAACAATAAAACGAGCATTCACGTTGATGTGTAGAACGTATGAGTCTGGCGATACACCATCTGGCTTTCGGAAAAACATCATCCACACATTCCGCAGCTCATGGTCTGGATCTTGGTGTCCCGGGTTCGATTTCTGGCCGGTTCGCGGATTGTCTTAGCTCCGGGACTGGGTGTTTGCGTTGTCCTCAACATTTCATCATTATTCGTGAAAGTGGCGAGTCTGGACTGAGCAAAGGTTGGGAATTTGTACGGGCGCCGATAACCGCTCAGTTGAGCGCCCCACAAAGAAAAATGTCGTTATTATCCACATAATCTCAAAGATTGAAAGAACCGACAAGAGCCAGAATTATTGCACAATCAGCTTATCAGCTAACAGTTGCTGACAAGAATAATATACAGAGGAAGGGAAAAGAAAATAGAGGATGTGTTATATGACGAACAGGTTGGCTTTAGAAAAGGTAAAGGCAATTCTGACGTTGCAGTTAATAATGCAAGCAAGACTAAAGAAAAATCAGGACTCTTACATAAGATTTCCTTTTACACCTGTGCCCGACATCCGGGAACAAGTAATCGACTCCCTGCAACGTTCTGTCATTCTACATCATTGCTCGGAGACTAGTAACACCCGGACTAGGACATTACCGTCTCACGCGTAAGCTTCCGCTGACACCACTGAACAAGCAGCTACTTTTCAAATGGTGCCGTAACTGGGAAAATCGGACTGCTGATGAATGACATTGTATTGTGTTAGCGATGAATTACTCTTTGCACTATCGCGGACGACCATCGTCGACGAGTATAGAAGCGATCTGAGGAGAGGTCCTGTTCTTCCAGTAGGTACAACTGTGTTATTCCAGGCGTCATTGGGTGGCGAGCCATCGCTTATGTCTTCAGGTCACTACTGGTGGCGATTGAGGAAACTATGAGTTCACAACGGTACGTCACTGAAGTCCTGTGTCCTCATGTGTTACCTCTCACTCGACAGTCTTGTGGTGTCATTTTCCAACAGGACAATGCTCGTCCACACATGTCACATGGCAATATGAGCTGTTTCTGATGTCAAGGTACGCCCATAGCCAGAAAGACCACCAGAATATATGTGGGTTCAGCTCGGACATCAGCTTCATCCCATTGCTAGCATTCAAGATGTCAAGGACCAGTTAAAACAGTAGTGGGCCAGCTTGACTTGGAAGAGGACACCCTTTCCCAGTCTTTCAGCGCGTGCATCCAGGCCAGGTGCAAAGGCACACTGATACAGTAGGTGATCAAAAGTTTCCGACACCTGGCTGAAAATGACTTACAAGTTCGTGGCGCCCTCTATCGGGAATGCTGGAATTCAGTATGGTGTTGGCCCACCCTCAGCGTTGATGACAGCTTCCACTCTCACAGGCATACGTTCAGTCAGGTGCTGGAAGGTGTCTTGCAGAATGGCAGCCCATTCCTCATGGAGTGCTGTACTCAGGACGGGTATCGATATCGGTCGGTGAGGCCTGGCACAAAGTCGGCGTTCTAAAACATCCCAAAGGTGTTCTATAGGGTTCAGGTCACTGTGTACTGTGATTCGTCACTCCATACAACTTTTGACACTGTTTAATCGTTCAATGTTTACGCTCCTTACAATAAGTGAGGCGTCGTTTGGCATTTACCGGAATAATGTGTGGCTTATGAGCAGCCACTCGACCATGAAATCCAAGTTTTCTGATCCCCCGCCTAACCGTCATAGTACCTGCAGTGTGTCTTGGTGCAGTCTGGAATTTCTGTGTGATGGTCTGGATAGATGTCCCCCT
The DNA here is from genome assembly GCF_023898315.1 of Schistocerca nitens. Lineage (NCBI taxonomy): Eukaryota > Metazoa > Arthropoda > Insecta > Orthoptera > Acrididae > Schistocerca > Schistocerca nitens. The sequence continues at coordinate 774,573,673 of NC_064615.1, forward strand.
ATTACACATTACGACCATCTTCAACTATCGGCGGTCTCTGTCAGTCAACAAACGAGGTCGGCCTGTACGCTTTTGTGTTGTACGTGTGCCTTCACGTTTCTACTTCAGTATCACATCGGAAACAGTGGACCTAGGGATGTTCAGGAGTGTGGAAATCACGCGTATAAACGTATGACACAAGTGACACCCAATCACATGACCACGTTCGAAGTCCGTGAGTTCCGCGGAGCGCCCCATTCTGCTCTCTCACGATGTCTAATGGCTACTGAGTTCGCTGATATTGAGTACCTGGTAGTAGTTGGCGGCACAATGCACCCAATATGAAAAACGTATTTTTTTGGTGTGTCCGGATATATCTGATCAGATAGTGTAAGTCGGCGTTTTTCGTCAAGTTCCTTGTAAATTTAACTCGGTTTTCACGTAGCCTCTCAACACATGAAGTGTCGTTTCTTTTCCTCCTCCTCTTGTGGGTGCTTCGGTTTTATTATTAGGCAGTGTTCAATCAAGCATAACAGAAAAGGGCTTCTGACGTATTATATCCTTTTGCCTTGAATTTACCGTCGTCATTTCATGTCGTATCTATAAGGCACGATCAAAAAGTTTACGTTCGAGGGTGTGCTGCACGCAGGGGATTAGTCTGGCATTTCGACGTGCGTGCGGTAAATGCTGAAATTTGAACTATGGCGACGTTATTACCAGATGCGTCAAAACTGGAACAGTTTGCTGTTATTCTTTTCTTGGCTGCCGAAGGACTGACACCTGTAAACATCCATCGAAGAGTGGGGGATGTGTTTGGGGTAACATGAGTGTCGGAAACCACCGTTGTGGAATGATGCGCCAAGTTTCGTGCTGGTTGCGGTTCCACAGACGTGGGGGACACTGGAGCACCCGCTCTGTAGTCCTAATCCGTCCCCATACGATTATCACGCCTTCGGTTCCTTAAAACAGGCTTGGAAGGGCCGACAATTCCTGTCAATCGAGACTGTGTAGAAGACAATTATGGAGTTCTTCAAGCAGCAGGACACGATATTTTGCCTAATGGGTATCCTCAGACTCGTGCTTCGGTGGATGATTACACCATCCCTCACGGCGACTTTGCCTGATTGGCATACTGATTCTGAACTGTACAGTCTTCTTTTCTTATCGCCCCTTATAACTCCTCTTGCTACTCGCAATTTCAAATTGTGAATATTATTACGTTAGAATAATGTATGTCATTATGGCTCTATGTATATCAATGTGGCTGTGATTTACCAAATAATGACGGTACACAACATTGTTGTTGTTGTAATTTTCAGTCCTGAGACTGGTGTGATGCAGCTCTCCATGCCACTCTATCCTGTGCAAACTTATTCATCTTCCAGTACGCACTGCAGCATACATCCTTCTGAATCTGCTTAGTGCATTCATCTCTTGGTCTCCCTCTACTATTTTTACCCTCTACGCTGCCCTCCAATACTAAATTGGTGATCCCTTGATGCCTCAGGACATGTCCTACCAACCGATCCCTTCTTCTAGTCAAGTTGTGCCACAAACTCCTCCCCAATCCTATTCAGTACCTCCTCATTAGTTATGTGATCTACCAAACTAATCTTTAGCATCCTTCTGTAGCACCACATTTCGAAAGCTTCTATTCTATTCTTGTCCAAACTATTTATCGTCCATGCTTAACTTCCATACATGGCTACACTCCATACAAATACTTTCAGAAACGACTTCCTGACACTTAAATCTATACTCGATGTTAACAAATTTCTCTTCTTCAGAAACGCTTTCCTTGCCATTGCCAGTCTACATTTTACGTCCTCTCTACTTCGACCATCATCAGTTATTTTGCTCCCCAAATAGCAAAACTCCTTTACTACTTTAAGTGTCTCATTTCCTAATCTAATTCCCTCAGCATCGCCAGACTTAATTCGACTACATTCCATTATCCTCGTTTTGCTTGATGTTCATCTTATATCCTCCTTTCAAGATATTGTCCATTCAGTTCAACTGCTCTTCTAAGGCCTTTGCTGTCTCTGACAGAATTACAATGTCATCGGCGAACCTTAAAGTTTTTATTTCTTCTCCATTGATTTTAATACCTACTCCGAATTATTCTTTTGTTTCCTTTACTGCTTGCTCAATATACAGATTGAACAACATCGGCGAGAGACTACAACCCTGTCTCACTCCCTTCCCGACCACTGCTTCCCTTTCATGCCCCTCGCTTCTTATAACTGCCATCTGGTTTCTGTACAAATTGTAAATAGCCTTTCGCTTCCTGTATTTTACCCCTGCCACCTTCAGAATTTGAAAGAGACACAACATTATTAACATTGATTACTGTGTGCCCTGTTTTTCGTAACATTTCTCCCAAAGATAGCAGACATACGCTATCGGTATGTGCGGTTTCCGAACCGTGGCGCAAGGAATGGCTGTGTGAGCGGTCAACAGAAGAGCATTTGGCGCGCCCCCGTAAAAAAGCAGACAGGCGGTCAGACGGAATTATGCTGTTGGATCCCCAACGCAGCGGACAGTATAAAGCCGACGTGCCACGTCGCCACGTGAGCACTAATCTCCTGTAGTCCACACTTTAGAAGGCCACACAGTTCCGCAACTAAAGCTTCCTCTATCCGGTAGCTCGTTAAAAGTGACAGGTTAAGAGGGTCGTATACCTCGTACGGCAAGAGAAGAGCCCTAAAATTTGACAGGCCTTTTGTCAACTTTTAACTGAAACGCAGAGGGCTACTGGCAGCGCTGAAACTACGTGGCTGAAAACAATAGCTCTTTATAGAGCTGTGGCAACTCTGAAGTGGTTACATAGTTACTTATAGAACGTCGAATTACGTGACTGGTTGTGATAGACGCCATGAAGCAGGTACGTCATGCCCACCTTTACCGATAGGGGTTTGTTTCACCGTACAGGCTACACGTGCTCCATGTTTCGTTGACTTTCTTTATATTGTGATTCAGAACGGATATAAGTGTATAATAGCTACCGCTGGTAGATAGCAATTGGCCACTGTAGAATAGAGAATCCCTCGGAAACCTGGTCACAAACATCAGAAGCTGTTGGTATGCTAGACGCCTTTCCAGGAAAGAAACTTCGAAGAATCGTTGACCCAGCCTGTGGAAGAGGCCGATGGAGGAAGAGGTACAGTCATGGGCTGTGTACTGTAAATCTGTACCTAGAAGAAGAATAGTGAAATCAGCCAGACTGAGACGGTCGGAGCATTTAACACGACTGAGTGATACTGATGCAGCTAAAAGGATATTCGAAATGCAGGGATCAAAGGGGACAAGGTTGACAGGGAACGGGATGAGTAGATGAAGTCGTGGAGGACCTGCACACATTGGGCTATAGGGGTTGGAAAGCAGGAGCCTTGGGTAGAACCATAGAAGAAGAAGAAGAAGAAGAAGACGACGAGGTGTTGAAAACTCACCAATTATTTGAGCTCGCCTGAATTATTATATAGTCAGTGATTTGTTAGAGTCTGTCTGGTGAAGTCTGTCAGTATTTGACCTTGTCAGAGATAGAACACTGCAGATGCGTGGTACAATGAGCGGTACGAAATATCAGATGACTGTAAACGATGAGTAAGGGTAAACTTGGTGAGAGATGTCTGTTCCTTAGTGATGAGGGAGAAGAGAGTGTGAGTACGGAGCTACTAAAGAAGCAACTTCCCCATTAAAATTGCATCAAGTAGTTAAAGTTAAGAATTATGTATGTCGATAATAAGAAACATTTGTCATTTACGATGTTTCATAAATTTTCGTGGTTTTCATGGATAACAATCTAGGCCGAATCTAACCATAGTACAGATAGTATTGTGACAATACCGACGAAATAGCCCAGTCAGTGCAGACCAAAAATGGTCAAATATGAGAAATAAATCACATGGTCGCGAATTTTTGTAAATAGTAGGAGGGAGTGCTATGAAAACTTACTAAAAATCCAGACCGATGAGAGGTGGGTGTGGCGGTCAGGGTGCGTTTGAAGGTCACTTTTGTACGCGTTTCTCGAATAACTCGAAAACCGGGGTCTCTGTCGGAAACGTATCATGGCAAAATAATTAAAGTACATTAAAATTCCTACAAAATGAGGTCTTATTCATTTTTTTCTCTAGAACCAACAGTTTGCCCGATAAAAGCGAGAGAAAATTGAAAAGCTCGAGCGACGCACTGTCGTGTTTGTAGGTCAGTTTGTGGTAGTTTCCAGCTTTGACAGACCACTAGTGTCCTATATCAAATTATTCTTCTCGGGTTCCTAAACGTCGCTCTGATGTTTTGTGATCGAGTGTTGTTTGCACCCTCTATAGCATAAATCATTCATACACCACTGATTTTCTTAATTAATAATGAACAGTGATCAGACCACGTAAAAATCGAAAAGGTACATGGATATCATTACAAGGAACACAGTCACTGTTCTTAACTTTCCCATCTTCCTCTCCCCCTTCCATCCGAAGTCAGTGCCTGACAAAGAAAGTGCAGCCCCCAGAAGGAGAGAAGGAAATGAAATAAATTTCTAATGTTTAGAGGGAACATGATGTTATTTCGGTGATTCTAAAATCAAGTCAAGATTACAAAAAACTTAGCAGTATGAGCGACTTTATCAGTATGACGCTGGACTCCGTCTGGTCTGTTTCCATCCACAGATTCGGTTGGGAAGGGTGTCATACACCCGTCGTAACGTCTCCTGAGGTAAACTGACCGACAATGGTTGTAACTGGCCCTTGATGTCCTAGACAATGGCACTGGTTCTCAGCTGATGTCAGAGCCAATCCGACACATGCTTTATTGGGGATAGATCTGCGAGTCTTGCTGGCTGCGTGTGTACTTGCAGTCAGACACACTTCACAGAGTCATGTGCCACGTCTGAACGAGCATATACTGTGGAAAAATGGCGCCATGATACTGTAGCATGAAAGGTAACACGCGAGGGAGCAGAATGTCTGTGACGCACAGTTGTGCCGCGACAGTTTCCTCAGTCACCAACCTTTGTGACCTGGAATCGTATCAATGGCTTCCCACACAATGATGTCAGTAATAACAGATCTGTGACTATACAATGCATTGGAAGAATGGGACACCTCACCACGTCGCCGTACTCGCCTACGATCGCCAATTGTGGTGGTGCAGAACCGCGATCCATCCCTCAAATCAGTACAGTGCCATTCATCAGTAATCCATGCTTCCCTGCGTTTCCTTTGTGGTGCTGACGCTAGCCTACGCATGGGATGGTAATTTTATAGTCCGGCTGCAACTATTGTCCGACCATTGATGCAAGATGTGACAGAATGTTACAAGGAGACTATTACTTGTTACGTGATGGAGCAGTCAAATTGAAAGGATTATGATAAGCGTGGTGCGCAATACGGCGATATGCCCTTGTGGTGGCGGGACGTGATCAAAAGCTGCATTGTCGATGAGGGTGACTGCCCTCACGTTCCCATACAGTCAAACGCCAGTTAATGGTCACATCCTGTTGCCCAACAAAGAAATTAAATGGCCTGTGGCTAAGGCCTCCCGTCCGGCAGACCGGTCGGCTTGGGCAAGTATTTTTAGTTGGCGGCGTTTCGGTGACTTACGTGTCGATGAGGATGACATGATGATGAAGAGAAAACACAACGTCTAGTCACCAAGCAGAGAAAATCTGACCTAGCTGGTAATCGAACCCAGGCTCCCGTATTCTCCGTTGCCCTGACTACTCAGTTATGAAGGCTGACGGTGCCCCAACAATCAGCATATTGCACGATTTGACCTTGTGACCAAAAGAAGACCTACAAATTCTGTCTCACAGTAGTACGCTGCAGGCTCCCTTAGAGGGATTTCTCAACATTTGGTGCTGTCCACTCCCACTTAATATACCCTACAAGGCCTAGTAACATCATTAATCATGAACAACACTAATGCACTCTGGTGGCTGTTCTACATGTCACAGGGAACTGCTGCTCTCTTCATTTACATACCAGACAGTGGTGTGTACGTGGACGAAGCTACACTGACATCCTAGCACGTCTTCACTTTTTTGTCAAGCGTTGTAAATTCCGATTGCCTGAACTAAACTTGAAACCGAGAAAGTCATTCAAATACTGGACGATAGCGGGGGCGGATGTTTACAGTATTCACAGAAGTCAAAATGGAAAAATTACATCTTCGTAACCTCAATAAAAGACTGCTGCCTGAGGCAGTCGGAAACTAAGTATCTCCCAATTTTTGCTGGAGCGCTTCCGAACCAATAGTCCTCACCTTACTTTGCTTATTTTACCTTTCGTCTTTTCTCCTAAAACTTGTTCTCCAAGCCGGTCGTTGTGGGCGAGCGGTTCTAGGCGCTTCAGTCCGGGACCGCGCTGCTGCTACGGTCGCAGATTCGAATCCTATCTCGGGCATGGATGTGTGTGATGTCCTTAGGTTAGTTAGGTTTAAGTAGTTCCAAGTCTAGGGGACTGATGACCTCAGATGTTAAGTCCCATAGTGCTTAGAGCCATTTGAACCATTTGATTTGTTTTCCAACATGTAACAACTTCTTCACATACCCATTGTTCCAGATGTCTTACTCGAGAAGTGTACATCTAAGAATGCCAGTGTGGTAAGCGTTATATAAAGAGCACGAAAGAGAGTTCCATGCGTGTCGTTAATGTACTGTCTGTCTGTCTCACGCCACATGCTCCAGCTGTTTTTTCTCGTAGAAATTGGCAGCGCTAGAGCTTGAAACGCTGTAGCTGCTTCTGATTCATCCTCGGAAAAACTAATAACAAAGTAACTGTCGCTGACTCTCGTTCGTATCATATTCGTTACTACGTCGTATTATACACAGTGAACTCTAAAATTGTCTAACAGTCTGACCATTCATGTACTAATACAAAAACCAATTCTAGGTCACACTCAAAGCCCACGCAGCTGACAGATCGGTAGAGTGAAAATACTGGCTGTTGCGTCACATGGATTTCTACATACTTCTTGCGATTACGCGTGTGCCGTAGCCGTCTTCGTACATGCACAATTTATCAGAGGGAAAAACAAACTACCCTGTATCTGACATCAGTGAACATGTTATTGTCGTATGTTTTTGGAAAATTCTCACCTGCCTTCCAGACCTAGGTTTTCCGTGGGTCAAATATCTCCAGAAAATATCGAGAAGGTTCCTGTAGACATAAAAATGCTGTTAAGTAAATATAGTAGAATAAAATACAATGTCCAGTCAGAGCAATGAGTCCATCTGTCAAGAGCCTGAATAATCACCTTTCGCAGCTGCAAGACGCCCCAAAACAGAGTCTCAGAAGTTCTGGAAATCATCCACAGGAATCTCGAGCTATACCGACTCCATCGCCGTGGCCAGCTCCGCTACGTTTCTCGGTTGTATATCGATGGGGCGCGCTGCCCGATCGATGTGGTGCCACGCTTTCTCAGTAGGGTTTATTGGTGGCCAGGGAAGTGCGGAAAACTCATCCCAGAGCTCTACGAACAACGCACATACACTACGAGCATTGCGACGCGTTTCATTGTCCTGCTGTTAGATGTCCGTCTTGGAGAGGAAAATAAACTAAATGTGGGGGTGAATATGGTCCACAAGGATGGCTGCTTATTTGCGTTGATCCACTGTGCTTTCCAGAATGACGAGATCACCCAGGGAATGCCACGGAAACATTCCTCAGGCAATAACGCTTCCTCCTCCGGCCTGGGCCCTTCCGACGATTGTTGCAGGGTGTGTACTTCCAGACGTTTCACGTCGTTCGCACCAACGGACATCTGTCCGGTGGAGCATAATACGTGATTAATCTGAAGAGGCCACTTGCTGACATTCAAGAGAAGCCGGTTTACGGCATCGGCTTGCAAATTCCAGCATTCGTTGCCGATGAACAACGGTCAGCATATGGCATGAACGATGTGCATGCAGTGGAGGCCCGTACACAGCAGTGTCGTCTGAACGTTCTTTGAGGAGGCGTTGGAGCCTTGCTTCATCTCAGCGGTCAGCTGCTCAACAGTCGCACGTCTATTCGCCGGTATACATCTCCACAGCTGTCATTCACCCCTGGACCGCAGTTGCCTCGATGTCGGTTTTGGATAGCGTCATCTTACCATACACGGTATACTTTAACCACGGTGGTAAACAAACAGTTTACAAATTTAGTTCTTTCGGAAACGCTTCCACCATTGGCCCGAAAGCCAATCATCATACCCTCTTGGACGTCAGATAAATCGCTCTGTTTCCTCATCACGAGAACGACTACATTGTTTTCCACGTCCCCCGGACACGCTTTATATACCCTCCTCTGCTAGTGCTGCCATCGACTGTCTGTGAGTGGTTATTGCGCTTTGACGTCGAACATAGGCTGTGGTCACATTAATGTGGCTGGACCATGTATTTTCTAATGCGGAAACAGTGAGAAACTAGCGTTTCAGCCCGCTAGATGGCGCTGCCATAGGTCAAACGGATGTCAACTACGTTTTTTTTAAAATAGGATCACCCATTTTTCATTACATATTCGTGTAGTACGTAAAGAAATATGAATGTTTTAGTTGGACCACTTTTTTCGCTGTGTGATAGATGGCGCTGTAATAGTCTCAAACGTATCATTACGTGGTATCACGTAACATTCCGCCAGTGCGGACGGTATTTGCTTCGTGATACATTACCCGTGTTAAAATGGACCGTTTACCAATTGTGAAAAAGGTCGATATCGTGTTGATGTATGGCTATTGTAATCAAAATGCCCAACGGGCGTGTGCTACGTATGCTGCTAGGTATCCTGGACGACATCATCCAAGTGTCCGGACCGTTCGCCGGATAGTTATGTTATTTCAGGAAACAGGAAGTGTTCAGCCACATGTAAAACGTCAACCACGACCTGCAACAAATGATGATGCCCAAGTAGGTGTTTTAGCTGCTGGCGCGGCTATCCGCACATCAGTAACAGACAAATTGCGCGAGAATAAGGAATCTCAAAAACGTCGATGTTGAGAATGCTATATCAACATCTATTGCAACCGTACCATATTTATATGCACCAGGAATTGCATGGCGACGGCTTTGAACGTCGTGTACAGTTCTGCCACTGGCCATAAGAGAAATTACGGGACGATGACAGATTTTTTGCACGCGTTCTATTTAGCGACGAAGCGTCATTCACCAACACGGTAATGTAAACTGGCATAATATGCACTATTGGGCAACGGAAAATCCACGATGGCTGCAACAAGTCTAACATCAGCGACTTGGCGGGTTAATGTATGGTGCGGCATTATCGGAGGAAGGATAATTGACCCCCATTTTATCGATGGCATTCTAAATGGCGCAATGTATGCTCTAGCGATGTTACTGCAAGATGTTTCACTGCATGACAGAATGGCGATGTACTTCCAACATGATGGATGTCCGGCACATAGGTCGCGTGCGGTTGAAGCGGTATTGAATAGCATATTTCATGACAGGTGGATTGGTCGTCGAAGCACGATACCATGGTCCGCACGTTCACCGGATCTAACGTCCCCGGATTTGTTTCGGTGGGGAAAGTCGAAGGATATTTGCTATCGTAATGCAACGCCTGACAACATGCGTCAGCGCATTGTCAATGCATGTGCGAACATTACGGAAGGCGAACTACTAGCTGTCGAGAGGAATGTCGTTACACGTATTGCCAAATGCATTGAGGTTGACGGACATCATTTTGAGCATTTATTGCATAAATGTCGGATTTACAGGTAATCACGCCGTAACAGCATGCGTTCTCAGAAATTATAAGTTCAAAAAGGTGCATGTATCACATTGGAACAACCGAAATAAAATGTTCAAACGTACCTACGTTCTGTATTTTAATTTAAAAACCTACCTGTTACCAACTGTTCGTCTAAAATTGTGAGCCATATGTTTGTGACTATTATAGCGCCATCTATCACAAAGGGAAAAATGTGGTCCAACTAAAACATTCACATTTCTTTACGTACTACACGAATATGTAATAAAAAATGGGAGTTGCTATTTAAAAAATCGCAGTTGATATCCTTTCCCCCTTCAAGCTAGACAAGTTTCGTTCTTTGTAGTTTTTTTCATTTGACGCTTATTTCGTGAGGTATTTGGCGCGGTCACTATCAATGGACCACCCTGTATACAGGGTGATTATATATATACAGGGTGATTATAATTAAAGTTAAACTTTCAAACCACTGTAGAAATAATACCCCTGGTCAGAACGACGTCAAATTGCAACGGAATATTATCGGAGAAGGTGGAAAACGTATGGAAGAAGAAAAATAAATGGTTACAAAATGTAGCAATAGATTGCACTGTGAGCATCATGATTTAATAGTGGTCGACTACAACTGACAAATGAATTATACAACAGTGCCTAAGGTGTACGTTCGACGATAAACATACTCTACTACTCAATGTGCATGGGTGTACGGTATGATACTCTTAGCTACGTAAACCCATACACCACGGTAAAGTCATATCATATCGGATGGGAAAAGTCGGTTTTTATTTGTCCTGAGGCCAAAAAACCGCATAAAAAGCATCACTCACATCGGTTTTTAATTGCCTTTGAGGCCAAAAATCGCATAAAAAGCATGAATCAAAATCGATTGGATTATTAATTTCCGTGTGACTGGCGCAAAACATTTTCAGTATGCTGTCCACCGTTTTCTGAAACAAGTTGAAATCGAGAAACAGCATGTTCCACAACTTATCGAAGTTTTTCTGGGGTCACACTCAGAATGTGTTGCGGCACAGTAGGTGCCATCAATGCAGCTAAGTTTGCAATCGGACCCCTGAACACAACATCTTTCCGACAGCCCCACAGCCAGAAGTCACACAGATTAAGATAAGGTGATCGGGACGGTCAGGCTATAGGCAAATGGCGGTTGATAATTCTAACATTTCCGAAATGGCGTTTCAGCAGCTACGTCCTGGATTTGCAGTGTGCGGAGGTGCGCCATCTTGCATAAAAATGATCCCATCCATACATCCACGCTGTTAGAGAGCTGGAATGACGTGGTTGCGCAAAAGACACTCATAGCGCTTACCAGTGACGGTACAGGTAACAGGTAACACCTGTCTCTTCGAAAAAATATGGCCCTATGATAAAAGATGCCGTAAACCCTCACCACACAGTGGCCTTTTCGGGATGAAGTGGTACTGGTTGATTTGCGTGTGGATTTTTCGTTGCCCATATTCGACAGTTCTGTGTATTGACATATCCTGTCAGATGGAAGTGAGCTTCGTCTGTCCACAAAAATCTTCCACGGCCAATCATTGTCCACTTCCATGCGAACAGGAAATTTTAAAGCAAAGGTCTGTTTTGCTGGCAGGTCAAAAGGACACAGCTCGTGCACCTGGGTAATTTTGAATGGATAGCGGAGAATGCTGTTTCGTAGGATTTCAAGCACCGTGGTCACGGGTACGTCCAATCTTCGGGCAATTCTCCGTGCACAACACGTTTGCACACCACCTCTCATCTCCTCCAGCATTGCTGTGGCCACTGCTTCCATTAACGTCGAATTAATTCGTTTCCTCCTCCTGCCAGGATGCACACCAAAATAACCCGTCTTTTCGAATTTCTGAATCATTTTCTCCAGACCCACGGCAGTCATCCGACCAACGCCTTTTTTCAAACCCTTTAGTGTCGGAACTTCTGCAGAGAGACGTGTGCACAGTCATCATTCTTGTAACACAGCTTTACAAGCAGTGCGAGATCCTGCATTGAGACAGTCCTGGCGAACGTCGCAGACGCGAAAGGAGAAAAACCGTGTACCCGGCGTGTTTATACTAACTTCAGTGGGTTGTGCGCATTACAGGTGTTTTCATTTACGTATTCTGACTCGTACAGCGCCGTATGTTGGTTAATTTTCACACTAGTTTTTTTCTCTTCTGCCATACGTTTTCCCTCTTCTCCGATCATATTTTGCGTTGCAATCTGACGTCATTCTGACCAGTGGTGTTATTTCTACAGCGTTTTGAAAGTTTAACTTTAATTATAATCACACTGTATATATATATTTATGATCTTTGACATGGGTTAATGGCGCATGTCAGAATGATTTACAAAATAATTTTTTTATTACGGTTGACAGATTTGCCCCTTGCCCCCCCCCCCCGCCCCCCTTCTTCCAGTTTTGTGTTTCCTATTTTTAACAGAGCACATTATCTCGGGTAGCATTGCCCCGGTCGTCCGAGCTGATTTGCTACCCTACTGTTATCGATGGACAGTGCCCTTAATTTTGTGGGATGATTACTATTTTCTGCATATGTTTTAATGTTCTTTAGAGTAAACAACATATCGCGACTTGACGCAGTTCTCAACAATACAAGTGTCCATACAGCGGCCAACGCCGTTGCTTAGCAACAGTTTGAGACGAGGCGACTAGCGAGCAACATGACTGTCTCCGTACTGTCTTAAGAAACCCATGAAAAGCAGTGAGAGCATGCAGCAATGATATCAGTCAGAAGGTAAGCCATCAACAAATGTCTCTGCGACCTCAAAAACACAGGTGTCGAGTCGACTGCATCTTCCTGCGGACGCATATTATGACACAAATTGTCAAAGGCATGTATGTGAAATGACAGTGCAAATGTATGCAGTGTAGTTTGATTCCGCAAATCAGTCATCCAAACTGTTTATCAAGGTTTGTCGGAGGCAGTTTTTGTTGGGGGAGCATGAATTTTATAAATCTTTTAATTTCAGGAAAATCAGAATTTTACAAAAAATGGCTCAAATGGCTGTGAGCACCATGGGACTTAACTTCTGAGGTCATCAGTCCCCTAGAACTTAGAACTACTTAAACATAACTAACCTAAGGACGTCACACACATCCATGCCCGAGGCAGGATTCGAACCTGCGACCGAAGCGAGAATTTTACAGATCTGAGCCTACATACTCCAGCGACGTTTCCGCGCTAATTGATCACTGTAGTTGTTCTTAAAGACATTGTTCCACAAATCAGGTCATCATGGTATGTTTGAACACACGTTCTCCATGCACATTTGATAAGAAATAATACATTTAATAAGGACTTATAACTCTTGTAGATAAATTTATAATATTAACCCAAATTTTTGTCAGAAAACTAATTTGTCTTTTGAAGCGTAGGTGTCTTATAAAGAGAACGATATATAATTTTAAATTGTTGTTTGTGCTTACGGGTAACCAAACAGGGCTCGTCAGCCTTATCACCTTTGTGCCAGCGCAGTTCGTAATCTCAAAAAAATGGTTCAAATGGCTCTGAGCACTATGGGACTTAACATCTGTGGTCATCAGTCCCCTAGAACTTAGAACTACTTAAACCTAACTAACCTAAGAACATCACACACATCCATGCCCGAGGCAGGATTCGAACCTGCGACCGTAGCTCGTAATCTCAGTCCCAGCGCAGTGTGACTTCTCGCTGCCAACTTTGACGATCAAATGGTGCTGTGGCCAGTACGCCTGAAACATAGTTGTCATTGCTTATTGCTGTATTTCATTTCGGTGATTAGCAATTTGTAGCAGTAGTATCATTTGTATACATTTTACGCCATTGTGTACCTCTGAGTTGACGTAACAAGTTTTAATCGTTCACTCTTGTGATGAATCTCGGAACAGAAGTTGGTGGGAGTAGCTGTTCCAATAGAAGTCGAAAGACTGTGAGTGACTACTGGGTAATATCCATTTGTTTCCGGTCGCTACCAATCTTAGCTTTCACTAATGAGTAGCCGGCCGAAGTGGCCGTGCGGTTAAAGGCGCTGCAGTCTGGAACCGCAAGACCGCTACGGTCGCATGTTCGAATCCTGCCTCGGGCATGGATGTTTGTGATGTCCTTAGGTTAGTTAGGTTTAACTAGTTCTAAGTTCTAGGGGACTAATGACCTCAGCAGTTGAGTCCCATAGTGCTCAGAGCCATTTGAACCATTTTTCACTAATGAGTATTTTCGCTGAACGTATCAGTTACATTAAACCACATCAAGTTCAATTACATATAACATTTCTGTGATCTTTAACTCTGTGTGCTTCGTGTGATTTAGTTTACAAATACATAGATGCACTGAACACAGTATCATCGTCTAGCTAAAGTTTCCCATGCATTTCGCATTTCTTTACAACAGAATGATTTCAAAAAATTAGTTGAATTATTTTAATACTAGGGAAGACTTCACTTGACTGATTAATTCTACAAATTTTCCCATGTTTTCTCTGAATTTCAATTTTTCCTTTTTTTTGTGTGTGTGTGGGGGGAGGGGGGGGGGAGGGGAGCGAAAGGTTGCTCTATTCTAGTTACACCCTGATTATGGGCTTATTTGGACTTGCTGGAGAGATTCTAATGAAAAGCTGTAATATGTGGACAGGTGTGTGTGTGTCTGCGGTTTATTGGCGGCCACGGCCCAGCTATGTGATTATCAGCGCCATATGAAGTAGCATGTGTCAGATTACATAAAGACATTTACCATCAAGCGAAAACCTGTTCCGAATGATCCAAGAGAAGAATGTTCGTACGGTGTCTAGATATCACTCATTTAGATACTGGGACAAGTCGTCACACTTGTAAATCAAACTGGAAGCAACTTTTCAGTCCTTTAAGATCGCATAATGAAACAAGTAATTTTAACCCGAAACAAAAACAGCATAGAACAACTGCCAGAAGACTTATTCAGTTACCTGGGAAGAAAAGAAATCGAAAGAAACTAGGAAATGAGAGCCACCAATCTGAACCCTCGTTATACTAAATTATTATTGGGGAGTGTACATTTTACTAGCATCGGTGGTTCAGTGGCAGTTCCGTTTCAGCCGCGCTCGCGAGTGGCCGCTGTTAACTGTTGCGCTGCACTTCAGTGTTTACATTGCTGTACTTGTGCTTCGCCGAGTGCCGTCCGTCCGTTAATCTCCGTGTTCGTTCCTATTCCTTGTGAGCTGATCGCTCTTTCTGGTCTTGCTGCTGCTACTTGGAATTTCGGTTGTTTAACCGAAATTGCTTCGCTGGATTAACCATGGCTACAAACCTCAGGAAGAATACTCTGGTATTTGCTTTTGACAAAGAATCCCGTCCTGTTCAGCCGACATCCCTGGAAATAGATGACTGGATTACACAGGTAATTGGTCTAAATTCTGAAACCGTTCATACCTGGCAACTGGATCAGGAAAAATACTGTGTTTTTGTCAAGTTAATCAGTGCTTCGACTGTTGATAAAGTGTTACGAAAGTGGGGCTATGAAGTAGATTTTGTGCATAGAAATGGTTACAAAAGTAAGGTTTCCATCTATAGAGCGGACATTCATTACAAAACCGTTCGTGTCTTGAATCTCCCCATTGAAATTGAAAATGATAAGATTAAGGAAGCTCTTTTAAACTACGGAGACGTTAAATCAATTGCAAATGAAAGATGGTCGCCTCGCTTTAAACTGCAGTGTTTTAACGGGGTCCGCTGTGTAGAGATGGACGTTAAGACGAATATTCCGTCTCACATAACTGTTTGTGGGTATAAGGCACAAATTGTTTATACAGGTCAGGAAGCTACATGTCATATATGTAACGAAACCGGCCACTTCAGACAGGAATGTCCGCGGCGAACTGTTGTGCTTAAAAGTAATTTGATACAGCGTCAGAAGCTTACCTTAAATGATCTGTTACCTAAGAATAGCCCAGAACAACTGGTTGACGATGTTAACGCAGCGGGACAAGCTGATGTCTCCCTTCACGATAACAGTCAATTTCCCCCGTTAACAACAAAAGGAAACCCCGTTGCCACTACTCGTGAAACTGAAATGCAACCGAAAAAACGACCTCTGGACATAACTGATAGTTGTTCAGAGGACGAGCTGTCTTGTCCCTCTCCCTCACTTCGCAAGCAAAAACAGTGCGATGAGGAGGCAGAGGAACCTGAAGGCAAAATGCGAATGGAAACTAATGAACAGAAAGATAATACACATACGGTACCAGAAAATGAAAGGGGTGTAAGCAGCATTAATTTGCAAGAAACAACAGGTGCAGTAGCCGATTGCAAAGATCAGAATCTATCTGTTAATAAACAAATTCAGGGAGAGGATGCAAAACTGCAGTCTCCATTTGTTTCCCTCGATCAGAAAGTGAGTGAAATTAATAAACAACGAGGAAGTGGTGGCCAAACTGAAATCACGGTCAACACCTCAGGGCAGGCGCCGGCAACCGAAATTGCTAAAGCGTCTGCTGCTGCTCCAGACAAGCCGCGAAGTAAAATACCGACGCAACCAAATGAGAATGTAGCTCGTAACCAAGGGAAGGGAAAATCCAGTAGGGGCGACCCAAGCCCAAAGAATGTTCAGTCCGAAACGGTTGTACACGAATCACTGGAGGAAAAATCAGAAAGTTCACCAGGAAATCAGTCTGCTTGCGGTACAAGAGAAAACATCAGAAGTAGAAAAAAACGGGACAGTAACTAATAAACTGATTGAAGTGTTATTCCATGTTCAGCCTTCCGAGAAAACTGTTACAGCTTAACTGAACCCTGAACCACAGTAAACTAAATTAGTTCAACAAAACAACTACATAGTGACAGCACAATGACGCAATCTTATTCTGTCACCACTATAAACATAAATAAAATCACGACCGGTTTGAAATTATCGGCCCTTAAGGAATTTTTGTACGAATCCGCGACTGATATTGCCCTGTTACAAGAAGTTCTAATTTCGGATTTGGTAATTCCCGGTTTTGTCAGTTACATAAATGTGTCTCCCGAAACAAGTGTTGGAACAGCTATTTTGGTAAGGGAAGGGATTACAGTAAGCGAGGTGGAACGACTGGAATCCGGAAGGGGAATAGGACTAAATGTCTATGATGTGACTATCATCAACTTGTACGCCCCTTCAGGAAGTTCTCATCGAGCTGACAGGGCACGATTCTTCAAGGATGACTTGATATACTTGTTAAGGAAATCACCAAGACAGTTATTACTTGGAGGTGATTTTAATTGTGTTTTAAATCGAAAAGATCAGTTACCTAATTTTAATTTCTCAAGTGAACTAAAACAATTAGTTACTGGTTTAGAATTAAAGGATATATGGGAAATCAAATACCCCTCCACTGTTGAGTTCACTTATGTCACGGCAACATCACGTAGCAGGATTGATAGACTATATATTTCCAAAAATCTTGTAACTTCCGTGACAAAAGTAGAAACCATTCCTACGTACTTTTCAGACCATTCAAGTGTCTTAGCTTGCATAAATCTAACAAGACAGCCGGTTCGCCGATTCAAGAATCAGTGGAATTTGAACACTTCCTTGTTAGTTAATCATGATTTAGAAGATCTGATTAGAGAAACATGGGCAATATGCCTGCGAGCCCGTAGTAGATATGCCACTGCTATTGACTGGTGGGTTAAAATGGCAAAGCCAAAGTTGAGGAAAGTTCTTATTCAATACAGTGCACAGAGCGCAAGGGAAATGAAATGCACTATAGAGTATTACTATTCCGTTTTGAGAGATCTATATGATCAAGTCTCAGCAGGTTCCTCACTTCGGATAGCAGACATAAAAAAAGTCAAAGCCAAGTTACTTAATATCAAGAGAAGTCAAATGGAAGGGTTGAAAATAAAATCGAAGGCAAATTCGGTGTCAGCAGATGAAACTACTTCCCTATATCATTTAGTGAAGCATACGAAAAACGGGAGAAGGACTTTTATTGAAGAAATTCGAACAAAACACGGCACGATTCTCAGAACCCAGCAGGATATCATGGACGAGATTTATCGCTATTATTGCGAGCTATATTCTGTACATCAAAGTAGTGATGCTTCCTTGGAAGAATTCCTTGACATCCTAGCCCCACAGCTGACAGAAGATGACAACGAAAATTTTCTCGAGGTTGTCAGTGAAGAAGACGTGTATGAGACTCTGTGCGCCTCGCCACCAAAAAAATCCCCAGGACCGGATGGTCTGCCAGCGGAGTTTTACATCCGTTACTGGCCAATAGTAGGTGCGAAAATCACGGACATTGTAAATGAGGTTATTCAGGGTAAAATGATTCCGGCTGAGTTTAAGGAGAGTAAAATTGTTCTGGTGCCAAAAAATAATGGAAACAAAGATTTAAATAATTTTCGTCCAATTTCACTGCTGAATTCTGATTATAAATTAATAGCTAGAGTAATAAACAAGAGAATATCATGCCTTACAGATAAAATTATTAGTCAACATCAGAACTGTGCGCAAGGCAGAACCATTTTTCAAAATCTAGCGGAATTCAGGGATATCATTGCAATAACTTCTGTAACAAACATAAAGTGTGCTTTATTGTTTTTAGATTTTTATAAGGCGTTCGATGTAGTAAACCATGAATATCTTCTACGGACATTGAAGAAAATAGGTTTCAACGATAGGGTTATACAGCTGATTAAGAACATAGCAACTGGAATAAATGCTAAAATAGCGGTGAATTGTCAACAATCCAGGCCGATGCAAATACAACGAGGTGTTCCTCAAGGAAGTCCTCTGTCCATGTCGCTCTTCGCAATTTCGCTAGAACCTTTCCTCCGACATGTCCATGCTACATTAAAAGGCTTAACATTATCAGGAAACAAAACAGTTATAAGAGCCTATGCTGACGATATAGGGGTCATTATAAGGAATAATGACGAGGTAACCACGCTAGCAACAGTGATTGATTCGTACTGTAGAGCATCTGGAGCCAATGCAAACGGAAAAAAAAGTAAGATGTTAAATCTCAGAGGTTTTGATAATATCAACGTCGAGTGGGCAAAATTAGTCCGACAACATAAAACACTTGGGATCACCCTGACAGCGTGCCCTATGAAAATGACGGCTTTAAATTGGAAAGTTGCAGCAGATAAAGTGCAAGGAGCCATTGTAGAGAATTTAACTCGATATATGAACCAAGTTCAAAGAACACAGTATATCAACTCATGCATCCTTGCTAAGGCTTATTATACTGCCCAACTGTTTCCAATACCGAGAATGATAGCGAGAAGAATAATGTCCAAAATCACAAAATTTTTGTGGAGAGGTGAAGTGTTCAGAGTACCTGCTAAAGTAGCCACTTTGGATCCTAAAAATGGTGGACTAGGATTAACTGATATAACGGATAAAGCCTCTGCTCTTTTTATCAAAAGGCAAGTTAATTTAATAAGAGACTCGCGAGAAAGCATCACCAGCCAACTTTTCGAGATCATTAAACCTCCAAGCCTGCTTCCCCCGATTGACGTGCAGAATATCAACAGTCGCTTACAGCACGTGAGGATTTTCTATGTTGAGTTTAGTTATGTCAGTGTCGAACTCAGGCAGTCCCGACACTTAACATCGAGAGCCATAATGCGGGAACGAAAGAAAAGCGAAGAAAGAAACAAAATAGAACGACAGTTTCCAAACATTGAGTGGACTGAGATTTGGAAAAACATTAGTTCCAATGTGCTCACGTCTAACATAAAAACGTCATGGTACAAGACAGTTAACAACATAGTTAGCACCAATGAAAGACTGCACGCAATCGGACTCTGTGAAACAAATTTATGTCAACAATGCCATCTAGTTGACACAGTAATTCATCGATATACTTGCAGTGGTCACATGAATAGTTGGAAGTGGATCCGGGAGCAAATAGCTCTGATTACAAGAACATCCCCTGAGTATATATCGCTGTCATTGATACACAGGCCTGAAGCACGCTATTTCCCAGAAGCAAAAAATAACGCTGTGTACTGGTTGCTGGGAAATTTCGTTAACTACGTCCTTAACAAATTAGGATCCGATAGCATCATAGAGTTCAAGGTACACATGCTGTGTGAGTTCCACAAAATTAGAAGCTATTCGAATCACAAGAAAAAGTTCGGTAATATGCTAAAAATTGTATTTGAAAGAATGGGCATTGGTTAATATAAAAAAGAAGACTGTGTTGACAGTGATGTATTGTAGTTACCCTAAGGATACTATTTAAGATTTTACAGTATATTTATGATGTGTGCTTTCTCTACTTCAGAGAGTAGTTTTTTGAAATTTATAAGCTAATGTACAGAACTTATGTGCCATTGATATTGTGTGTCTAATAGTGCCAAACACAAAACATGAAAGGTGCATTATTGGCTTATACTAGAAATTTGTAAATAGACAGTTTTTATAGAAATCTCCTTATCGATTTGTTAAAACCATAAGATTCTATCCGATAAATGTAATATTCAATGGCTGGCACATTGCCCTGTTCATTTTTGCAGTGAAAGACTGATTATATAGATCTGATCACTTCAAATACTTAGATCCAATTAATGTCCAGAAAGTGTAGTTGGAAGGCTAGTCAACTTTATATCTCCTTTCCGCCATTCTCAAGTATTTATGTTTAATTTAATTCTTTCTGGTGATTTAGTCAGTAACACAATCTTCTGTTGTCTTTCCTTAATGTCAGCGCAATGAAATGATCAAACCGCTTTGTTTAAATAACTTCATGTATGTATAACTTAGTATGTATTTACAATGTGTAACATTGTTATTTTTAATAAAGGTTTTATTTAAGAAAAAAAAAAAAAAAAAAAAAAAAAAAAAAGTGGTAGAATGCTCGCCTGCCACGCGGGCGGCCCGGGTTCGATTCCCGGCCGATGCAAAGTATTTTAAAACACGAAATCAGGTTTGTTTCCGAGCAGATGGCAACAAACAAAAATAAGTTTCGTAAGGAGATGACCTGGTTCAGCTCGCCACCATGCCATCCATGCCATCTGGTAGGTACGCATCGAAAGGAGCGCTCGGTTGACATCGCGGCTGATACCGCTGCCCTCCCTGGAGTTGGTTAACACCTGTGCTAAACAAGATGATCATCTTCCAAGAATAATCACTATTTTAAGCGCAATGTTGTATTTCCTTGCCCTATATTATCGAACTACCGCCACATTGATGTTTTCTGTCGTTCCTTCCCTGCAGCCATATTATTACTTTATTCCTAATATCTTTTTGGAAATATAGACCAACTAAATAAAAAGCTGTTTGTTTTTATCCCATACGGCTTTCACTTCCTTTCATTTACGAAGCATCTTTAGTGGCCCGTAATAATTGTTCTTGTATACATATAACAAATATCTTGTCTAATGTTTCAGATATATTACTGTATTACAATTTTTCGTTATTTTCTCATTATTACTGAAGAAACAACGTTTTGGAGCTCAAGCTTGGTACTCTTTCAGTTACTGTTTTGTTATACTTATGTTCCTTTTTATATCTTATTACACAGAAAAAGAAAGTAACATCCTCCACTCAACCCTTGCAGACCTTCTGGAAGTGTCTTAGCTGCGACAGAAAAATTTTCCCAGTCAACACCTGAGATTCACATTTGTGAATATTCACCTTTTTCATCATGCACAACTGCTGCCAACTCTTGGGCATCACTATGAAAATATCAGCAAATCAATGTAGCAGTGCCGGCCGCGGTGGTCTCGCGGTTCCAGGCGCGCAGTCCGGAACCGTGGGACTGCTACATTCGCAGGTTCGAATCCTGCCTCGGGCATGGATGTGTGTGATGTCCTTAGGTTAGTTAGGTTTAAATACTTCTAAGTTCTAGGGGACTGATAACCACAGCAGTTGAGTCCCATAGTGCTCAGAGCCATTTGAACCAATGTAGCAGTGTACAGTAGCACCTGACCACCAGAAAACGCAAATGTGGTTGGTCCACTATATTTCAATGTATAACTGAATATCCCCCACCCCCCACCCCCCCCCCCAACCCCCCACTCCTCATGAACCATGGACCTTGCCGTCGGTAAGGAGGCTTCCATGCCTCAGCGATACAGATAGCCGTACCGTAGGTGCAACCACAACGGAGGGTTATTTGTTGAGAGTCCAGACAAACGTGTGGTTCCTGAAGAGGGGCAGCAGCCTTTTCAGTAGTTGCAGGGGCAACAGTCTGAACGATTGACTGATCTGGCCTTGTAACACTAACCAAAACGGCCTTGCTGTGCTGGTACTGCGAACGGCTGAAAGCAAGGGGAAACTACAGCCGTAATTCTTCCCGAGGGCATGCAGCTTTACTGTATGGTTAAATGATGATGGCGTCCTCTTGGGTAAAATGTTCCGGAGGTAAAATAGTCCCCCATTCGGATTTCCGGGCGGGGACTACTAAGGAGGACGATGTTATCAGGAGAAAGAAAAATGGCGTTCTATGGGTCGGAGCGTGGAATGTCAGATCCCTTAATCGGGCAGGTAGGTTAGAAAATTTAAAAAGGGAAATGGATAGGTTAAAGTTAGATATAGTGGGAATTAGTGAAGTTCGGTGGCAGGAGGAACAAGACTTCTGGTCAGATGAATACAGGGTTATAAATACAAAATCAAATAGGGGTAATATAGGAGTAGGTTTAATAATAACTAAAAAACAATAGGAATGCGAGTAAGCTACTACAAACAACATAGTGAACACATTATTGTGACCAAGATAGATACGAAGCCCATCTCTACCACAGCAGTACAAGTTTATATGCCAACTAGCTCCGCAGATGACGAAGAGATTGATGAATTGTCTGATCAGATAAAAGAAATTATTCAAATAGTGAAGGGAGACGAAAATTTACCAATCATGGGTGACTGGAATTCGATAGTAGGAAAAGGAAGAGAAAGAAACGTAGTAGGTAATATGGAATCGGGGTAAGGAATGAAAGAGGAAACTGCCTGGTAGAATTTTGCACAAAGCATAACTTAATCACAGCTAACACTTGGTTCAAGAATCATAAAAGAAGGTTGTATACATGAAGGAAGCCTGGAGATACTGGAAGGTGTCAGATAGATTATATAATGGTAAGACAGAGATTTAGGAACCAGGTTTTAAATTGTAAGACATTTCCAGGGGCAGATGTGGACTTTGAACACAATATATTGGTTATGAACTGTAGATTAAAACTGAAGAAACTGCAAAAAGGTGGGAATTTAAGGAGACAGGACCTGGATAAATTGAAAGAACCAGAGGTTGGAGAGAGCTTCAGGGAGAGCGTTAGGGAACGATTGAAAAGAATGGGGGAAAGAAATACGGTAGAAGAAGAATGGGTAGCTTTTAGAGATGAAATAGTGAAAGCAGCACAGGATGAAGTAGGTAAAAAGACGAGGGCTAATAGAAATCCTTGGGTATCAGAAGAGATATTGCATTTAATTGATGAAAGGAGAAAATACAAAAATGCAGTAAATGAAGCAGGCAAAAAGAAATACAAACGTCTCAAAAATGAGATCGACAGGAAGTGCAAAATGGCTAAGCAGGGATGGCTAGAGGACAAATGTAAGGATGCAGAGACGTATATCACTAGGGGTAAGATAGATACTGTGAACAGGAAAATTAATGAGACCTTTCGAGAAAAAAGAACCATTTGCATGAATATCAAGAGCTCAGTTGGAAACCCAGTGCTAAGCAAAGAAGGGAAAGCGGAAAGGTGGAAGGAGTATATAGAGGGTCTATACAAGGGCGATTTACTGGAGGACAATATTATGGAAATGGAAGAGGATGTAGAAGAAGATGAAATGGGAGAGATGATACTGCGTGAAGAGTTTGACAGAGCACTGAAAGACCTGAGTCGAAACAAGGCCCCGGGAGTAGACAACATTCCATTAGAACTACTGACAGCCTTGGGAGAGCCAGTCCTGAGAAAACTCTACCATCTGGTGAGCGAGATGTACGAGACAGGCGAAATACCATCAGACTTCAAGAAGAATATAATAATTCCAATTCCAAAGAAAGCAGGTGTTGACAGATGTGAAAATTACCGAACTATCAGTTTAATAAGCCACGGCCTCAAAATACTGACACAAATTCGTTACAGAAGAATGGAAAAACTGGTAGAAGCCGACCTCTGGGAAGATCAGTTTGGATGTAAAAATGTTGGAACACGTGAGGCAATACTGATCCAATGACTTGTCTTAGAAGAAAGATTAAGGAAAGGCAAACCTAGGTTTCTAGCATTTGTAGACTTAGAGAAAGCTTTTGACAATGTTGACTGGAATACTCTCTTTCAAAACCTGAAGGTGGCAGGGGTAAAACACAGGGAGCGTTAGGCTATTTACAATTTGTACAGAAACCAGATGACAGCTACAAGAGTCGAGGGGCATGAAAGGGAAGCAGTGATTGGGGAGTGAGACAGGGTTGTAGCCTATCCCCGATGTTATTCAATCTGTATATAGAGCAAGCAGTAAAGGAAACAAAAGAAAAATTCGGAGTAGGAATTAAAATCCATGGAGAAGAAATAAAAACTTTGAGGTTCGCCGATGACATTGTAATACTGTCAGACACAGCAAAGGACCTGGAAGAGCAGCTGAACGGAATGGACAGTGTCTTGGAGAACATCAACAAAAGCAAAACTAGAATAATGGAATGTAGTCGAATTAAATCTGGTGATACTGAGGGAATTAGATTAGGAAATGAGACGCTTAAAGTAGTAAAGGAGTTTTGCTATTTGGGGAACAAAATAACTGATGATGGTCGAAGCAGAGAGGATATAAAATGTAAACTGGCAATGGAAAGGAAAGCGTTTCTGATGAAGAGAAGTTTGTTAACATCATGTATAGATTTAAGCGTCAGGAAGTCGTTCTTGAAAGTATTCGTATGGAGTATAGCCATGTATGGAAGTGAAACATGGACAATAAATAGTTTAGACCAGAAGAGAATAGAAGCTTTCGAAATGTGGTGCTGCAGAAGAATGCTGAAGATTAGATGGGTAGATCACATAACTAATGAGGAGGTATTGAATAGAATTGGGGAGAGGAGAAATATGTGGCACAACTTGACTAGAAGAAGGGATCGCTTGGTAGGACATTTTCTGAGGCATCAAGGGATCACCAATTTAGTACTGGAGGACAGCATGGATGGTAAAAATCGTAGAGGGAGACCTAGAGATGAATACACTACACTGATTCAGAAGGATATAGGTTACAGTAGGTACTGGGAAATGAAGAAGCTTGCACCGGATAGAGTAGCATGGAGAGCTGCATCAAACCAGTCTCCGGACTGAAGACCACAACAACAACATCAACAACAACAACTGAATATTGTTATATATTGTTGCTGAATAATCATTTCAATATTTATCGCAATACAGAATGTATCGTAAGTAGTTATTATAGTCCACGAAATGATGTCAAGTTTACAAAGTATTATTCGAAAAACGGTAGATATTTTTATATAAATCATACATCGAAAATCATTAAAAATTACCTAAGAGCATTACCGCATAAAGTAAAACTTCCCTTCCTCCATAAAAAATTCCGCTTTGATGGGGTTACATTGCTTCCTTTCCACAGAGCATCCCGCACCCTCACAGAACACCATAATATAAGAAGTGGACTGCCCATGTTACGATACAGGAGCAGACAACGATAGTAGCGCTCTTGGCGTCCTGCTAGTGAATTTCGAATACTGGAAAATATGACGCGAAAATTTGTATTTTTACTTTGCGCAATACGAAGACTATGTTAATTTTTACAGTTTCACTTTATGAATGGGCCTTGTAGCCTAGTGGTAAAGTGCATGCCTGGAAACATTTTGTAACGTTGCAAAGGGTATTTGAAAACTCTCAGTCAAGAAGTAAAATTAACTTCTCGTTGCAGCTCATACTCTTGTAAAATTTTGTAAATTATATCACAGTTACCTTTTGACAATAACGTTATTTGTTTGTAAAACGGAATATTGCAGTTTTGACCCTGGGTCCATTATCAAGTGTTAATAACTGCAGTTTAGCACATGCCAACACCTAAAACCCACTAGTCAATGCATGACACAGAATCTGGTTTCATCGCCTTGCGTACCTGATTACGACTTCTTGAGTGAACTGCACACTTTGAATTACATTGTAAGGATGTAGCTAGTATTCCACTTGATTTTGCTAGCATCCATAACATTGGATGAAGTAAATGATTCCATATTTGTTTCTGTTTCCTATAAAACATAAGCTCCATTCGTCACATAGCTTTCTCTGACCTCAACGTATATTTGTTCCTACTTAAAAATTTGTGTGTGAACTGCTCGATTTAAATGCGTTGTAAGTGTATTGCTCGTATTCTATTTTATCTGTTCTTATCCGTTTTTCGTACTTTCTTGCATTTAATGGAGAACGCCGAAATTTTTGCTGGAGTTGAAGGATGATTTTAGCACATACATTTCTGCTAAAATGTACTGTTTATTGTACTTGTTAATAATATGTGAATACATTTCTGTACGCACTGTTGCGTTTTTAACATTTGCAAGGAAGAATTTTCAACTTATTGCCTCTTAAAGCATACTCAGTGGCATTCAAAACAAAGTTACAACGCATTCTCTGAAACGTGTAATAAAGCTGAATTCTGTCAGAAGCTGGAAACATGGAATTCTCTGTTAAATGCGAGAAAATACTAAAAATAGATGCAAAAAAATTAAGCAGAATATGAGCAATATACTTGACAATGCATTTCAGCCGAACAGTCCGTACACGAATCTGTAAGCAGTAACAAATATACCTGAGTCCACAAAACACCGTGCGAAGAAACCGGCTTCTGTTTTACATAATACTTAAA
Organism: Schistocerca nitens; assembly: GCF_023898315.1. Lineage (NCBI taxonomy): Eukaryota > Metazoa > Arthropoda > Insecta > Orthoptera > Acrididae > Schistocerca > Schistocerca nitens. The sequence goes on from NC_064615.1 coordinate 774,600,116, forward strand.
CAAATGTGGGCACATTTATCTCAGTCAATAATAGAGATGCAAGCAAGTTCTGTGATTCGCCTGTCTCGTAACTTTGATGCCACATCTACACTACTAACAGTGCAGTAGGTCAGCACCATGTGAATGTTCTATGTTTCGGTTCCACATTGTGTGTACATGTGCGGTTTCTTCCGTGGAACGGTGCGTTGACGTGTGTTTGGTAGAGAGCAAAATCCAGGAGCCAGGGCCTACGTGTAGAGCTACACTGGTTGGTGTGCGCAAAGGGCGAAAGACATTCGAGAACAATCTAAACTCGTCGCGTCGAATATACTGAAGTTTTTTACTGATCTGGCCAACACTGAAGAAGCCAGGAATAATATAAATTTTGCTCAGGTTCACGAAATGACAACAAAACCTTCTGGTATTTCCGAAACGATTGTATTCCATGTTAATAGCGCAGTATCATTGGCAGAATGCCTGGATGTGATTGTTTTGGTTCTCCAAGAAAGGTATATGAATGAAAACGGAAATCAACGGAGTTTGACGATGTTGACAAAAAGTTTGTGCGTAGAACCATACATCGATGCTACAACAGAGGATAGTATCCAGCGGGTAGAAAAATCGATGATCTCCGTGAAAAAATTAATTGTTCTGGCTCAGAGACTTCCGTTCCTTGTCTTCTTCGGTTCACTTGGTTTTCAGTTGAGAAAGTGTAATGAGGGACGAAATTTTTTAGTAGAAAGCAAACAAACTGCTGCAGTAAGAACGAAGTTATGTGTACAATGCGCTTATTGCGAGCTAAGGACAATAGTCCAGTAGTATACTTAACTGAAACTTGGGTTTCAGACAACCATTCGCACAAATATATTTTGCTCGCTGCTCGCCTTCGACGGAAATACTGGCCTGAATGCAGTTACATTTATGTAGCGTATATCGGTTATTTGGGTGTAGAATGCAGTGACGAAAAATTGAAGGCGAATCGTGTAACTAAAACCCTAGCAGTGGCACCCAAATACTCGAGGGCTGGTGCACACGGAGTGTCTGGTAAATAAGATGCCTCCATACGTGACAAGATGTAATAATGATGTCTCAGACGTTACCAAAATTAATTTCCAAGTTCTGTTAACAACTTTCTAGCTGGACGTTTCTACGAGGCCTTACAGAACGCAAATTCATCAGCGATGATATCTTTCGTTACACAAACGGAACAGTTTTACACTTTTTAAAGTATTTTATTTTTATGTTTTCATGAGAACATATGTATCCCATGCATGTATAAGCTTTGAGAACGTTCGCATTTTTTTTTTCAGCCCAAACATGTCAGTGGTTCTGTTTTTTCCACAGAATGAAGTAAGAAACTATTTTTCTTTAAAATTTATTGTAACATTAGTTTTTATTTTGTTTTATTTTTTATTTATTTGTTTTTCATAGCAGCTGACGAGAATTTTCTTTTGCTAAGTGCTCCATAATATTCGAGACTAAAGATACATATATCTGATTTTTTACGAAATTTTTATTACCATCTGAAATTCGCACGAATACTGTAAGACGGTAAGATGACCTTGAGGTGCCTATTTTAGTGACGGCCGCTATAGCAACATACTTATTATAAAATTCAAAGAATGCAATACACACAAGAAGTCATAATTATGAACACAATACAGTGAAACCAGCTTCTGTTTAGTAAAAAACAATAACAAATATGGAATACTTTTATCATTCAAAGACATGAGGAATAATTGATAAACTTGTAGCGCTCCAAATGGCCTGGCACTGAACCAAGCTTGTGTTACAGGAAGTCCCTAGACGAGTTTCACCTCCCTCCGCCAGCCCTCCACTCTACCACAGGATAACATATGCACCTACACAACTAACCAACTAATATCAACATAGAGACACAGAATATCAATATAGAGACCCTACAACACAAACAAAAGACGACGAAAAATCAAGTGGGAGTAGGCAACACCACAAGCAGTAAACACAACCAACCAACTTGCGTTTCGAAAACTAAATATACGTATAAATAAAACACACACACACACACACACACACACACACATTAAAATGAAATGTCTATGTCAAATGTGCTCACAAACACCGAAAATTGGACATCCTGATGTACACAGTGAACTAAGATACAATTCCAGGAGCAGACGTATGTGTAACAAGATCCAAAAAAAAAAGAAGACAATAGTAATTTAAACTTGTGAAACTTGCGCTCAAATAAATTGTTTCCCACCTAACAGAAAGAATATGGCGAAAACCCTGTGACACAGTACTGTATCTGGGTACATTATAGAACCATTTATTATATGCGTACAAAAATATATGTTATACAGCACTGAGGATGCTCCGCAAATAAAAGGAAGCGAAACATGCCTCGCATATAAACAACCATCCTTTTATATAGTGACATACAGTGATCACCTCTCTGAGAAATAACCGGAAACTAGTTTAGTCAACCTGTAGGGTTTGAGAGGTGGAAAGGACAACAAACATTGAATATCATTTCAAAAATCTGTCGAATTTATACAACCAAAATCCCTGCCTCAGTTTATCTTTCTACACTGCTGGCCACCGTAAATGCAACACCAAGAAAGACAAGAGGTAGCACAACAAAATTTATGTTGTAGATAACATGTTGACCAAGTATCAAATGATTACGTTTACAGACGTCTGTGAAATGTGGTTCCTGCCAGAATCAGTAGCCAGAGTAGCCGCCATTTTTGGAGATCACCGCTGCCACACGTCTCGGCATTGAGTCAAAGAGACGTTGGATGTGTTCCTGGGGTACAGCAGCCCAAGCAGCTTCCACACGTTGCCAAAGATCATCTGGTGTGGCAGCTGGGGATGTAATCTGGGTCACTCGTTGAGCAACCATGGACCACATGTTTTCTATCGGCGAAAGATCCGGAGAGCGAGCCGGCCAGGGAAGCAATTCAATCTGGTTATTGACGAAGAACCTTTGGACAATGCGTGCCACGTGTGGTCGCGCATTATCCTGTTGAAATATGGCTGTGGCCGAGCCCTGAAGGTAAGGAAGGACAACTGGCTCCAGCACCTCGGATATGTAGCGCCGGCTATTTAAAGTACCGGCAATGCGTACTAGAGGCGTGCGAGAGTAATATCCAATACCGCCCCATACCATAATACCCGGTGCAAGACCAGTGCGGCGGTGCATAATGCAGCTGTCCAGCATCCTCTCTCCACGGTGTCTCCACACTCTAATCCGACCATCGTGGTGCTGCAGACAGAAGCGTGCCTCGTCAGTAAAGACAACGTCATTCCATTCTGCCGTCCACATCCGTCTGTCATCACACCATTGGCGACGGAGATGTCTGTGGTTCTGCGTCAATGGTAGACGAAGCAATGGACGTCTTGCGGACAGACCACTCTGCTGTAAACGGCGTCGAATGGTACGCGCAGACACTGGATGATGCGTTACAGACGTAATGTGCTGTGCTATGGTTCGGCATGTCACTGAGCGATCCGTCACTGCCATGCGCACAATTTGCCTATCAGCACGTGCAGTGGTGCATCGAGGTGAATGCGATCGACCACGTCGGTCCGTCGTACCCTCCTGCATCCAACGGTCACATATCCGCATTACAGTTGTTTGGTTTCGTCCAACACGACTAGCGATTTCTCTGTATGATAATCCACAATCTCGGTAAGCCACTATCCTTCCTCTGTCGAACTCGGATACTTGATCAAACGATGTTCGCTGTTGTCTACGAGGCATAACTGATCGTCTTGTGAAACAACCACAAGGTAAACACACGTGCCGAACGTACACTCGTCGAAATCGCCAAGCCTTAAATGGCGCTATGAGGTGGCGCCACAGGCGCGCGTGATGTGCGTCTGCGCTGAAATTCTAATCAGTTGCATATCTCATCGTTGCAAACCCATGGTGTAAATTTCACTTGATTCGGATGCTTCTTTCAGGGTGTTGCATTTACGGTGGCCAGCAGTGTATTATTCGAGACTGGAATGGGTACTTTTTGCCATCCGGTTACAAAATGTTTTATCAGTACTTTATCACTTCCTGTTGCCACAGTATTTCATGAATGAACTAATCCCCTGTGAGAAAATCTATCGTTTTGCTTCGCATTAATGAATTCGTTACTACTGTCCCTTCACTTCATTGTACATAATTGCGCTTGATGACATCTAGTTTCACAGCCTTAAATAGATGCTCTCTTCTGTCAATGTTAAGGTCGATGTTAGTACATACCTACAAAAAATGTGCATCACTGTTGTTGTTGTTGTTTTGGTTCAGTGGTTTGTCAGTGGTAAGACAATGATCCACCGAACGTTATGTCGCTGAAAAAAAGAACTTTAAAATGGAATCATGTAGTGTTTCGCTTCAGAAGAAACAGGTAGCAGTAAAATTTCCTGGTACAGGAGAGGAACTGTGTACTGTGTCTGCTGAGCATGTTGCATCAGCTCGATCTGGAAACAGTAACGTATATTCTCGATTATAGAAAAGTACGCGAAGACGATCTTCCGCAGAACGGATGAAGCTGTCCATGTCTGCTGCCAACAACAGCGTTGTACAGGTATGCAGGGTGTAGCATAGCTAATGACATAAGCGCATACAGTTGGAAGTGCTCGATACAAGAAGCAGAAAGCCCTCAGCAAACGGGCTCTAAAATGCATACCGTAAAACCTATGAACACGTCATCATCTTCGATACTGTGAAACAAATTTTTCTAGCGAAATGTCTTTGCTTTCCATATTTTGAGAGGAAGTAGTGTGGATCAAAACAAAACAAAATAAATGTCCAGTAAACATGATCTATCAGGCGCATGCCTTAAGAGCTGTGAGATCTTGTACATCTTCGTTACTGTGAAACACATTTCTCCTGCTGAACAAGTGCTCATGGCTCTTAAGGTATGCATGCACTTCTGTCGGCGTCGCACCGTTCATCCGGAACCAGAACTTTACCTTAATGACGATCCACTCACTGTAGTGGAGACATATCGATTCTTAGGACTGGTTTTCGACGACCAATTGACGTGGCTTCCTCATATTCGTCAGCTGAAGCGGAAGTGCTGGCAGCACCTCAATGCCCTCCGCTGCCTGAGCAACACCAACTGGGGTGCAGATCGCTCTACGCTGCTCCTGCTCTACAGAGCCCTTGTTCAATCCCACCTTGACAATGGGAGTCTGGTTTATGGTTCGGCGGCGCTCTCAGCGTTGCGTTTACTCGACCCAGTGCAGCACTGCGGCGTTCGAATGACAACAGGAGCTTTTAGGACGAGTTCGGTGACCAGCGTCCTGGTGGAGGCCGGAGTCCCTCCATTAAAGGTTAGGCGTGCACAGCTGCTCGCCAGTTACGTTGCACGCAATCATAGTTCTCCTGAGCATCCGAATTACCGTCTCCTTTTCCTATCCACGGCCGTTCATCTCCCGCATCGGACGCCCTGGTCGGTTCGCGTCCGATCTCTTCTGTCTGAAGTGGAGTCCTTGCCTTTACCACTTACACTCGAGGTCCATTCACGTACACCTCCATGGTGTACACCTAGGCCGAAGCTTCGTATAGACTTTCCACATCGTCCTAAGAACTCAGTTAATCCCGCAGCTCTCTGCTGTCACTTCTTCTCGGTTCTTGACGCGTACCGGGACCATGAAGTGGTTTACCCTCTATGGCTGATGGACACGTTGGCTTTGCGTATGTTCATGGAGGACATATTGGACAGCACTCTTTGCCAGATGGCTGCAATGTTTTCACTGCATAGCTGGCGGCCATTTCTCGTGCTCTTGAGCGCATCCGCTCATGCTCTGGCGAGTCGTTTCTTCTCTGTATTGACTCCTTGAGCAGCCTACAAGCTATCGACCAGTGCTACCCCCGCCATCCTTTGGTAGAGACCATCCAGAGTCCATTTATGCCCTGGAACGGTCCAGTCGTTCCGTGATGTTTGTGTGGACCCCAGGCCACGTCGGAATCCCAGAAAATGAACTTGCCAACAGGCTGGCCAAACAGGCTACACGGAAACCGCTTATGGAGATCGGCATCCCTGAAACTGACCTGCGACCATTATTACGCCGCAAGGTTTTTCAGCTGTGGGAGACGGAATGGCATAATTTCAGTACGGACAACAAACTGAGTGCTCTTAAGGAGACTACGAATGTGTGGAAGAACTCCATTGGGACCTCTCACAGAGTCCCTGTGGTTCTCTGCCGGCTCCGTATTGACCATACGGGGACCAATCTCAATGTCACTGTGATTCAGATATAACTGTCGTCCACATCTTGCTGGACTGCCCACTTTTATCCGCTCTGCGGCGGACTTTTAACTTTACCAGCACCCTACCTTCGGTACTGAGCGACAATGCCTCAACAGCAGATTTAGTTTTGCGTTTTATTCGTTAGGGAGTTTTTCATTGTACCATCTAAGGGTGGGCATTTAGCCTTCTCTCTGAGGTCGCCACCGTCCCTCCATTTTAACTCTGTCACCCTTTCTACATGTGTTCATCTCGCCTTGTAGTTTTGGGGTGGACATTTTAATGTGTTGCAGATTGGCTGGCTTATCCTCTTTTATTATTGTGATCAGCCATCCCAGACCATATGCTCTATGGTTTTAATACCTTCTTACATTTTTCCCTGTGGTGTATGTTTTCCCTGTTTTTTTGTTCGTTCCATTCATTTTCTTTTTAGGTGTGGTGTTCGGTGTTCTTGTACCTTGAGCCTTGCTTTTGTCAGGAAAAAGGACTGCTGACCTTGTAATTTGGTCCCTTTACACCTCAAACCAACCATGCAATCTTAAGTTATGCATTTTAAGTCCAATGCTTACTAAGACTTTTTTGCTTCTAGTATCGCGTACTTTCAACTGTATGCTTTTACGGCATTAAATATAATACACTTCGTATGCTTTAAGGGTGCCATAACAATGTCAGAGGTGACGGTACTGTCTAGAAAGCTTAGCGATGAATAGAACATGTCTGTAAAGAAGCATGGATAAACAGTTGAAACCCCATTCTCAGATAGGGCTGTTACAATTCTCAGGCAAAACATTATCAGCAGATCACGTAGAAAGAGTGCATTTGATTAAGAAAGAGTTTTGTACAGTTGAACTACTAGTTAGAGTTTAAATTTTAAAGTGTTTCTCAGTAAGGATTTCCGTCACGAAGTTACACGAGTGCCACAGATGCTAAAAGGAATAAAGAGTGGTCCACTGTGATTTGTACTGTTACGTCCGCTAAAGGAGGAGTTCAGTGAACATTGTCTCCAAAAGTCTTCCTGTCCACTAAAAAAATCATCGCAGTCCTAAGATGACTGCTGACTTTTGTGACTAGTTTCGTCTAGGGTTTGTCCTAAAAGTTGAAAATAACAAGAGTCTAAGGCGCTGCCGAGGAGAGAAACTTTTTTTATTCGGCGACGCTCCACTGTACACAGTGGAAACTCAGTTGAGAATTATCTCGCCCTTGGGTTACCTCCATTACAGTCATTTACACGAAATACGCAAACAATGACAGTTAGGCCAAGGGAGAAAGAATGTATTATTATGCCTTGGACAGTAAGAAGAAAATATCGCATCAGATAACCGGTGAAATGTCTCTGAGTGAGTCTACTAAGAATTAACGGGTTGCATTCCAACATATTTGTTTTGTTTCTCATACCAAATATCCTTCGCCAAATACTGATATTCTTATTGAAGAGAGGATTTACAGCAACCAGTAAGCGTTTGCGTTTTAAAATTTACACTACCTGGTAAAAAATTGAAACATTCGGAAGACGTGGTCGGATGTCAATACAACTCAGTACATGTACACACTATCGGTGCGTATGGAAATGATTAGAGTAGCAATTCTCTGTGACAGAACGGCCACACTGCATTAGTGTTGATCGTGTTAGTGTTACTACCAGGCCTTTAGGGTATATAAATGACGTGGATTGTGTAAAACATTGAGCGAAGAGGAGGAGCTGTTGCGTTCTCATGTGAGACAGCGATCTCAGCACCTGACAGGGATTTAAAAGGCCCTTATTGTGGGTCTGCATTTGGCCGGTTGGTCGAATAGTGCAACATACAAATAGGCCTGTCATTCGGGTGTGATATTGCCCAGTGCAGTGCTATATAGGAACCTGAAGATTATGCGTATATGCCGTCATAGTTCCAGCCGAACAAGTTTGACCGCCACAAAGGAGGATAGCCACTTTATGCACCAAGAACATCGAACCGCATCACTTCCGTACCTGCCATCTGAGAACAATAATCTGTGTCATCCCGCGTCATTGGTCGGAGACAGTAGCAGTCGGACTAAATAATTACCGTCCAACGCGTATGTTTCCGTTAACGCCACAACACAAACTGGAAGCATGAACTGTTGGTGAATGATATCTCACTGTTCTTCAGCGATGAATCACGGTTTTCCACTAAGCGGGTAAACATCTCCGGGATGCGTGGTGGCGACACGAACATGAGCGTAAGGAGAGCAATGAGGGAAGAGTGCAATGACTTTGAAAGTAACATTTGTCCACCGATTTGCATAAAAACCCAAAAAGGTTTTGGCCTTATGCCAAATCAGTAAGCAGTATTGTTTCACTCAGAGACCACACTGGACTCGAAACGGAGATAACAGAGAGAAGGCCGAAATACTGAATTCGGTCTTCCGAACTTGTTCCACAGCCGAAGATCGTAACACAGTCCCTCCTTTCAATCATCCTACAAACGTCGAAATGATAGATACTGAGAGAGCTGATCGCGCAGTAGAAAAGCAACTACAATCGCTTAATAGTGAAAAGGCATCAGGACCATTTGAGATACCATAATGATTCTACAAAGATTATGCTAAAGAACTTGCTACCCTTGTGGCAGCAGTTTATGGTACATAACTAGAGCAACGAAGGGTGCTTACCGAAAGGAAAAAAGCGCAGGTCATAAAGTTTTTAAGAAGAGCCGCAGGACAGATGCATACAATTATAAACCTATATCGTTCATGTCAGTGTGTTCTACAACTATCGAAAGTATTGCGTGCACAAGAATTACAAGCCTCAAAAAAAGTTTTGCATCACCCCATTTCCCAGAACTCCTGAAGATAGACGTTGGCTGTGGATATTGTATCACAGACACAGTCCCTTCGACTGTTCAAAGATGTAACTAAACCCGCCCAAAGATGTAAACAACTATGCATGAGCAGCGCCTATTAGACGGAGGGGGTCCGACAGCCTATCAGTTGCAGTCATTCCACCAGGAAGGAGGTACACGGCTCGTGTTGTCTGTAGTTTAACGATGCATAGACGGTCAATACCGCAGTTCGATCGCGTCCTCATTCTTACTTTGTGATACGAAGCGCTCTCAACAAGGGAAGTGTCCAGGCGTCTCGGAGTGAACCAAAGCGATGTTGTTCGGACATGGAGGAGATACAGAGAGACGGGAACTGTCGATGAAATGCCTCGCTCAGGCCGCCTAAGGGCTACTACTGCAGTGGATGACCGCTACCTATGGATTATGGCTCGGAGGAACCCTGACAGCAACGCCAACATGTTGAATAACGCTTTTCGTGCAGCCACAGGACGTCGTGTTACAATTCAAACTGTGCGCAATAGGCTGCATGATTCGCAGCTTCACTCACGACGTCCACGGCGAGGTCCATCTTTGTAACTAAGACACCATGCAGCGTGGTACACATAGGCCCAACGACATGCCGAATGGATCGCTCGGGACTGGCATCGCGTTCTCTTCACCTATAAGAGTTGCACATGCCTTCAACCAGACAATCGTCGGAGACGTGTTTGGAGGCAACCTGGTCACGCTGAACGCCATAGACACACTGTCCAGAGAGTCCAACAAGATGGAGGTTCCCTGATGTTTTGGGGTGGCATTATGTGGGGCCTTCGTACGCCGCTGGTGCTTATGGAAGGGGCTGTAACGGCTGTACGATATTTGAGTGCCGTCCTGCGTCCCATACTGCAACCACATCGGCAAAGATAATTTCCAGAATACTCCAAGGAAGTGTCACAGGAACGTTACTGTGATCAATGTACATAAATCATCCAGCAGAATGCGTCGGCTGCTCTTTAAGACTGTAGAATAACCTGAAAAAGGTTGATGAATGCTACAGGTCATGGCAGCTGACCTTGAACGTAAATAAACACGTAGGAGGAAAAAGCCACTACTGTACAATTACACTGCTGATGAGGAACTGCTGGAAGCAGTATCTAACGTGAAATATCTTTGAGTGGCTATCCAGAGCGATCTCAATTGGAATTACCACATGAAGCAAATAGAAGGAAAAACAGATGCCAGACTGAGATTCATAGGGAAAATCTTAAGGAGATGTAACTCATTCACGAGCACAGTGGATGTAAAGTGTAAAACCGATTCTCGAGTATTGTTCATCAGTATGGGATCATTATCAGGTAGGACTGATCGAAGAGACGAGAAGATCTAACGAAATGCGGCGCGTGTTGTCACAGGATCGTTTAGTCGGCGCGAGAGCGTTACACATATGTTCAACAATCTCTTGTGGCAGATGTTACAAGAGAGGCGTTGTGCATCACGGAGAGGTGGGACATCATATTACTTCCTCCCTTGTACATTTCTCTAATTTCGAGAAATTAGAGCCATTACAGAGGCTTACCGACAGTCATTTTTCCCTCGCACCATTCGCGAGTGGAACGAGGTAGGGGGGATTAGTCAATGGCGCCAGAGGAACCCTCCGCCACTCACCATCACGTGGCTTGCAGAGTATGGTGTTGATATAGATGTAGACTTGGGGAGAGGTCCCATTCTTCCAATGCTTTGGAGATGCACAGCGGTGTTACTCCTGGGGTCTTAATGCGGAAAGTCATAGGGTGTGACTTCAGGTCACGGCTAGAAGTGACCGAAGGAACTGTGACGGCACGATGGTACGTCAAAGACGTCCAGCGTCCTCTTTTGCTTCGCGGCGCGGGGTAGCCGCGCGGTCTGGAGCGTCTTGTCACAGTCCGTGCGGCTCACCCCGTTTGAGGTTCGAGTACTCCCTCGAACACGGGTGTGTGTGTTGTCCTTAGCGTAAGTTAAAGTTAGATTAAGTAGTGCGTAAGCTTAGGGACTGCTGATCTCAGCAGTTTGGTTCCATAAGACCTATCCACAAATTTCCAGATTTCCTCTTGTGCTTCCTTTCATGCTACAGTCATATTGTTCCTATTTCTCAGAAGTATAATGCTGGACCACACAAGACATATTTCTCTATAAACTGTCAGCGTGAGCTGGCCGGGGTGGCCGAGTGGTTCTAGGCGCTACAGTCTGGAACCGCACGACCGCTACGGTTGCAGGTTCGAATCCTGCTTCGAGCATGGATGTGTGTGATGTGCTTAGGTTAGTTGGGTTTAAGTAGTTCTAAGTTCTAGGGGACTGATGACCTCACATGTTAAGTTCCATAGTGCTCTGAGCCATTTGAACCATTTTTGTCAGCGTGATGTTGAGCACATCCCGTGGCCAGAAAGATCTGCCCCTGATAGAACAGATATGGAACCTAATCGTGCGTCAATTCCGTCCCAGTACACGTATCGGAGATATCAAGGGCCAGTTATGAAAGTTGTGGGCCAACGTGCCTCAGAAGAGTATACAAAGGCATTATTACGCCCTTCCCAAGTGAATTACTGCATGAATCCAGGACAGGGAGTGCAGCCCCACACTGATCACTTGGCTCATACTGCCAAGTAACTCATAAATCCGATTTGATTTCGTAATCTTCGAAATAACATCACACAGCCCTCAATTAGTTTCCTCCTCACCCTTTCTGGAGCCGGCCGGAGTGGCCGTGCGGTTCTGGGCGCTACAGTCTGGAGCCGAGCGCCCGCTACGGTCGCAGGTTCGAATCCTGCCCCGGGCATGGATGTGTGTGATGTCCTTAGGTTAGTTAGGTTTAATTAGTTCTAAGTTCTAGGCGACTGATGACCTCAGAAGTTAAGTCGCATAGTGCTCAGAGCCATTTGAATCATTTTTTTGAACCCTTTCTGGAACTTCACTTTTTTTTAGTAGTTTATTTCCCTTCATCGGGTATGTACGTTTTCAAAAACCTCTTCAGCAGGTGAACATTCATGTCGTTTAATTAACATTATAGAGTGTGATTCATGTAAGCTATTCATCTAAGCCTGACGCTAAAAGTCCCACATAACAAAATGAACTTCCGCATTAAGACAGCAACAGTTTGATGTTCAAAACAGATACATTCTATTTCCCCGAAATTACTTATCAGATTTTGAAGAGATAAACGCCACTGAAATTATCACTTGTAGACCAACATAAATAGCAGCAGAAATTACTGTAATTCTGTTTAAAAAAATGAAGCTGACATCAATGACTGTGAAATTAATATACGAGGGTTGCCCAGCAAGTAATGCACCGCATTTTTTTCTTCAACAGTTCTTCATTGAACATAATGAGAATTACACAAACGAAAGAATGGTATTTTATCTACACACCCTATTTTTCCACGTAATCTCCGTCCTGTTCTATGGCCTTTCTCCAGCGCAAAACCAGTCCTTGTCCTGGTGGCGGAGCCAGTGCTTCACTGTGCCAAACACCTCCTCATCGTCCTCAAAATGTCTTGCACGAATGGCATCCTTCTTCAGGTGAAATGCTTAGGTGAAGCATAGGATAATTCAGCTGCCCCTACCAATGGTTTTTATGTCATCCGCAGCACCTTCGAAAACCATAAACCATGTGCGAGATTTTCGTTTCCTCACACTCGCTACATGTGTACTATTAGTCCTACAGAAAAATGAGCAGAACTTTTTCGTAGTTAATTTAATGTAGTTGTATTATGTGCTGGGATACGTTTCCCTGGCGGCCGCAGTTTTCGAGTTATTCAAGAAAAAACTCCTTTGAAGGCCTCTTTTGTGCGTTTTTCTTGACTAACTCGAAAACTAAGGCCTGTAGTGATAAAGTATCGCAGCGAAAAATTTAACTTCATTAAGTTTCCTACAAAAAGGTCCTATTAATTTTTTCTGTAGAACTAATAGTTTGCACATAGCGGGCGAGAGAATATGAAAATCCTGCAAGTGGTTTTGAAAGCATTGCAGGTTGCATAAAACCCATAGGTAGGGGCAGATGAATCGCCCTGTATAGTGCAAATGACAATGCCCACATTGTTTGTTATTGCTTTCTCGCTTCTTCGTTCTCCCTGTTTCACCAGTCCCTGCAAAACACTTTTCCAGAAGATATTGTCTGCATATTGTACTCAGTCGTCGGAGAGACGATCGGGAAACTGCTGATCTGAAACCGCAGCGCAGTCGAGTGCAACCGGCGTAGTAATCCTGAGGCAAGTGCAGGTGTTTGCGGCCTCTGTCTGGCTTATCGAGCATGAGCGCCGCGTTGTAGCTGTCCGTCAGCGGGCACGCCTGTGTAATCCCAGATTAGTGCTGCGTCCCGTTGTGTGCCCGCCCGCGACATCACAGCTCCAGTTCTGTGTGTGTCACGATCTGTACGTCTCTTTACTAGCGCTCACTTTACATAGAACAGGCGGTGACGTGCGTTTCTCATAACCTCTCGCACCATACAGCACAGGAATTCATTTCGCCATAAGTGACAGGCAATGTTTTATGCTGGGAAAGATTCTGGTTTTCCTGTTCTTCACACCTTAATCATTGAACCTCCAGGCCTGGCTCAGACTTCTATTTTCATTCATGTTTCCACCAATGACCTCAGATCACTGCCACCACAAGTCCTTCGGGGGTGTATGTGGCTATGAACTCCTACAGCACAAGCACCAACGAAGTTTGCAACACAGCGGAATTTCTGATTTGAATAACCTTCACTAACATGCTTTGAAAATTTTTACTCCAATATGCTATCATATGTCCATAGCTAAAATGGACGAGTGGTTTCACGATGAGATTGGCTTACTGCACAATTAACTACTATGTTTTCGGTTGAGTTTGTTGCAAATGCTGTGTACACTATGTGATTGAAAGTATCCAGACGCCCCCCCAAGATTCCCGGCGGGGTCAGGGATTTTCTCTGCCTCGTGATGACTGGGTGTTGTGTGATGTCCTTAGGTTAGTTAGGTTTAAGTAGTTCTAAGTTCCAGGGGACTGATGACCATAGATGTTAAGTCCCATAGCGCTCAGAGCCATTTGAACCATTTGAACACCCCCCCCCCAAAAAAAAAACATACGTTTTTCATATTATTTGCAGTGTGCTTCCACCTACCCAGGTACTCCATATCAGCGACCTAAGTAGTCATTAGACATCGTGAGAGAGCAGAATGGGGCGCTCCGCGGAACTCGCGGACTTCGAACGTGGTCAGGTGGTTTGGTATCACTTGTGTCATACGTCTATGCGCTTGATTTCCACACTCCTAAACATCCCTCGGTTCACTGCTTCATATCTGATAATGAAGTGGAAAATTGAGGGGACACGTACAGTACAAAAGCGTACAGGCCGACTTCGTCTGTTGACTGGCAGAGACCGCCGACACTTGAACAGGGTCGTAATGTGTAATAGGCAGACATCTTTCCATACCATCACACATTAATTCCAAACTGCATCAGGATCCACTGCAAGTACTATGAACGTTAGGTGGGAGGTGAGAATACTTGGATTTCATAGTCGAGCGGCTGCTTATGAGCCAGATATCACGCCGGTAAATGCCAAACGACGCCTCGCTTGGTGTGAGGAGCGTAAACATTGGACGATTGCACAATGGAAAAACGTTGTGTGGCGTGACGAATGACGGTATAGAATGTGGCGATCAGATGGCAGGGTCTGGGTATGGCGAATGTCCGGTGAACGTCAACTGCCAGCGTGTGTACTGCCAACAGTAAAATTCGGAGGCGGCGGTGTTAGGGTGTCGTTGTGTTTTTCATGGAGGGGCCTTGCACCCCTTGTTGTTTTGCATGGTAATATCACAGCACGGGCGTACACTGATGTTTTAAGCACCCTCTTGCTTCCCTTCCCACTGTCGAAGAGCAATTCAGAAATGGCGATTGCAACTTTCAACGCAATCGGGCACCTGTTCATAATGCACGGCCTATGGCAGAGTGTTTACACGACAGGAACATCCCTGTAATGGACTGGGCTGCACAGAGTCCTGACCTTAATCCTATAGAACACCTTTTGGATGTTTTGGAACGCCGAATTCGTGCCAGGCCTCACCGACCGACATCGATACCTCTCCTCAGTGCAGCACTCCGTGAAGAATGGGCTGCCATTCCCCAAGAAATCTTCCAGCACCTGATTGTGCGTATGCCTGCGAGAGTGGAAACTTTCATCAAGGATAAGAGTAGGCCAACACGATATTGAATTCCAGCGTGACCGATGGAGGGCGCCACGAACTTGGAAGTCATTTTCAGCCAGGTGTCCAGGCACTTTTGATCACATAGTGTATGTTAAAATGTGTGACGGGGAAACTTATGGTAGAATTGCGAATAAAACCTAAAGCAATGCGGACTTTATACACACAAACGGACAGATTAGCAAAGTATCTTTCAGTTAAGCAATCTTGGGCTTAGAACAGTCAGAATTTTCGATACTCCTTTTGAAGTAAAAATGGTTTGTTTGAATCTATAGTTGCATTTTTTTTTAATTTTTGCTTGCTGGTTACCAATTTTTGTACCAAGTCCGATCATCAGGCCACCCTTTGATCGAAAAATCACGGTACTTAATTGAAATACTTATTCACGAGAACATACAAAATTCTTTTTCTCTGTGGTAGCAAACACATAGTGGAACCTTAAAACATACGCCACCCCTTACCCCTGGCGGGTAGTCGTCAGTTCTCTTCCATTTAGGTGTGCCGTCTACTAAATGTCAGCACTGTGCTTTAAGTAGACGCTCATATGGCCAACTAAGGCCACTAAGTACAACCCCACTAAGTACAGGCTCTATTTTTTCTATATATAACAGGAAGCTCAATACAAATAGACTGGAGACACATCACGTACCATATATGGATCTGCAGGACTAAATCAGCACTAGCATTTGTAGATTTCGATAGGGCCTTTGATTGGGAAATGCACGGGTTCTTGTTCAAATTCGTGCACCTTATGAGATGCAACGATAATTTTCTTCAAATTATGAAAAAAGCACGTGTTAGTAGTCAATTAACGAGGCCTATTCACAAAAAAGAGCCATACGACAAGAATGTCCACACTGCAGGACGCTATACGCAATTTTCGAACTGCTCTGTTTACTCATTATCAACAGCAAAAGTGTTTTCCGTGGGTCTGCAGAATTACTTAAGTACAATAGTCGACGGCAGCCAAGATGTACAAAGAGCCAAATTACTTATACAGGAATACATCATTGCCAAACTGAACGCAAATACATTTCAGATCGTGTTATTAGAATGGCACAGAGATTACATTAAAAACATCTGGCTGCACAAACAGGCGAAATAAAACAATTGCTCATGATTATCGGTACACATCCCAAAGTAACACTGGAGCGCAATTGGCAAGAGAAGCTCACCATAATACGTGTTGCGATTAAAAAAGCTGTGTGCGATCTAAATTCTTACCGGCAGCTCTTTATATATCGGGTGATGTATTAGCAGAAACGATCCTCTGAAAGGTGAAGCACTAGGAGAGGTGACAGCGAGGTAAAACTAGGAACCAGGACATATGATGTCATTGCCATTCCCCCGCCGCAGAGTGCATGGGAAGTGCCAACGTAAATATTAACCATTTTTAATGTTTTTGCAATATGATATACACATCGGGTTTTAGCTTGTGCCAGTTGGTACCTGTGGATAGAGACGACTTGTAAAGTGCTCTTCAAAACAGTAGAATTAGTATCGAGATGGATTAGGACTCAAGGACGTACAATTACAATGCGCTGCGCTGTTAATCGGACAACGTAAAGAATATTAAAAAATAATGAAAGTACGATAATACACTTTCTGTATATGTTTAGAACCTCCAGAACAAGATGTATCGATTAAAATAGAACAAATAGTTCCTGATCTAATCCACGTACGAAAAATCTCTTTAGGACAGAGCTACATTCAAACAAATTGCACCAAACAACGCTTCTTCAGCAGTGTCAAAGTTTATAGGGCACTCAGGATGACTCACTAATGGAACCCTATAGAACGCAATAACCATGCAATAACTCTACAATAATCTGGCAAAGGATCTATAATCCGACGTTATAAACTAGAATAAGCTCGTTATGGCATGACATTGTAAACGAAATTATGCCTAAGGGCAAAAAAGCTATGTAAAATAAAATTAGAACCAATGCCATATTGTACTTAGTGTCACTTGGTATATACATCTGCATACACGTTACTTTGCAGAAACGAAAGCTAAATTTCTAACTAGCATGGAAAAAGCTTGCAGTTCTCAACAGAAGAACCGAAGCAACGTTTGCATAACTCAAATAACCAAGTCGAGCCTCACACTATATCCAGAAGTAAAAACCGACAGTTACATTTGACTGCTCGATCATTGTCCGTACTTCCTGAACACCACAAAATCTCGTTCTCTGCAAGACTGTATCATGTATCCCACAACGCAGCACCAAAGTATATGAAAACATAAACATTAAAGGCAACGGTGCCAAAACTTTCTAGCAGCTACAATTCCTACGGTTTTAGCGTCTCCAACACCACCTAACAAATGACACTAATCGGTACGAAAAGTTTTTTTATCCTCTGAACCTCAGAGGCAAAACAGTAGGGTAAGGTGTCCCCTTTTCGGATAGATAAGGAAATCTAGGGATATGTTTGGTTAAAAATCAGCTGAAAGCTCCCCAAAATGACTGACATATGTAAAACATAATAGATTTTGGTTATATATAACGTTTTATAGCGAAAGTCAACAGATTACATTTCATAATTTATTTGAAAGAAACTTGTGAATTTTGGAGAGTGTATTAAAATGGTGCGCAATTTCAGATAGTGTGGTTCTTAATTTCAGGTCGGGTTATTTCATAAGGAAAGTTCAAGATTGCATACCTATAGGAATATTGTTTTATTACCAAAAGTACAAAAAGATATTCGAATTTAGTTACAATAACATTTCACTTATAACTACGTTATGCTATTATTTGCAGCTTTCACATTTTTACGTCTTCCATGTTTCTCAGTCCCAGTACCCGGTTCATATACCAAAGCGAATACCGTGAACGCCTTATACAATCTTCTCCAGGTTTATCTTCGCGGTATGTGAGAGAACAATAGATACTTTCCTCATCTGTGGTGTCTTCGTCATCTGTAGAGACAAGGGAAACAGATCTTTCTGAATCCTCAACAGATGATAGATCACGTGTAGATTTCTTTGTCGCTTACTCAATTAAGCCACCTTTGTGTTCTTCTTGCTGGCCTTTTAGGTACTTTGATGTTTACCGCTTTTTGGAGATACTCCTACTTCTTCTAAAGTTGCCTTCTTGCATTTTATCTTGTCTTCAGCTGAAGGTTCTACCTGAACATATTTTCTGCCTATCCTGGAGCCCAGTTTCTCTTCCAGCTTTCCTGCCTTTACGTAATCCAGAAGTGTAGATTTTGACAATTGAAACACCCTGGACGCCTGTAGGAATCCCATTTCTTTATTTTTAATGGCTTCCATTGCCTTCCTTACATTTTCCTCTGCCCAACACTTCCTTTTGTTCCGAGCCATATGCTCGAAAGAAATAAAGAGCTAACTCTATAAAGGAGCTCATTTGTCAGATGACCGAAATTGGGCATCCAAGCAGTATTCGAAATTAGGCACCAGTACAACTTGAGGCACATGGCTGAACTAATGAAACATGTAATGAATTATTGCAATTAAAAGTTACTCACAGATTTCATTAAATGTGATGTAACAGTAATAAATAAGATTAAAATAACAAACTACTTACCATGCAGCTGTGATGCTTAAGTTGTGTCTTCAAAATATTACATTGAAATGTAAGCTATTAAGAAAAAATAAAATGCGAGCACAGAAGGCGACTGATGTGCTTGACAGCTAGCAGGACAAATGTGAGCCGGTCGGAGGGACCGAGCGGTTCTAGGCGCTACAGCCCGTCCATTTACCCAGTTTTATGTCTTCCCTGGTTTCCTCTAGAAACTTCGGACAACTGACGAAATGGTTTCTTTGAAAAATATTCCGCCGATTTCACTCCTCGTCCCTCCACAGTCACAGCTGCTGCTACGTCGCTAATGGTCTCATCGTCTACGGGTTATTAATCTTTAGGTTTTCTACCTTTAAAGTCCTACACACCCATGTTTGGTGTCACTCATCGACAACTTCGGTGCCGGCCGAGGTGGCAGAGCGGTTCTAGGCGCTTTAGTCTGGAACCGCGCGACCGCTACGGTCGCAGGTTCGAATCCTGCCTCGAGCATGGATGTGTGTGATGTGCTTAGGTTAGTTAGGTTTAAGTAGTTCTAAGTTCTAGGGGACAGATAACCTCAGATGTTAAGTCCCATAGTGCTCACTGCCATTTTTGAACAACTTCGGTGCAGCAAATGTGATTCAAAGTAAGTTAGCCGGATGTTATTTTTTGTTTGCTGATCGGTATATATTCATACTATGGTTTTAAATAGGGTCATTCCGTAAGAGCGTGCAAAAATCTAACAAGACATAGAGAATGCTCCACAGAACAATTTGAGGTAGGGAAGTTGGGATCGGAGAAGCCAGCTTAAAGGAATATGGTTGTAAACTTGTTTACCGCTTTGCCTAGCACTACTGTTTTCCAGCTTATTTACAACCAACATGCTTACAACTTTACACGTACTATGCTGTTTATTTACACGTACATTCTTTATTTCCTGCAAATAAACAAGGAGGACGACCCTCATTACCAGGAAGTCATGATACAAGTTTGTTCGTAAGGTGAGTCTGTTGTATCATATTTACATTGACCACGACAGAACGTACTATGAATCAACGACAGACCCATTCATTACTGAGTGCTGTTCCGAGACGTCCATTACCGTACGATGGAGCAGTAGCGGTACAGCATTTCCTGGCCCCTGGATTGGAAGGGGATGCCGTATTCCATGGCATGCGAGGTCACCTGACCTGAATCCCATTGATTATTTCCTATGGAGATATCTAAAGTCTCTTGTGTATGAGACTTCTTGTTCGCCGATGTGCTTGGACTGAGGCTGATGGTCGTCAGTTTTCAGCACATTTTGTAAGATACAGTACAAATAGTACGTTAATTGTGCAGCTAACAAATGTAAATAAAAAAGTACACAGTAATGTGATTTTATTCCTAGTACCTCCTTAAGCTGGCTTCTCCGACCCCAGGTTCCCTACCTCAAATTGTTCACTGGAGCATCCTCTAGGCCCTGATAAACTTTTACACGCTCTTATGCTTACTACCGAACCAGGCAATGCTTCGAAATCGCTAAATATATATGGGAATTGAATATATATCCTAAGTTCCTCCCCCCCCCCCTACCCGCTATTTCTGTCCATCTCGTCCTCTCCCTTCTGTCGCCATCTCCTCCTCCGTCTCTCTATGTCATTCTCCTCCTTACTCCTCTCGATGCCATTCTCCACCTTCCCGCTCTCTATCTCCATCTCCATCTCCTCCCCTCTCTCTGCCTATGAACCTTGTTTTATTGTTGCTGGATATCGCTTAAAATGAATTGGTAGATCGGTTGGGATAATTGGCAAAGTATGAGAGGAACCTCTCCATAGTACCTTCAGTGACATTATTTTCCATAGTTTTAACCTACAAATGAATAGTTTGGGTTACAGAGTTTCGGACGAATCAGATTCAAATGAATCAAATGGCTCTGAGCACAACGGGACTTAAGATCTGAGGTCATCAGTCCCCTAGACTTAGATCTACTTAAACCTAACCAGCCTAAGGAGGTCACACACATCCATGACAGAGGCAGGATTCGAACCTGCGACCGTAGCAGCAGCGCGGTTCCAGACTGAAGCGCCTAGAACTGCTCGCCCACAGTGGCCGGCGACGAATCAGACTCGATAGTACTACTCTAATCGTAAGCCATAAATAAAACTCTCCTGTCTTCTTTATAATCGACGGCGGTGCGAGGAAACAAAACGGCACATTGCTATTGAAGTGTTTACATTTCTGACTCCTTGTGTAGTACAAGAAAAGATAATCGTGACAGAATAATATTAAGTAGAGAGTAAACCCCGGAACGTGTACTGTGCGCTGGTGTTTGTTTTTGTATGTGTAGACATTAAACGGGAGATGTGGAATACGAGAAAACGGCAAGGTGTAACGAGAAGTAAACGGCTTCACCTGCTGTGAGTGGGGCCTTTCACGTTTTGTCGTAGCGGCTTGTCGGTGGCTTGACCGCCAAGGAGCAACCACACTCTCCAAGAATGAAAACGAAAGATAAGATAGTTTGGTGAAAAACAACATATATTGTAGTCTTGGATGTAATGTTGAGCCTTCGAGGCGTTTGTCGTATGAGAAGTTGTGTTCTACTCTAATTCATGAGTCACTCTAATGATCTGTAGACGCATTCAATGAAATAAGTGTTTGTAAAAGGGAAGTAGTGAACGTGCTTTTTCGTGATATGAGTAGAAGTTATTTTCTTATGATCCAATAACAGCTGCAGAACGTAAGGAAATCAAGACTTTCCTCGGCTGTACACGGGATCTCCGAGACACTGATTAGCAGCACGTCTACTTCAAGAGAATCAGATATAGCGACCAGATTTTATATATATAAACAAGTAAATACGTCAGATATTACGTCGGGTGACAGATCTCAAGAAGTGTTCTGACTCAGCTTCAACTAGAACGAGCGAACCAGCAGCTACATAAAACCGTAGACCAACAAGAAAAACAGTGTATAAAATTTTTGTTCAAAATTGTAAATAAGAGAAAGAACACGTAATTGTCGGAAAACCAATTTGTGTAACGTTTATGGGCAGCGCCGTCTGACTGCGAGAAAGAAAACGAAAAAGCACATATCCACAGCGCAGCACAACGTTTTCTTTCCCGTAGCCTGTTTTAACAGGAAACCTGCCCATTTTCGTTTATAAAAAAGTAAACTGCATATGCTTATCTGCATGTATGTTTACCGCATTGTGTTAAAATTTTAAGTATATCGGTCTATCACTTTTCGAGGTTATTTCTAACATTGTTTTCTTTTTATATATATATTCGGACTACAGTATATACCTGTGTCCGTCTGAATGTTTGCTAGAGTAACGTATAAAAACTTGCGGCAGATCGGTGAAGTACTAATCAAGATTTTTGGTAACAACGTTGAAGAACGACTTGTATTTACGTATTAGTGTACAGTAGAGTAGCAGTTTAACAATAGCTAAAGGGTTGTCAATGAACGAATGTGTGTCGGGGTTTCTTTCCGTGTTGAGGGAAATTGAGTACACCCTGTACTATCGCCAGTGCGCCCTCAGTTTCACCTAGTCTCACAGTCACACACCATACCTAGCAGTAAGTCACGTAGATCTCAAGACCTCGCGTAGGTCTTACTGACTCATTCTTTTAAGTCTGTGTTCATGGAACACCACTTCTTCGCTTGTTTGTGAAAAGCTTGTGTGTCCATTATGACATACATCACACACATTTTGATTCCGAAATAAACGTCATCAAAAGATCAAAACCTTGAAAATTCTTGCTAGATCATCAAGGCACACGTCGAAAATTGTTCCAACAAACAGAAATAACAGAACAACACGTGAAACTCCTCAACCTGCAGCTGCTTACTTAAAGGGCTGGGAGCAAAAACATGGTAACCCACCTTTTGTTAAAAGTTGAGATACGGTAACCCTGAGACTGTTCCTGTGGTAATCAACCAGGATATCACGTAGATCTAGTAAAAAGCCAAGAGATAGCAGAGTAATACACATTTTTTAAGCCACAATTGCATCATCTAAAATTCATACGTTGGTATCCGACAGAAGCAATGACAGGGTCGAGTGGGATTTGCTCCTCCAAAAGGCAAAGGAAAACGATAATGCAATTGAACTTTAGAGATCTTGATGATAGTAATATATGATCTGAAGAATCTGGCAGTGAGTATAATCCGCCCAATGATGTACAAAGCGATGAAGATCATAATATCAGCAATGTGAGTACTTGACTCAGCATACATTTAGGTTATGTTGATTAACACGTTTTGATCTTGGAAAACTAAGCACGTGTCTTGTATGCATATTAAGTATAAATAGTGCAATTTGAAACATTATTAGACTAACTGTTATGCATTATAAACTGTTGACCTACTTTCTGCAATCGTCTGTGCGTATTTATTTGGCTTACCATCTTTTGCACTTGTGACATGAACACTTGCAGAGCGTTACTGTTCCGAAGCTAATAGGCTAATAGTAGTGCTATTGCTGTTTTCACTTCCCTGGAAAAAGAAGGAAAACATAGACGAATCCTAAAAGTACACAGACTATGAAAGAACCATTTGAGCTGCAGGAACAAAATGCAGAGGGTGGGATTGAAAATGTTTCTGTAAAAAAAAAATAATAATAATAATAATATAATAAAACTAACCAAAGAAAGGAAAAGAAACAGAAGAGGAATGCAGGCCTTGAGTGCACAACGGTTAACAAAGGAATAATAATGGGAATACGGGAAATAGGTCATGACCATGAGTGAAAGAAACAGTGTTATGTAAAGATTCCACAAGAACTTAGGGAAAAATATTTTCAGAATTGTGGTGCTTAAAAAACTTTGTGCTCCAGCATTCGTATTTGCATGGACGAATCAAAGTCATCCCATGGGACCATGTGAGCCAAAGCTACCCAGTAATGGATTATTTATTGACAAAAGAATTAAAGAATTAATAAAAACGGAAAAACGTGTAGTAGTATACATTACACAAAAAAAAGTCTGAAATACTGCCACGAACTACTTTACAGAAAGAAATAACGTAGTACAAGAATACATTTTTCAGTTTCAGTAGGAATACTTGGGATTTATCATTCAATATTTCAAGCTTATTGAAAATTAGACCTGCTGAACAACACACAACTTTCTGTACAATGCTGAAGGAGTGATACTCAATAGAGTATACGCATCGCAGATTTCTGATTCGGTGGTGTCACATGAGGGGTGAATAAACAGACTGTGTTCTGTTTACTTTCTCTTGTGTGTGTGTGTGTGTGTGTGTGTGTGTGTGTGAGAGAGAGAGAGAGAGAGAGAGAGAGAGAGAGAGAGAACTGGTTTCCCGTCTTTAGACTCTTGTGTGCCTCTGTTGTAATGTTAATCTGAACAATGCAAGTGTTGTGCTTAGGTAAACGCTATCTGATATAAAGAGTATCCATCTGAAACGGTGTAGCTGTATTGAAATTACGAGGCTTAGAACTTTAGTAGTGGCAGCTATTTATTTACAGCTCGTACAAAATAGATACGTGTTTCAAAGTTTTACTGACCTTCAGAGTAGTTACCAGCGTTGTATGTAACCCGTTGCCAGCGATGTGGAAGTCGTAGCATACTCTTAGCAGTGCCAGTTGTGTTGACAGTTCGAGCGGCGCGGTCTATTGCCCGACGAATTTGTAGCAGTTCTGAAGCGAATGCCGTGAAGCTGGTCGTAGGTTGTGTTCCAAATATGAACAGCATAGAGACAGAAGCGATGACACTTTCTCCAGGACCTGACCATCATTTTGCAGGACAATGCTCAAGCACGTACAGTGCAAGTTGTTACTGATTCGTTTGACTGATGGGACTGCTAAGTGCTATACCACCTACTGCACTCCCCTCACTTAAGCTCAAATGGTTCAAATGGCTCTGAGCACTAAGGGACTCAACTGCTGAGGTCATTAGTCCCCTAGAACTTAGAACTAGTTAAACCTAACTAACCTAAGGACATCACACACATCCATGCCCGAGGCAGGATTCGAACCTGCGACCGTAGCGGTCTCGCGGTTCCAGACTGCAGCGCCAGAACCGCGCGGCCACTTCGGCCGGCCTCACTTAAGCCCTCGTGAGTTTAACTCGGTTTATAAACTGTAGGAAATACATCACGGTATTCGCTTCAGAACTGCTACAAATTCGTCGGGCAACAGACCGCGCCGCTCGAACTGTCAAGACAACTGGCACTGCTAAGAGTATGCTACGACTTCCACATCACTGACAACGGGTTATACACAATGCTGGTGACTACTTTGAAGGTCAGTAAAACTTTGAAACGTATATGTATTTCGTACGAGCTGTAAATAAATATTTGCCGCTATTAAAGTTCCAACCCTCGTATATTTTACCAAAAGTAACTAGAAAACGTAAAACTGTATCCTAAAGAAACTGTCCTGTGAAATTGTGTGTTGGGCAGTTGAGTAAAAATCTTACAGTTCCAATACACAATAAGTAACAGAGTAAAAATTCTGCATAAAATTACAAGCCGAACTTCGAATGAATAACTATACAAAATGTTTCTGTGAAAATTCCCCTGCAAATTTATGTACCAAAACTGACTAAAAAAGATTCCAAACTGCCGAACTGTAAATGGCGCAACGCGAGCATGTAACATTGCTCTATAAGAATACGAATGTCTGACAAATAAATGAAATCTGAACTGCACTTTACCTAAACTTAACCTGATACAATTTTTTAATGCAATGCTTAACTGTGAATGATTTTATTGTGCCCTGACTGTGACGTTAAACTGGCCCTAGCAGACTTTTGTGACTTACCTTGCGGCAACGGACACTCAGTACTGCCCAAGAGTGCTGAATGTTAACATGTAGCGCAACAGAAAACCAGCTAAAGAAAATAAACCTTGTCTACGAGCAGCGCAAGGAAATGCAACTGTACTAAGCACACCATGCTTTAGTTTGAACAATGTATTCCGCAAAGTGCAATGCGGCCACACGTGATTACAAATTTTCGTGTGGAGACAGTGGACGCAACTGAACTTAAATGAATAGTGCAGAAGAGACTAGCATTCAAAAACTGTGTTGTGAAATTATGATTCCTTAACAATTGCAACAATCTTAACATAATTCATTTCTTACAAAAAGTACAATTCCGCCGTGTAGTTTGTAACTGAAATGGTAAGAAGTGGTGGTCTGTAACTGTTAGTGCAAACCATATGGCAAATAATTTTTCTTAATCTCGTCTAAGTCACACTAACTGGCTCGAAACAACAAAGAAAAATCACGCTAAAAATTTGCCTCCTTGAAACTCATGATAAATCACGCGTGAGCAAGCAATACAGTGACAACATTAGCTGAATATCTTCCACTTATCAAATCAGTCTTTACAAAATCTTATGTCCAAAAATCAACATCCTCTGTATTTACATCTGAATTTCCAGACCACTCAGCAGTGTGACCAACAGCCAACCCTCTCACTTACATCTCACTGAAAGCTACACAGAGAAGGACAAAGCTACTGAGAACCAAAGATCAGCTTGCGTATACTCAGAAAATCTGTGTCGTAACACAGCGACTATTGAAGAATCCTGTTTGAAAAAATCCAGTATACATATGTGAAGCATGACATCGAATACAAAGACGGTTCACATCACCTCCACTGAATACCAAAAATAAGCTAGAAATCTTACAGCAGTAAAAACTAAAAGGTTATGGACGTTCCGCGCCCGGTTCGTAGTAGAACTTTTACCGGTTCTAAAAGTCACTTTCATCTCTGACAATGCTTTGTGACTGAGAGAACTAAAACCAAATTGTAACAAAGTTTTGATGGCATTATGTACTGTCCCTCTACAGACAAATAAGGTCAGAGGTCACACTGCATGCTACCTTCAGCAGCATCATTTCTAGTGAGACACTGGTGTGTTGAAACGGACTTTCTGGTAGATGAAAGTTTTATTTTAATATTCACATGACACCCCTCGTACCAATTCGCCCAACCCAAACTTACAAGACCTGCCCCTTCAGGCAACGGAAAATTAGCATATGATCAGGACTTAAATATTCATTCCACAAGGCACTACCGTCCTCTCCTACAATATTTCACTGGCATTCAGAGGAACAAAAATGGCCTAAGACTGTATGGTGCCTCCTGTGAAGCTGAGCAAGTTCCAGCATCGTCACGTGACTGGGTGGTGCCGCTGTAAAAGTTAACTGCACGTTTATTTTCCGCTCTGTTTAAAATGCCCCTTAAACTTCGCAATTTTTAATTGAAGTGGAAACGTTATGGTGCTCCCTCAATCGCTAAGGGGCAGATCGACACACATTTTGAGCTGAACGGGCTGCCAAACTTCGGAAAAATAATTGTACTGGTATGGCAAATGTTGTCACCTAATGATAGGATCATTCCTTATGGTACGTCCTAATAATAACGTTGACGGCAGAAAATTAAACTCTTAACATTTCTTCCTCTCTCTTGTTCAATTTATCATCGCCACAGTTATTACATGTAATGTTATACACTCTTGATTTAAGTGAGTGTTTTTTTTCGCTTAAAATACTCTCAATTTATCAATAGCTTTGGAATCAATTTTTACATCAGCTTTTCGAATGCAACGTGGAGCCTTAGGTATACGTCTTGCCCAGTGCCTGTGACGCTGTAGGTAGTACTGTGCGGGAGCGAACGGATGTAGAGTATATCCAATGGGCGTCGTTTACTGGACATCAAACCGCAGTCCAATTGCCCCATGGTCTATGGTGCAATTAAAATGTGTCTTTGTCCTACTGACGTTTTAAGACTCTAGTTAACGGTTGTGGCAATTATACCACGTAAGCTTAAATATACAGTAAGGGGTTCCTTATCTTTCGTCAGTGAATATGCGCAGCAGATGATGACATTTGTGAAAATCGCTTGACTTTTTACGTAGTCCTCACGTCTCATATGCCACAAAAGGGTCCGCCGACCTCATAACTGATGCTACATCCTCCCATTCAGTGAGAAAGTGCGCTAAGTTTGCGTCGTAGCAGTCTGATGATTTGGATTTGTACGTCACGAAATCTCCTGAACATCGAAATTTCGCGGAGAAGTATTTCTGTTAGCATCGAGACTCTAACATCCTACGCATGTGTCGATCGCCGCTGACTTCACATGTTTTAGTGAACTCGGTAACGAAAGGCAGAACGTCACGTAGCTTCCTTATTAGGAACGGTGGTTGTATTTCTAAATGTAGCTAAGTAATTTTGTCAACTGTTCATCACCGTATGCAACGTACACAGGAACTGTGTTCCCCAAATATGCCCTGCCTTTTAGGTAACTCAAACATTTCGGTACGAAATAACAACATTTTAATATAATCTACACAGATAACTCTGTTATCCTTATCAGAGACAACACAAAGTATCATGGCCCTGCGCATAACGAACGTGACCTAACTTCGTAAGTTCTAATGTTACAGTAGCTCGAACAACGACCATTCCATAAATGCATTTCATGTGTCCTCCGTCTAAAAGAACGAGTTGTTTCGCTTTAATCTCCTGTTTTCGGGAGACATTTACTTTCCAGAAGATACATAGCGACATTTGCGTTGCGTCTGATACCACAGCTGGCGACCGAAACAAAAGAGTCGCCATATTTCCTCGTTAAAACATTCCTTGCTGCGATGAATGGATTTATTCACACAGCACGGACGTCGTTAAAGCAACCCGTACTTGAGGCCGCCTGTAAAGAACGTTGTTCCATTTTTTTTTTTTTTTACTTCCGTAAAAAGCAGATTCTCGTCGTTACCAGCATTAACTCGCATATTTTTTTACAGGCTCTAGGGAAAACCAAGAAAAGGGTAACGAGTGAATTTCGGAAATATGCGTCACTGTTACAATTTGTAAGGAACAACGAAGTAGTATGTAGATCGATATTTATGGTACCATTTCAGTAAAATAACAGATCTCACTGCATGATGAATATTCATTAAAAACACGTATATTAAGTAGTAAAATTTAGGGATTATGAAGTTAGTTATGCCAGATGCTCCTGCTGTCGATTCATTGGTTTGTTATTTTCCTTTATGAAAGGTCTACCTTCGTGACTAAATCGAAGACTATTAGATATTAGCCACACTGCAAGCGAAACTCTCCAGTGAAGCTACTGCTGAGTCGGCGTAAATTGGACAGCTTCACGCTCTTGTTTCAACTAATAACGTAAAGCGAATTTGTAAACGCCACTATTATAATGCCTCAGACTTGTCATAGCTCTGTAGAAGGCTACTGTTTCCGCCTGCAACTGTTTCCGCCTGAAACCGTTAAGAGTTTCGCAGCTGAAAGCGCGCAACAGCTTTGCGAGCTGCCACGGATCTTCTTACGCCATCCCGACTATAGCAACAGCATCAGCTATTCACAGACAAATACCGACAGTCAGGAGTACACCAATAGTAATGTCAGAACTTTAGACTGTTGTATAAGAGAATAGCAGAAAGCCATTCCACCTACGTAGATCTTTAGCATGTCACAACAGCCAAATTGATTAACTCCTCCTTCTTGTCTCAGAATGTGTCCTATCGAACTATCGCTACATTTACTGAAGTTGCACCACCATAAAGCTCTTTTCTCCACAGGTACGTTCTCTATTTCTTCATCAGTTGCTCGACCTATCCATCTACAGCACTTACCTGTAGGGAAGATGAATTGATCACAACAGTGAATAATCTGAATGGGATGTTTACATTAAAGTCAGAAGTTTATTATATCGCGTGCGCGCATCGTGTGTACCAGTCACACCTGGAATTACTACACTGCCTACTGGGATGTGCCATCAAACTATAAACTGATCTAGTACACAGCAGATCTACATTAATATTCCTTAAAGATGAATAAATCGCTGTGATATCATACATTGTCGACCACAAGGAAGAAAACCAGCAGAATACATCACTGATTTCGATTTCTAGCCATGCAGTGCCCCGATCCTCCTCCCCCGCCCCCCCCCCCCCCCCAATGCCACACCAGCCGCTAAAGTAACAAACAATGGACAAAGAATTTTAGATCTAGTTTAAGACTGTTAATTTTTAAATAACATTTCTCTGTATGTACGCATAAACGCCTGAAGATGAACAGAACATGTTCGAAACGCGTTGTATTATGTTAGATTAAACATAAAATTAAAAACGTGACAGGTAGTAGAAATTAGAAATAAAATAGTTACCCCCACACAGTCACGGTTCACAAACATAGCCATTATGGCCGAAAATAATTCCTTAAATTATCTTGCAGCGGGTGGGTGGATGGGTGAAGAGTAATTGGTGGGGCTCTGCTGTTTGCTCCTTTTCCTATTCCAGTCCTGAATGTTGCACAGAAGGAACGGCTGTTGATAAGCCTCCATCTGAGCCCAGATCTATCGGACTTTGCCTCAGTGATTTTTCTCCAGATTTGTTTTGCAGCGTTGGAGGATTTATGTTGACCGACATCTCTTGGAAATTTTACAGTAAATTTCTCCTTGATGACCAGCGCTTCTCTAATGTCACCCGTTTAAGATGGATAAAAACTCTGTGATGGTCTCACGCATACTCAACGAACGCGCGACCAAGTGTGTGGTACTTAATTTGAATCTTCTCTACATCGTCTGTGAGTCCTGTACGGTTAGTGTTCTATGCCTACGAGCATTACTCAAGAATTTGTCATTCGAGGATCTTGCAAGCTGGCTTGTTCTTGGGTAAACTACATTGCTTTGGATTTATGTCATTCACTCTGGCTTACACCTTTCCTAGAGCTACATTGCGCAACAATATTAAAGGATCACTTTTTCAAAACCACGCAATTCCCTTGCATTGCGACATTTAAGTTTGAAAAATGGTTCAAATGGCTCTGAGCACTGTGGGACTTAACAGCTGAGGTCATCAGTCCCTTAGACTTAGAACTACTTAAACCTAACAAACCTAAGGACATCACACACACCCATTTCCGAGGCAGGATTCGAACCTGCCACCGTAGCAGCAGCACGTTACCGGACTGAAGCGCCTAGAACCGCTCAGCCACAGCGGCCGGCGAACAACAGGAAGGCGTTCTTGACAACCTTTGACACTGCTGACAGCTAAGAGCGTTTCATCTCTTCTACAAGGAAAATGCGGGACTGCATCCCCAACGAACGTGATCGCATCTGTTTGGAGAGCTGCGCGACCACAATTTCCGATCTTGTATACATAGTGGAACCGGTAGGGACAGTCAAAACCATTCGACGAAATTTTGATGTATTCTGAAGCAGCAAAGAGTGCTTATGTGTGTTCATCTCTCCTATTTCGCATCGTCCTCGCGTGATTACAGGTGGATGCGACATTGACACATACGTGAATAAAAGGGCAAAGAGTCCCTCAAGCATCCCCAGTTCGACAAAACCCGCAATGGCAGCCGTACAGCTTTGTTAAGGATTTTAAAATTTACCTGTATGAACAGAAGCCGTAACGAAATCCTAGGCGCTTGCAAACCAGCAACCGCGTCGACAGTCCCCGATTCAAGATGGCCTAACATCAAGTGCAAGGGCAGTTGTGTAGCTGTGAAAGAGCAGCAGTGAAGCCTGCCTGCAGGCGGCTGGGACTCTCGTCAACGATTCTGTCTGTACAGTAACATTTTCAAGGTGCAAAACAAAGTCAGGTGGGTGGGAATGAGGGTTTGCCGAACTGAGGGTCTAGGAGGACCCTTTGCGGTTTTATTCACGCGTGTATCAGTGTTGCACCAACTTCCCCCTCCCCCGTCATCACGCCACAGGAGGATGCGAAATAGGAGGGATGAAAAAGTGCAAGCACCCGTTGCTGCTTCAGCTCACGTCCAAATTTCGTTGAATGATGTAGAACGGTTCCTGGTGGTTCCAAGATGTACCCGAGAACAAAAATTACGGTCGCTCTGCGCTCCATAGGCGTCAGATCACGTTTAATGGGGATGCAGCCCCACAGTGTCGTCAGAGAAGGAGTGAAACGTACGAAAGTGTCAGAAGCGCCAAAGTCTGGCAAGAACGCCTTCCTGTTGCTCTCCGCATTGCGAACTGTCGCTTTATATCACGAAATGTGGGGGAATCAACGCCCCAGGGAAAGGGGTGGTTTCAGTGTAGCCCTTTATGCCACACCCTGCGACCATTTCATGCCTATTCTGAGCGGCAGTGTGCCTCGAATATTTTCCTCGGCCACTCGTAAGAGAACAGAGTGATTTCAACTCTGAGCGACTGAGTTCCAACCTCCATCGCAGAGATGTTAAATGGAAGCGGTGAAATGTGTGTAAGAGGGGCTGTGACAACCTTCCCATCACGTGACATATCCACGGTGGCGTTGGACAGTATTGCGAGGAAGTTTGGTGCAATGTGGCATCATTAGCCCACCTTACACCTCACATAAACTTCTGAGCTGTGGTCTTTTCCTCCCACCTGTCGACACCTTGATGTGGGAAGCGTCATCGAGCCCAAGTGTGACGTCGCAGGGCGCAACGCTTCCGGATCATTACTGAGGAAGGCAGTAAGCATCTTTGAGCCAGACTTCAAACTTAAGCGTCGCAATGGCTGGGAATTACGAAGTTTCCAGAAAGCAATCCTTTAATTCTCCTGCACAGCGTAGTTACATGTAGTCCTTCCTCTCTGGACACGTAAACCTATGTAAATGGCGGTTGTGAGTGCTCATGGTAACTGATCGTCAGTCATGTAATCAAAAAGCATGGGCGTTTTCACCTGTTTGTGCATAATACGTTGTAAATTTATTCATGTGGTGGGTCAGTTGCCAATCTGTGGAGGTCTTCCTGCGTTCGCTTCCCATTATACAGCAGCGTCACCAGCAAACAAATTCACGGAACTTTAGACGTTATCCTTCAGATCCTTGGTTTATGGGTACGAAATTCTTTTCTAGCCATTAATAACACTCTCCCGAATTCCGTCTGCTAGGAAGTGCTGACTCTAATCACAAATACGCTCCGATAATCCGTAAGCTCGTATTTTCAATACTATTCAGGGAACACGACATTACTCTGGATACCATCATGTGCTGGCTTGTGGAAGCTACTGACGTACAGAGCAAGCTGAGTTAAGGTTTTAGTGTACTTTACATAGAGTCGTACAGAGAAACAAACCATCAGGTTAGTGGCCTTTGTGTTGAGCGATTTTAGTTGATTTTGTCCTCTGCGATTTCTTTTCAACATGGGAAGAGCTTTAATACGATCTCTGTTTCATACAATGTAGTAAGATTGAAATCAGTATGACAGCCTTCTCTGCGACACCCCCTCTTTTGGTGCCAGCGTGGTCACTACAGAATTTATGTAAGTTCACAATTTATCAGAACTTTTCTTCATAGGTAGATAAAATTTTACTTTGGATTACACTGAACGCTTTTCGTGTTGCTCTTCTACGTTTATTTTGAATTTATTCAGCTATTGCTTGTCCCCAAGATTTCATTTGTTTGTGACAAATCATCGTGAAAATGCAATATTATAGACTGTCTGCCGTTCTCTACTTATAGAGACAGAAGCAATAACGAAAACTATTAGTTACCCTTGGATTGTCGGACATTTTGTAATCTACGTCATGTCTACAAAGTAGCCCAGTGGTTCTATTACCTGCTTCAACCACAGTGGACGGTGCAAAATATGTTCACTTAGATATATGGAAAAATATTCCAGAATTTCATTGAGACTGCACTGTCTGCATTATAGTCGGACTCATCTATATAAATGGGGCCAAGACAGTTCTTCAGTTTCAAGATGATTTTTAGTTTTGTAGCTTTTAGTCTTGGAGAGCAGTTTAGTGTCGACAGGATTTTAGGTTCCGAAAGAATTTTGGTTTTCAAGAAGGATTCTTGTTCTGAAGAAGAGTTTTAGTGTGGTCCTGTCTTATTAGACAGAAAATTTTCAGGAGATTTCAATTACAGTACAATTCAGTGAAACGCACATGGCTATTAAGTCAAAGTCTTAATTACTCATAAAGATGGAATGTAAACAAATAACAGCTACAGCTGCCGGAAATATATTTTTGTATCACAACTGGTTTCGATTATTTCCTATTCTCAAGTTACGAGGAATTATTTAACATCATTTTAGGGCAATGATTTTTACTGACACATCAGTCAATGAGCGGTCGAGTATCAGAGACAAGACGCTTTCAGACGATACATATCATCACCTTGTAGTGGCGGACTTCACAAATTTCTGCTCTATACACTAAAGACCTTTTTTTTCCTTAGGTCCTTTATATGTCCGTCACTAAACGAAGATGAAGAAACGAGACATACACTATGTGATCAAAAGTGTCCGGACACCTGGCTGAAAATCACTTACAAGTTCGTAGCGCCCTTCATCAGTAATGCTGGAATTCAGTATAGTGTTGGCCGACCCTTTCGATTTCGATTACAGCTTCCACTCTCGCAGGCATACGTTCAGTCACGTGCTGGAAGGTTTCTTGGGGAATGGCAGCCCATTCTTCAAAATGTCCCTGAGCACTGCGGGACTTAACATCGGAGGTCGTCATTCCCCTAGAAAGTAGAACTACTGAAACATAACCAACCTTAGGACATCACACACATCCATGCCTGAGGCAGGATTAGAACCTGCGACCGTAGCGGTCCACGGTTCTAGAATGTAGCGCCTAGAACCTCGGCTACAGCGGCCGCACCCATTCTTCACGGAGTGATGCACTGAGGAGAGGAATCGATGTCGGTCGGTGAGCCCTGGCACAAAGTCGGCGTTTCAAAATATGCCAAAGGTGTTCTATAGGATTCAGGTCAGGACTCTGTGCAGGCCAGTCCATTAAAGGAATGTTATTGTCGTGTAAACACTCCGCCATAGGCCGTGCATTATGAACAGGTGCTCGATCGTGTTGAAAGATGCATTTGCCATCCCCGAATTGCTCTTCAACAGTGGAAAGCAAGAAGGTGTTTAAAACATCAATGTAGGCCTGTGCTGTGATAGTACCACGCAAAACAACAAGGGGTGCAAGCCCCCTCCATGAAAAACACGACCACACCGTTACACCATCGCCTCCGACTTTTACTGTTGGCACTACACAAGCTGACAGATGACGTTCATCGGGCATTCGCCATACCCACACCCTCCCATCTGATCGCCACATTGTGTATAGTGATTCGTTACTCCACACAACATTTTTACACATTTCAATAGTCCAATGTTTACGCTCCTTAAACTAAGGGAGGCTTCGTTTGTCATTTACCGGCGTGATGTGTGGCTTATGAGCAGCCGATCGACCATGAAATCCAAGTTTTCTCACCTCACACCTGTTATAGTACTTGTAGTGGATCCTGATGCAGTTTGGAATTCCTGTGTGATGGTCTGGACAGATTTCTGCCTATTACACATTACGACTGTCTTCAACTGTCGGCGGTCTTTGTCACTCAAGAGACGAGGTCGGCCTATACGCTTTAATACTGTACGTGTCCCTTCACGTTTCCATTCTACTATCAAATCGGAAGCAGTGCCGGCCGGGGTGCCCGTGCAGTTCTAGGTGCTACAGTATGGAACCGCGCGACCGCTACGCTCGCAGGTTCGAATCCTGCCTCGGCCATGGGTGTGTGTGACGTCCATAGGTTAGTTAGGTTTAAGTAATTCTAAGTTCTAGGGGACTAATGACCTCAGAAGTTAAGTCCCATAGTGCTCAGAGCCATTTGAACCATTTTTGGAAGCAGTGAACCTAGGGGTGTTTAGGAGTGTGGAAATCTCGCGTGCAGACGTATGACACAAGTGACACCCGATCACCTGATCACGTTCCAAGTCCGTGAGTCCGGCGGAGCGCTCCATTCTGCTCTCTCACGATGTCTAATGACTACTGAGGTCACTGATATGGAGTACCTGGCAGTAGGTGGCAGCACAATGCACCTAACTCGAAAAACGTATGTTTTTGGGGGTGTCCGGATACTTTAGTGTACAGCGTATCCGAAACTTCTAGTGATTAGTGGTTCCCAGTCTTTCTCAGACCATTACCTCAAAGTATAATCAGATATTGGCTAGTGTCCTTGCACCCTCCCCCCAACCCCATCCCTATCCCCATCATCATCGACATGAGCTGCTAACTGAACTTTATAATGAAAAAGAATTTTCTTTGAAAAATTTTATTGTTGTTAAAGTAACGAAAGATAAATGACATTTACTTTTTGTAGTCGTTTCATTAAACCACGAACTAATGAGATGACTGGTACTGCTTTTATATAACAACCGTTTTTACAGAAATGATAAGCAAATCTCAATGCATCGCGAATGGTACCTACAACTCCTCGGAAATGAAAGTTAACTATCGATATTGACAGCAGTGAGGATAGAAACTTGTCAAAAAACATGCTTCTTTGCACTACTAATCTCTCTAACGATACTTGCTTGACTCACGTCGTTCACCCTCATTTAATATCAACCAAGTTAAATCACTTGATTGCCGTACTCCTTGCTTCTTAACTGACAGAAATTGCAAGACTTCAGGCTGCCAATGCTTTGTGTTTGATCACTGCCACCAATAATAATAATAATAATAATAATAATAATAATAATAACGATAATAATGAGTGGGTAGCCTTTACATACGGGCGTTCGGGAATTCCCGTTAGAAACTTCTAGGAGTTACATATAGGAGTTCAGATGTTTAACTCATCCACTCGTGCTTGAGGAATTGAATTAGGCGTGTCGAAGTACAGTTATTAGGTAACAATTCGAAAGGAAACACAACGAAACATCATTTGTTTGTGTTAACATTCCCTTCTTACATTATTCCAAAACAAAAAAAAGCACCCGGCATACTTCACGTACAGAAGATTATAGATGCATTACAATAGCGGCTCGGCATGGTGACCATCAACGCCTTTACAGACATTGTACCTACGAAGCATATACTGGTATACACTCTCCTTTCCACCTGGTATCTCTTCAGTTTCTAGTGCAGGAGACAGAACTCATGCCAGCAGACCTTCCTCTGTCTCTACAGGAGTCTCGTAAATTAAACTTTGCATACGACCCTACAAGAAGTAGTCCACAGGAGTGAAATCCCATGATGGCGGCGGCCATGCGGCTGGAACACCTCACCCTATCCATGTTTCACCATATCGTCTGTTGAGATGTCTCCCGATCGTGAGGTGGTGCAAATCATCGTCAAACCTCATTTCCTGAAAGACATTCAGTGGCACGTAATGCTATCTACCCTATTGTATACCAGGACAAACAGCTATGAGACTTTTCTCTTTCCCTCACCAGACGTGGCCAGACGTCTGAGTTGAAACCGTCGTAGAACGGAAACGGCACGTTCCGGACCGGGGTTCCCTTCAAAATATTATGTACTCACTCCCCTCTACAAGTTTGTAACGGGAATTTCCGAACACCAGTAGTTACTTTTGTGTTGTATTGTCAATTAGTTCCTTTACCTGTTGCGAACTGAATACTGAAGCAATTTCTCGTCCGTTACGGGCACTAACTGCAACTCTGAGAAAGCATTTTCATGAGATACTTGAGCATATGTGACAAAATGGTTCAAATGGCTCTGAGCACTATGGGACTTAACATCTGAGGTCATCAGTCCCCTAGAATTTAGAACTACTTAAACCTAACTAACCTAAGGACATCACACACATCCATGGCCGAGGCAGGATTCGAACCTGCGACCGTAGCAGTCGCGCGGTTTCGGACTGAGCGCCTAGAACCGGCATATGTGACATATAAGTCTCAACTTTGCTTGGTATAAAATATGTTTGTTATGGGTGGACTACGTCAGGAGGACGTTCTTCATACATTATTTTCACAAGCAGTGCCCTACACCACATTGTCTCACGCGGTATTTAAAAAGCATGTAATTATTGGTAACTTATGTAATCAATACTGCAGTCTTCTGTAACTACTCATATTTTAAAAATAATTTGGTTTCTCGACCGAGACAAGCTTCAAGTCCTCTGTTTTTACCCCTCAAATATTTCATTTTACATCTCTGGTGGTAATTACTCCTAGGTTGGTATCCACTATTCTAGATGCTATTTATTCCCACGAAGAAATTAAATATAAAACCGGAAGTAGTAAGCACTCCAGTCATCCGGTTGACGTTAAAAATACAGTACGTCCCATGAGGAATGGTCAGTTTTCTGAGATGTGACAGGAACGATCATTACACGCCGAAATGTCTATTGAATATGGGCTCCAAAATGCATTCATTAAGAGCTACGAACACTTGTTCATCGTCGACATGTTAAGAGAATAAATAAGTTATTACTTGTATCGAAAAGTCGTTATTCCTGAGACCAGAGAAAAGCATTCCAAAAGAGATTCATTTGAATTTATGACGACAGTCCCATATAGGCAATAGAGAATTTGACGAGATTTATGAGGATATCCATTCATATAGTTTCATTATTGTCATGACCGAGAGAGGTGGTGCAGTGGTGAGAAAGACACTGGACACGTATTCAGGAGTACTGCGTTTGAAATCGCCGTCCTATCAGCCAGATGTAGGTTTCCCATGGTTTTCCTCAATCGCTTTGGACGAATGCCGGGATGGCTCCTTAGGAACTATTCCCTTCCACATCCTTCCGGAATACCACCGTATGCTCTGCCTTTAATGACTTCGTTGGCGCGACGTTAAGTCTTAATCAAATTTCTTCCCGTACTTGCGGGCTGCACCTGAGGATGGATGCATAAGAATAGCACATATAGCAGCTTCCGACATTAATAACCGTAGCTGATCCAAAGATCGTAAAAAGCCTGTAAAAAATCATAATCTTTTTCAGTTACAAAGCAAACTGTAAACAAAGAGAAAAAGTAAATAGGAACCGTTGTTATGCCAATACGAAGTCGGGTATGTTGGAACAGAGATGCTTTCTTGTGCGTGTGAGTTTAGAATGCATCAGACGTAATATCCACAACGTGCGTCATACAGAAGCCTGTTGGAAAGTTCCGGGAAACAAAGTTAGCGCATAATTTGGTTGAAAACTCGGTCCGTGCGAAATGGAAGGCACTGCAGACGCGCAGCGCGGAAGAAATATCACATG
This sequence comes from Schistocerca nitens, assembly GCF_023898315.1. Taxonomy (NCBI): domain Eukaryota; kingdom Metazoa; phylum Arthropoda; class Insecta; order Orthoptera; family Acrididae; genus Schistocerca; species Schistocerca nitens. The sequence continues at coordinate 774,638,766 of NC_064615.1, forward strand.
GGACACCGGTTGTGTGTTCCGTCAACTGGGGAATAGCGTAGGGTCCAATTTCACCCACCTGCTTTGACCAATAACGTCATATTACGCGTAAAGGCGATCGTTTACGTAAGTTAGTAGGACAGCGACAGAAAACATTTAATAACAGGCCGATTACATACTTCGAGATGGCACCGAGAATATATCCATAATTTTCAGAAACAAACGTAAAAAAACGAAAGTTTGTCAGTCAGCAAAGAAACTGAAATCAACGTGATAACCGTGGCACTGAGGGAGTTTTGGGTGGGGACAAACTTGACAAAAATGATTATTAAAGATGAGCTCATTCCAGAGCAACCTAGACATCGAAAAATAGAACACGCTGATTCGCATGGAATAAACGGAACGAAAATACACCGGAAATACAAAAACGAGTATCGAAGAATTGGCTTGACCTATACAGCTCAAACGAAGACAGCAACACCGAAAACTGCAAACCGAACTGTGAGAAGCATTATCGCAATCTCTGTGCGCTCTGTATAACTAAAACGCATGCATCGATACCAAAAACCGGAGCCCAAGAAATGAAAATAATGAAACAAAGCCGAAAATCAACATATAAAATACATTTTCTATCCAGAAACAAAATACAAAATTAGATTAAACAAAAAAAAATCATAGAAACGCACTTATCAAGCGTAGTCTACACCAAACTAATGTAGGTTGGTCACCAAGTATAAACAAACCCACAAAAGAGACATATTCAAGAAAGACGAAGGAACGAGCAATCTCGATTACAGTGTTAACATTTTTTATTATTTTCTAATGAGGCATTTGACCTTTATTTACGCATTTTCGGACTGGCCGGTGTTTGATAGCGAAGGGTACATGGGACACAGCGCATAAAATATCCCAGCAGGTAAATGCCCTTTGTCAAAGCTTTAAAAATACATCCAGCATGTGGCGCAGTCCAATGCAAACCAAGCGGGACGGGGCCTGCAGTAAGGCTTTGAACTATAAACGTGCCGGAAGTGTAGTGACTCTTCTGATTGGACACATCACACATTTCGCAGGAGAAAAAAGGAACCATAAACTTCAAACCATGAGAGTGCACAGAACGTATTAACTTATGAAATGAAAAGTAAAACACTTTCGCATTTAATTTATTTGTATAAACAGTTTCAATGTTCCACTAAACCATCGTCAGGCTCCTTGATCGACGCAAACTGGGAGTAATCCAATCACGTGTGCCGTTATAACACGAGACAATATTACATAACGGGTATCCGTAGATCTTTGGTTTACACGACATCGTCCCTTCGTTCATTAACCGACGACAAACATTAACTGTTGGTGAATCTCTAATGCGCTGCACAATAGCGTGGGGATTCTCCGTCCCTTAGATTCGCACGTTGTGCCTGTTCACAGTGCCATTTACAAAAATCAATAAATAAATCAATAAATAAAAAATAAAATGGTACTTCACCACTGAAGACGAGTTTCTCAAAAAACCCACTCCCCTCCTGAAGCTATCGGAACGATGTGGAAAATTCAAAGCATTTGACTTCGTCATGGGGCGTCAGGGTTGTAGCAACTGCAAGCGGCAAGGCTTCAGCTTCAGTCGTTTCCTTATGATCTTCCAAACCGTCGATTGTGGTCTGTTCTGATCTCTGCTTGCTCCGTTCGTCGCCTTTTTTCCCCCCAAATAGGATCCAGATTCGAGCGCCCTTAGACCAAACTACATAACATTTCGTATATCTAGCAACACCTGACAGTAATGGGGCAAAATATTAGCCATGGAAACAATAAAAACTTCACAACATAACAAAATGCAAATGAGTAGAGAACAGGAATTCAAGATTTGCGTTACTAGGCCCAGATCTTAGGTAATGACAATAAATAATGGAAGATTTACAAATAGCTTTATAGCCACTGGACAATATACATTATGAAATAAAAGAGCAAAACTTAATTTACAATGCACAATGTTACAATTTACAATGTTACAAAACATTATTTTCAGTGATGTGTGACAAGCAGAGACATAAATATGTGAGAACAATGATCAGGGCATGGCATGCCGAATGTCAGCCCAACTTTGGATTGCCTACGCGATAACTGCACCAATTTAGATCGTTGATGTTTGTGGTGGCCATTGAGATACGTGTGTAATTGACGAATTAGTGTGTTCCTGGGGAAAGTAAGTTCGACTTAAAGGACTTCAAATATGGATCTGATCTACTCTAGAACAGTCTTCATTTATAGGTCATTGTGAATCGCGTCGACTTCTGTGGGCTACGTGCGGAACTCGCTCGCACGCGGAGAACCGTTACGTCATTCACTGCAGGCCGACCTGTTGATTTCCCCTTGCAGAAGCATCCTGAAACCGTAAACTGCCCATATCATCACCGAATGGAGCTCCCTGTTTGTGTATCGTTGTTGAACGACTTTATGAAGTCTGGTTGCACTGTTAGGGCAGATTGATGTGAATGCATTTCGAGCACAACATACGGTTTCTCCGCACCTGTCGCCATCTTGCGTTACTCCTCACTGCTGCTCTCTTGTGGCAGAAGTCTGAAGAGCGGCTACAACAGTACGAAATTTTTTAAGTTTTTCGATATGAGTGTTGAGTTTTGTGGCCATATATTAACTAATGCAACTATAGTAAATTTATAAAATTGCTTCAATAATTTATAATAGCATTGTGCTTTGGTATCACATTGGACTACACATTTTCTTACATCTATAATTGAGACATCTTCTCCATTAGTACAACATGACTATGGGCACAGGGTCAAAGCGAACAGCCTAAACTCTAGCTGAAAGTGCCTACCAGAAATAACGTTGAGCACAAATTGGCATGAATAACATGGAGAAGTTTTCAGCTAGTCTACAGCTGAATCCACATGCCCTGAACGGTATACGTCCCTCCATACCAAAGCAGAGGACGTGTCTATCAACAAGCTGTGTAGCACTGTTACAGAGTGCTTACGTGCGGTGCACCTCTCTGAAAAAGCTAGAATGTTTCGCTGTAATCGCTGCTCATCTAGTTGAACTGAGCTTCGGTGACAGGTACGGATACGCCATTCCACGTTGCTTCAGCTTTAAAGCAGAGCTCAGTAATCACAGTAGTTGCCGAAAGTGTGCCAGTCTCTGAGAAAAGCATGTTCGTGTACTCAGTCGCTCTGATTACAGTTGATTCTTTCGTAATACATTGAAGCGCCAAAGAAACAGATATAGGCGTGCGTATTCATGTACAGAGATATGTAAACAGGCAGAATACGGCACTGCAGTCGGCAACACCTATATAAGACAAGTGTCTGGCGCAGTTGTTAGGTCGGTTACTGCTGCTACAATGGCAGGTTATCAGGATTTAAGTGAGTTTGAACGTGCTGTATAGTCGGCGCGCGAGCGATGGAACACAGCGTCGCCGAGGTAACGATGAAGAGGGGATTTTCCCGTAGAACCATTTCATGAGTGTACCGTGAATATCAGAAATCCGGTGAAACCTCAAATCTCCAACATCGCAGCGGCCGGAAAAAGATCCTGCAAGAACGGCTCCAACGACAATTGAAGAGAATCGTTCAGAGTGAAACAAGTGCAACCATTTCGCAAAGTGCCGCAAATTTCAGTGCTGGGCCATCAGCAAGTGTCAGCGTGCGAACCATCCAACGAAACATAATCGATACGGGCTTTCGGAGCCTAAGCCCCCTCGTGTACCATTGATGACTGCACTAGCGGTCTAAGGCGCTGCAGTCATGGACTGTGCGGCTGATCCCGGCGGAGGTTCGAGTCCTCCTTCGGGGATGGGTGTGTGTGTTTGTCCTTAGGATAATTTAGGTTCAGTAGTGTGTAAGCTTAGGGACTGATGACCTTGACAGTTAAGTCCCATAGGATTTCACACACATTTGAACATTTGATGACTGCACGACACAAAGCTTTACGCCTCGCCTGGGCCCATCAACACCGACATTGGACTGTTGACGACTGGAACATATTGCCGGGTCGGACGAGTCTCGTTTCAGATTGTATAGAGTGGGTATGGGCATTGAGGCAACCGCATGAATCCATGAACCCTGCATGTCAGCAGGGGAAAGTTCAAGCTGGTGGAGGCCCTGTAATGGTGTTGGGAGTGTGCAGTTGTGATGTTGGACCCCTGGTACGTCTATATACGACTCTGGCAGGTGACACGTACGTAAACATTCTTTCTGATCACCTGCATCTACTAATGTCCATTGTGCATTCCGACGGACTTGGGCAATTCCAGCAGGACGATGTGACACCCGACACATTCAGAATTGCTACGGAGTGACTCCAGGAGCACTCTTCTGAGTTTAAACATTTCCACTGGCCACCAGACGCCCTACACATGAACATTACTGAGCATATAAGGGATGCCTTGCAACGAGCTATTCAGAAGAGATATCCACTCCCTTGTACTCTTACGGATTTTTTGGACAGGCCTGCAGGATTCAAGGTATTCAGTTACCTCCAACACTATTTCAGACATTAGTCGCGTCCATGCCACGTCGTGTTGCGGCACTTATGCGTGCTCGCGGGAGCCCTGCACGATATTAGGCATGTGTACCAGCTTCTCTGGCTCTTCAGTGTATGTAGATACGGTGGCTGTTCACTTTTATATGAAAATGAACAGTTTTTTCACTGGTTTGAAGTGGCCCGCCACAGATTCCTCTCCTGTGCCAACTTCTTCATCACAGGGTAGCATTTATACCCCACGTTCTCAATTATTTGGTAGATATATTCCGATCTTTGTCATCTCTTTCAGTTTTTACTCTCTACAGCTCCCTCAAATACCAGTCCTCTTTTTACTTATTTTTGACAATGTTTTCCACATGTCCCAATCCTTGTGGGGTTTGCGTAGAACCTTTCTGATCTTACTGCTCCGCCTAATTTTTAACATTTTCCTACAGCACCAAATCTTGAAAGTTTCTATTATCTTCTTTTGCAGTTCTCCTACGCTCCATGGTCCACTTGCATGCAATACTGTGCTCTAAACGTAGATTCCAAGAAATTTCTTCCTCAAATTAATCCTGATGTTTGATACTAACATACTTCTTTTGACTTAATCTCCTTCACCATAGTCGATGTTCTAAAATTCCTTTGACTACGAATGCCGTCTTTGCTTATAGTAATTTGCTACATAATCCTCCTTGCTTTATTCGTCATGTGTTATATTCTTCCAAGGTAGCAGAGTCTCTTCACTTCATGGTCCCTATTTTGATTTTCTTCTCTTTTCTGTCATACGTCATTACTTTCGTTTTACTCTCAAGCCACAGTGTCTGCCCACTAGATTTTACTTTCCATCCAGCAGGCCCTGCATTTCTTCTTCATTTTCGCTGAGGATAACAGTGTCATCAACGAATCTTGTTATTCACATCCTTTCACCCTAAATATTAATCCCGTTCCTGAACCTTTTCTGATTTTAATTTGGTAATTGTGCCTCAGTGTATAGATTGAAAAGTAGGGGCGAAAGACTGCAACCCTGTATTACAACCGATGCTTTGCTCTATGCCTTCCTATACTATTTTTCCATTTTGTTTCTTGTGCATACTGTATGCTACTCTTGTTTTCTTGTAGCTTTTCTGAGAGTTTCAACAATCTTGCACCATTTGAGATTGTTGAACGGTTTTTCTAGGTCGACAAACCCATAAACATGTCTTTATCCTCCATGTTATCTATTATGTACTTTATCAAAGCAGAAAACAAAACTCCTCTCGGTAGCACTCAATACGGTGTGTGCTAAAAAGATAGTTGTGTTTCACATGAACGATATTTTCTGAATCGGTGTTGCCTATTTGTCAATAAATCGTTATCTTCGAGGTAATGAATCGTGTGAGAACACAGTATATGTTCCAAAATCCTACTGCAGATCGACGTTAGTGATATGGGACGGTAATTCAGCGTATTACTCCTATTTTCTTACTTAAGTAATGGTGTGACGTGTGTAACTATGCAGTCTTTTGGTACGAATCTTTCGTCAAACGAATGGTTGTGTAAGGTTGGTAAGTATAGAGCTAATGGATCAGCATACTGGCATACAGTCTGGACCGGAGGCCTTGCTTTTGTTAAGCGATTTAAGCTGCTTCGCTACACCAAGGACATCTTCTTCAGAGCTAATCACGTTGGCAGTTGTTCGTGATTATACTTTTGGAATATTTGCTTCGTCTTCTTTGGTGAAAGAGTTTCGGAAAACAGTGTTCAGTAACATTAGTGTCACTGTCACCAGTAACATGGTCATTGCTATCGCTTGTGTACTTTACATATGATCAGGACTTCTTTGGATTTTCTGCTAGATTTAGAGACAAAGTTGCATAGTAGAAACTGTTGTTGTGGTCTTCAGTCCTGAGACTGGTTTGACGCAGCTCTCCATGCTACTCTATCCTGTGCAAGCTCCTTCATCTCCCAGTACCTACCGCAACCTACATCCTTCTGAATCTGCTTAGTTTATTCATCTCTTGGTCTCCCTCTACGATTTTTACCCTCCACGATGCCCTCCAATACTAAATTGATCCCTTGATGCCTCAGAACATGTCCTACCTACCGATCCCTTCTTCTAGTCAAGTTGTGCCACAAACTTCTCTTCTCCCCAATCCTGTACAATACCTCCTCATTATTTATGTGATCTACCCATCTAATCTTCAGCATTCTTCTGTAGCACCACATTTCAAAAGCTTCTATTCTCTTCTTGTCCAAACTATTTATCGTCCACGTTTCACTTCCATACATGGCTACACTCCATACAAATACTTCCAGTAACGACTTCCGGACACTTAAATCTATACTCGATGTTAAATTTCTTTTCTTCAGAAACGCTTTCCTTGCCATTGCCAGTCTACATTTTATATCCTCTCTACTTCGACCATCATCAGTTATTTTGCTCCCCAAGTAGCAAAACTCCTTTACTACTTTAAGTGTCTCATTTCCTAATCTAATTCCCTCAGCATCACCCGACTTAATTCGACCACATTCCATTATCCTCGTTTTGCTTTTGTTGATGTTCATCTTATATCCTTCTTTCAAGACACTATCCATTCCGTTTAACTGCTCTTCCAAGTCCTTTGCTGTCTCTGACAGAATTACAATGTTTAAAAGCATTGAAGTACGTGTTGCCTCTCAGGCTTCAGCAAAACATCGCCCATCTTTAGTACTCTTCTTTTTGTGTTAAACCTTCAACGTAAGACTACATCTCTTAATGAGAATTTTATATTTTTAACGTTGGGTGGTAACTGTACGAACTACTGAAAACCAACTGGGAGACTGGATGAGCGATTCAGCCGACTGAGGTAGAACGGACGCCGTCCGTGCAGTCTTGGCAGCGCCGTCCTCGCGATGAAGAGTTTCCGCGGGATAGCACGTAAATCGCAGAGTTGAGTGCCGTCCGGGGAAGTGCCTCTGGAACGCTCTCCAGCAGCCGCGACTCCAATAACGGCGGCCGTGGCCAGGCGGGAGCAGCTCGGCCATCCGTCTTATTTGGCGAGAGCTGCCGAGAGGAGGGGAGGAGGAGAACCAGCCCGCTGAAGAGGCGCTGTGTCTACAGACTGCTGCAGACACTGCTCACCCATCCGTCTCGAGGCAGGCGAGTCTGCTTCAGTGCAAATAACACGCCAAGAAGCAGGGGAGGGGAAGCAGTCGACATCCACAGGCAGCGTACTAGTGTCGACCAGTCAACGGTTTGGCACACGGTAGGCCAAAGTAATTGTTTAATTTCAGTTGAACAATTGTCAGAGTGGATTCACTTCACGCCACAGCTCAACAGGCGCGGGTTCAGAGTCTCATTTTGGAGGAAGGGTTGGGGAGGGGGAAGGGGGAAGCAGGATGGACACCATGCACGTCGTATGACTTCGAACTGAGCCCCGATGACGAGCGAATAAGTGTCAGGAGACATCCCAGACAGCAGTGGGATATCAACATAACTGTCAACCACTACAGTACCCGACAACCAGGAGTGATGGCCTCGGGTGCCATTTCTTTTCATACTAGAACCGCTTTGTACTCATCTGCGGCACGCTTATAGCACAGCGGTACGTCGACGATATTCTACGCCCCGTTTTGTTACCCTTCATGGAAAGACATTCTGGGATATCCTTACAGCAAGCTAAAGCACGCCCTCACACGCAAAAGTGTCTACAGCTTGTCTTCGTACTTTCCGAAGCCTATGATAGCCAGTAAGGTCGCCGGATCTCTTCCTAATTGAAAACGTTTGGAGCACTATGGGCATGGCCTTCCAACCAGCTCTGTATTTTCACGACCTGGCACCAAGTTGGACAGAACTTGACATTATATTCCTCAGGAGGACATCCAACAACCGTATCAATCAACGCCAAGTCGAATAAATGCTTTCATAAGGATCAGAAGTTACTCTGTCAAGCTCTTTTTCTTGAATCATCCAAGTTTTCTGAAATTGTAATTATTTGTTTGTCTACACATGTACATCACATCTACCCCTTCGTATAATTCCTTGGTGGAGCGTCGTTTTTTTCTCTTATAGGGTATATCAAAATTAGTAAAAGTTGGGGAAATATGGGTGCGGGACTGTTGTAACATCCATTGAAAGGGTCCTGTAGCCACCTTTCATTAGTCCGGTAGCCCATTTTCATTACCATTTCTCTTTCTTTTCCTTGTTTCTCTTTTCTCTTTACTCTCATAGTGGCGTGATTGAATGAATGTGGTTGTGTGTCACGTTGATAGACGGTGGCGTAGTCTGCTGCAGAAAGTCTGCGATAGTCATACAGATTCAGCAGCAGTTGCACAGAATAGCCAACTCTCGTAGTGGTCAAGTAGGCAAAGAGGTTTGCGCTACTTGTGAGAAACCCACCTGCGTTAGGTTGGTGGCGGAAATGGCAACTTTGGGCTTTCCGGTCCACGCGGAGCGTGGAAGAGGCTGGAGAGGAAAAAGGGGGCAGTCTGCCGTCGGTACGGGAAGCGTCCACAGTTGTGCTCCAGTCGAAGAAGGGTGAGTTAGACTGACCGCGTGGCGCGTTGTTACTTGGCGAGGGGAGAGCTGTTAGCTTTTGGTCTCGCTTTTCAACTCTGAAAGACTGCTTACCTTGTCGCAGCAAGGAATGCAAAACTTTGGCAGATGTTTCACTTAGTAAATTTCTATAGCAGACTTGGATCCACCGGAAGAGCGCCACACAAAGGTGTCGATAAGAAGTGAGCACTCGCTTCTGTATGAATTTCTGTTTGCCTTCAGCTGTGCCTGCATAACCTTTCACCTTTCTAAATATTTAGAGCTTTGCCTTCTCCTAAATTTTCCTTGCTTTATGTGTCTTTCGTCCGTGGGGAGCGAACCACGTGGTAGAACATTATAGTTGTTGGGCTACCGGCATCACTAACTGTCCTATCGCATGTTTGTTTTAGATAATGTTAACATGATTGTGTGGTGTGATATTGTTGCAATTTGGGCACTATACCTAGAAATTGTGTCTCCACAAACCACGTGTTATCAGGAATCGTGTATATGCCTCACATCCTTATCTTAGGAATAAATGATTTTACCTACAATTTTCTCTTGTGTTCCTAGATTACGTTTTTGCACCTAAGCCACTCACCTCGTAGCTTTCCCGTTAGCACATCCAATGCGTTTCCTTATGCACAGGTCCAGTGATTAGTCTCCTCTTGTATTTTATAACAAATGCTTTAGATTAAGTCATATTTTCAGGTGTGTTGCTGGGAGCTGATCTTATGCAGTGTTCATGCAATTTCTATTTTATTTTAAATGTTTGATTGTCGTGAACAGTGCACGGGCAATACTATTAATTACATCGTATCCGCTGTGAGCGACCTCACAACGTATGCATTTTTGTGAGTTTTTGGTCTGTGATCAAATTAATTTATTTTCCGACTCGACCGAACCTTCGATTAGTTGTATGGTTAAAGAGTCGGTGGCGACCCTACTCTTCTCAAGTTAATATCATAAGCAATAAGTATTTACATTCCCAATAATAACGTAATAACCCGTAGTAACCGGTTAGTTACATCATGACCCCCCCTCCCCCTCCAACTAAGTTGGACATTTGCTTGCTGTTCGATGATATTTCTAATCAAGCGCAAGGTTGTAGGCAATCCCCGATGTTTTTCAATCGGTTCAATGGGCGAGCAGTAAAGGAAACTAAAGAGATACTTCAAAAGGGAATTATAGTTCATCGTGAAGACATAAATGCTGTGAGGTTCGCTGATGACATAGTGATTCTGATAGAGATGGCAGAGTACTTGGAGGATCAATTGAACGGAATGAATAGTGTGTTGAAAAGAGTTTATAACTATTAACAAAAGTAACAGTAAGAAAATGGAGCATAGTAAAATTAGCTGAGGTAATGTTTAGGTAATCATATTCGGAAATGAGGCACTAAAATTAGTAGGTCAGTTTTGTTTTTCGGGTAGGAAAGTAACTAACAGCAGCAAAAGCAGAGGGGATATGCAGCGTGCCAATGACGTCTCGCTATCCTTTTATAAAATCATAGCTTGGAAACTAAGAGACAGAACCTCTTGGTTTGTTGTATAAAGTTAAGCAATTCCTAATTTCCTTTTTTTATGTTATGCCACAATTTCAGTGTGTACCACTCTCGAAGTCCTAGAACTTGGAAGCGATATTCAGGTTCTACCCGTGTACGGGTCGGAATGCAGCATCAACAGCTTTGATTACGTCATGATTTCGGCACGAAGGATGCCAATGTCATTGACTGTTGTGTTGAGGTTGACGTAACCTCACAATGGTGTAACGTCGAGGGGACAAGGGATGCGATCACGACCCATCCATCTCTCAAGAAATGTGTCATTCAGCACACCACACACGTTGACACACAACGTATGGGTTCCACATTATGCTGGAAGATGATGGATGCCTACAGCTCCTCAATCTGTGGTAGCAGGAACTCTTCGAGCATGTCTAGGCAAATATTTCCTGTTCAGGCATTCTCTACGAAGTAAAATGGACCTGTCACCCGGTATCGCACTAGGGCACGCCAAACGTTAAGCTTCGGGCTATCATGGATGTGCTCACGTCTTTTGTGTCAGTTTTCAGAGCCCCAGATCCTAATGTTGCGGCGATTGATATGGCCATAAATGCTGCACATTGCTTCATCTGAAAACAGACGATTTTTCAGGTAGTGATTGTCAGCATCTGTACAGGCCAGAATGGATCACTCGAATGTATACCGCAGAGGACGATCGTTAGCTAGCAGTCCTTGGACCATTTGCATTTTGTATGTTAAAGGTCACAACGGCTTATGTAATACTTTATGGACAGTTTATCTGGCTTTCTGCAATTCACACGACGCACGACGAACTAATTTCTGGGGATTGTTGAAATTCAGTTTGCACTCTGTCAGCAAGTGCTTCAAAAAACGTCTTTGACACAGCCTGTCTTCAAAGTGTTTGAACCACCTCATTATGCTTGTTTTTACTGGTGGTAACCTCCCATACTGGTGCAGTACCCTTGTCACAGATGTGGATTCTTCATACCAGATGAAATATTGTGCCTTCTCCTGATCTGTCGTCATTTTGATACACTCCAAGTCAAATCTGAAACAATCAACAAAGGAGAGAAATCTCTGAGAGCTGCTAAACGTTTTACAACTTCATGCACAAATCGTAAAATCCATAGCAATTACATAAATTTAACTGTTGTGAAGTCTTTTCTGAATATATTTGAAGTGTAAATAGAAGCTTTGGAAATGCGGTGTTAAGGAAGAATGCTGAAGATTAGAGGGGTAGATCGGACAACTGATGAAGTAGCAATGAAATGAATTGAGGAATAAAAGAAATTTATGGCAAATTTGAGTAAAAGAAGAAAGTGATTGATAGGGCTCGTCCGGAGGCATAAAACTATCGTCTATTTCGTAATGGAGAGAAGTGTGTGTGGTGGAGGGGGGGGGAGGGGGAATTTTAGAGGGAGCTGGAACTTTGAGTCCAGCAGTAAGCACGTTCAGATGTACGCAGGTAGCGGAAGTTAGGCGCAGAGAGAGAGAGAGAGAGAGAGAGAGAGAGAGAGAGAGTAGAGTTGGATCAAACCACCTTCTGACTGGAAAGTACAACAAGCATCTATTGCAGTGAGACAGGAATCTTAAACAAACAACGTATCCAAAAACTCAGTATGCCAATGAACAACACAAACAAATGCTTTGGTAATTGTGAGAAGTTACACGAAAGCAAAGAACTTGGTAACAGAATAGGTTCAAATGGTTCTGAGCACTATGGGACTTAACATCTGAGGTCAGTCCCCTAGAACTTAGAACTAATTAAACCTAACTAACCTAAGGACATCACCCACATCCATGCCCGAGGCAGGATTCGAACCTGCGACCATAGCAGTCGCGCGGTTCTGGACTGCAGCGCCTAGAACCGCTCGGCCACCGCGGCCGGCGGTAACAGAATAGAAAGATATACTTATAGGAAGTCGTTGACTGTACAGGAAAAAGAAGACAGAAGTGCTACAAGGAGAAGAGATTTGTAGATTTTTTAATTTGCTACTTGAGACTCTGGCCTACAGTGTGGTGCTGTATTTTTACGATCATAATTCATTGTATGATGTAACATCACCAGTATTAGTACGGCCCGGAAGTGTTTCTACATCTACATCCATACTCCGCAGGCCACCTCACGGTGTGTGGTTCGCAATAATTTAGCAATAACAGCGACTGTGTTCGATTAGGAGCACGCTAATTAAATACTACAACATTGACAGTATTCCCACTGAGCAACTTATGGTAAGCCTTGTTCACCCTTCACCAGTTCGGAAGCAGCTGACGGAAAGTAGGGAAAAGGTTGTTTTTTCTGTCATCAAGGTAAGCGGGTGGGCGGTTCAGTTCAGTGAGGAGTACTACATTTGATATCAAGTGAATTGTAGGAACTAATGTAACAGTAAGAAGGTGAGAATTTTAAATCTGTATTGCGTACTATATTTAAATACTACATTAATATAAAGAACGTGCTACTTGACATATATGGCAGATGGAAAACAGATTAGAATTTCAGATCTCTTCTGTGATACAATGTGGTGTCATTGACAAAACTCGACTTGCTAAATATTTCTTCGAGACATTCTAGAGAAAAATGTTGTGGCCTATATCTCATGGGGGTCCAGAACATTTTACTCAAATTATTCGAGATGCAGTGATAGATATACACCAACGCTAAACACAGGTGCAGCAATCAAGGGGCTACACTACACTCTTTCTTTAACATATACACTGGCCTAGTAGACTGTCTGGGTGTTAACCCTTTCAACTAAAATTTAATACACGGAACCTGTTTATGTGATACCTGCGACAGTGTTACAAGTGAACTGTACTGAACTTCGCGTAGTAATACAGGATGGCTGTAACTAAACTCACACTACTTGAGAGGGCCCCCATGAGAAACGAGTGATAGTTTGTGGTAGCGTATGTAAGCACAAGCGGAAGAGAAATAACGAATAAGCCACCGAAAGAAACACTTTTTAATTTCGACATGAGAAGGTAACATTTCATAATTTCGTTCCAGATTAGAAATGTTGTTCAATGTGACAACCAGGTGCATCTGCGACAGTCTGTAACCGCACTAGAGACACCATAACACAATTGTTCGCAGCACTTTTTTAATGGTGGATCATAGACTATTCAGCGGTCGTGCACTACTTGAAGATTGCATGCCGACCGCGGTGGCCACGCGGTTCTAGGCACTGCAGTCCGGAACCGCGCGACTGCTACGGTCGCAGGTTCGAATCCTCCCTCGGGCATGGATGTGTGTGATGTCCTTAGGTTTAAGTAGTTCTAAGTTCTAGGGGACTGATGACCTCAGATGTTAAGTCCCATAGTGCTCAGAGCCATTTGGACCATTTTTGAAGATTGCATATTGCGTCCAGCATTCTTAATCACGCAACAGTACCTCCAACAATTTGTGGTGTATTTGGTCGTCGGCCTCTCCCAGGAGCGATTTTCAAATCACCAGTTAATTTGATCTTCCCAGTCATGTTCCTCAACCCCCGTGCGGTATGAGGATCTCTCCGTATTCCTGTAACGCGTCGATACTCGGAAAGAACAACATCACTACTGCTGGTGTTTTGATAACACAGCTTGACGAGTAAAGCGCTGCTCACCCTGTGCAGACCCACGTTGACTGTCTGCAACTATAATGCACACTGATGCATGTGAACCATCCCTGCGTCGCCGTACCAGCACAGGCGCCTAACGGCGAGTCGTGCCAGTAACAATGTAAAACCTGCCACGCACAATTATAACCACACTGAATTTAAGAGAAATTAACTGCAGTTAGCTTTTAATTGTTATCCCGCAGTAAGGGCAGCTAGTAACTGAAGTCGTTCGTGGCAGTATTGATGTATATAATTTGATCATCGGCCTGCTATCAACAAGGCGTGTAAAGCACTCAGGGTGTGATGTAAGAACGCTGTGAGGATTCCCTGTGTATTTGGTAACTGTCATTGATTCCGACATTGGATGGGTGTTTATCGAATGAGGAATACTAAAGGTAAGGAAAAAACCGGTTTCTGGGCCGGCCAGGGTGGCCGAGCGGCTCTAGGCGCTACAGTCTGGAACCGCGCGACCGCTACGGTCGCAGGTTCGAATCCTGCCTCGGGCATGGATGTGTGTGATGTCCTTAGGTTAGTTAGGTTTAAGTAGTTCTAAGTTCTAGGGGACTGATGACCTCAGAAGTTAAGTCCCATAGTGCTCAGAGCCATTTGAACCATTTGAACTGGTTTCTGGACGATTATTTGAGTGAGCCGTTCCCGATGCTAGAAGTGGCTACAGAATCTCCAGATCTACGTAGCCTACAAGGAAAATGCTCATTGTTTAGTGTGTGGCGTGTTCTCGTGTCAGAGATGTTCATTCCTCTGACTGACTGGCTACCTAAACTCATAACTGCCTGCAGAGAGAACACGTTTCACGACACATCACAAGTTATCTCTCACCGGAACGGTATCTTTTACGGCGGGTAGCTATACAGTTTTAATTACCACCAGGAAACCTTGGAAAATCAGATTACGACCACAATAAAACATGGTGTCAGTTCTTCTCTACGTATTCATCATTGAATGCAACAGAATTTTTCCCAACGTTGTATGTCTTGGCGGAGACCCTGGTCATGGTAGTCTGCATTCTTCCTCGACTCATTGTCAATTTAAAAATGCCGGTTATGCAATGGTTTCTTCATCTGAGGAAAGAGCAAGATGTTACTGGGTACAATGTCAGAAGAAGAAAGAGGAATATGTCACTAGGTACTACGTCAGAAGAATGCGTGGCATGAGACACAATCTGGTGGCCCAAACAAGCAGCTTATGTGACAGTGTGTTCTGCAGATTGTGCTTGGGCGGTATCATGGGGTAAAACCATCCCGTTGAACAGCTTGACCGCCACAAGGAACCTCAAGTGGTTCAAATGGCTGTGATCACTATGGGACTTAACTTCTGAGGTCATCCGTCCCCTAGAACTTAGAACTACTTAAACCTAACTAACCTAAGGACATCACACACATCCATGCCCGAGGCAGGATTCGAACCTGCGACCGTAGCAGTCGCGCGGTTCCAGATTGTAGCGCCTAGAACCGCTCGGCCACTCCGGCCGGCTAATGGAATGCTCACTGAGTACATTGCGGCCTATATAGGCCAGGCCGAAGTCGATTGCAGAACTTGCCATTTTTTTTTATTAACAGCGTCTTTGTATTGTCGGCCAGTGTTGCTACTGGTGGCCATTGTCGACGACGCCTCTGAATCCCGAAAAGCTACCCAACGCAAACATTACAACATGCTCCAGTTGGAGCTTCAAAGCGAACTGTCTGCTCCTGACCCCGAATTCTGCGGGCAGATACCGAAGTGATCCTCTCACTGGCAGTAGACGAAGTACCACCTTAGTTCCTCCTGCCTTCTCTCGTATCATTCGCCCCTTCTTCGAGAGCCAATCCTGGCCTTTCACAAGCAGACATCCAATCAAAAGACTCAGTTCTCGTGGCGCATCTTTTATTTCACAATAATTTAGCAAAACTACTATCTCAGATCAGGCTGACCAATAAAAGTCCCGCATTTTTGCGCCCAGACACCTGCAGATAAATAAAGGAATGTGTTTTGGCTCTGTCCTGTCTGTGTCTCAACGGAGCGCATTAACAAGTTTCCTACAACCCTCAAAGAGATACCTATCTGCTTTATATACAGGGTGGTCCATTAATCATGACTGGGCCAAATATCTCACGAAATAAGCGTCAAAAGAAAAAACTACAAAGAACGAAACTTGTCTAGCTTGAAGGGGGAAACCAGATGGCGCAATGGCTGGCCCGCTAGATGGCGCTGCCATAGGTCAAACGGATATCAACTGGTTTTTTTAAAAATAGGAACCCCCATTTTTATTACATATTCGTGTAGTAAGTAAAGAAATATGAATGTTTTAGTTGGACCACTTTTTTCGCTTTGTGATAGATGGCGCTGTCATAGTCACAGACATGTGGCTCACAATTTTAGACGAACAGTTGGTAACAGGTAGGTTTTTAAATTAAAATACAGAACGTAGGTATGTTTGAATATTTTATTTAGATTGTTCCAATGTGATACATGTACCTTTGTGAACTCATCATTTCTGAGAACGCATGCTGTTACAGCGTGATTACCTGAAAATACCGTTAATGCAATAAATGCTCAAAATGATTTCCGTCAACCTCAATGCATTTGGCAATACGTGTAACGACATTCCACTCAACAGCGAGCAGTTAGCCTTCCGTAATGTTCGTACATGCATTGACAATGCGCTGACGCATGTTGTCAGGCGTTGTCGGTGGATCACGATAGCAAACTTTCCCCACAGAAAGAAACCCGGGGACGTCAGACCCGGTGAACGTGCAGGCCGTGGTATGGTGCTTCGACGACCAATCCACCTGTCATGAAATATGCTATTCAATACCGCTTCAACCGCAAGCGAGCTATGTGTCGGACATCCATCATGTTGGAAGTACATCGCCAACTTGCCATGCAGTGAAACATCTTGTAGTAACACCGGTTGAACATTACGTAGGAAATCAGCATATATTGAACCATTTAGATTGCCATCGATAAAATGGGGGCCAATTATCCTTCCTCCCATAATGCCGCACCATACTTTAACTCGCCAAGGTCGCTGATGTTCCACTTGTCGCAGCCATCGTGGATTTTCCGTTGCCCAATAGCGCATATTATGCCGGTTTACGTTACCGCTGTTGGTGGATGACGCTTCGTCGCTAAATAGAACGCGTGCAAAAAATTTGCCATCGTCCCTTAATTTCTCTTTTGCCCAGTGGCAGAACTGTAGACGACGTTCAAAGTCGTCGCCATGCAATTCCTGGTGCACACAAATATGGTACGGGTGCAATTGATGTTAATGAAGCATTCTCAACAACGACGTTTTTGAGATTCCCGATTATCGGTCAATTTGTCTGCTACTGATGTGCGGATTAGCCGCGACAGCAGCTAAAAGACCTACTTGGGCATCATCATTTGTTGCAGGTCGTTGTTGACGTTTCACACGTGGCTGAGCACTTCCTGTTTCCTTAAATAACGTTACGATCCGGCAAACGCTTTGGACACTTGGATTATGTCGTCCAGGATACCGATTCGTGTTATACGTAGCGCCGGCTGGTGCGCTTCAGTCAGGAACCGCGCGACCGCTGCGGTCGCAGGTTCGAATCCTGCCTCGGGCATGGGTGTGTGTGGTGTCCTTAGGTTAGTTAGGTTTAAGTAGTTCTAAGTTCTAGGGGACTGATGACCTCAGATGTTAAGTCCCATAGTGCTCAGAGTCATTTGACCCATTTTTGAGCATACATAGCACACGCCCGTTGGGCATTTTGATCACAATAGCCATACATCAACACGATATCGACCTTTTCCACAATTGGTAAACAGTCCATTTTAACACGGGGGCCCATGAATGTACATATTTGGAAACATTCTAAAACGAAAGCATATGTGTTTTTTAACACAATATTATGTTTTTTAAATGGACCTCCTATATTTTTTCTTCATCAATCCATAACATGACAAAGCACATACACAATGGCGTTGATTGCATCGCAATATTCCCATTACATCCCTAGATATTAAGAAGCGAAGTTGATGCTTGAAACACCCGACATGCGCTGCTAGCGCACGTCCTGAGGCTCAGGCGTGAACCACATGCTGCCAGTAATCGCGATGTGATTGACATGTGTAATCACACCTCCATACTTATCAAGAGGTCCGAAACGAATAATACGGTCTGCTGCCATCAACTCTCATAAGCACATAATGGTTCCCCTCTTGCACGTTTTACGTATCTACGTACACAATATGAACCAGTACCGATCGGTGTACACCCGTCAGGTTGTCTTATTTATCCTGCACACCAAAAATAAGGTTTATCTAATGCGTTATATGACCCATTGTGCCTGTCGCGCAGGGCCTGGCTCTACCTAGTCAAGTGTCCAATGTAGTTCCCACTACTGCCACAGTTACGACTTCGCCTTGTTTATGATTTGCGACCCATGCAAACTCCTGTACTCCACCACCCTCCGAGCATCCCATTTGCTGTTTCTTTGGCGTGCAGTACACCGCTTGCCAGTGTAGTCGTGTATCAGAGTAATCTAGTGACGGCACGGAGGTAGTACACATTGTGAATAAACGTTGTGTTGTGGAACTTATACTGTACAGTATAATTTACACACATGAAGATATGGTAGAAATGCTGCTGATCTATGGAGAATGTACGTTGACGGGAAATACGTTATGAGATTGCTTGTTTGTTGATAGTACTGCTAGCGAACATTATGATTAATAAGTTAATATGTCTGTTTTCCACCCTACTCTACATACCTGTACCCTGTTGTAGGTGGACGAAATGCTGTTCAGGCAGAACGACTGTACATACGACGATTCCTTGACAAGCCATCGCCTTCGCGCCGGATGTTTGGTCGTGTCACATCTCGTCTACGTGAAACGGGAAGCTTAAATCCAAGACCTCGACATCGTCCTAGAACACGCACAGATGAACGTGCTGAAGTTGCCGTGCTCGCTACCATAGCTGTGAATCCTCAAATCAGCACACGTCAAATTGAACGTGAAGTTGGTGTGTCGAAATCAAGTGCACAGCGTATTCTTAAACGTCATAAATTCCATCCTTACCATGTTCATTTACACCAGGATCTTCATGGAAATGACTTCCGCAATAGGGTAACATTTTGTCGGTGGGCTCAGCAAAAACTTCTGACTAATCCAAATTTTTTTGCAGATGTTCTCTTTATCGACGAGGCACCATTCTCCAACAAAGGAATTGTCAATATGAGGAATATGCATTATTGGTCCGCAGACAATCCAAAATGGCTCCGTCAGGTAGAGCATCAACGTCCGTGGAAAGTTAATGTTTGGTGTGGGATTATTGGAGATACCATTATCGGACCTTTCTTTATAAATGGCATCCAAAATGGCAGACAATACTCCAGATTTATACCACACAATCTTCCTGTTCTCTTGGACACCGTACCTCTGAACCGGAGAATGGTCATGTGGTATCAGCATGACGGATGCCCTGCACATAACGCCTTACGAGCACGACGACTTCTGAACCGTAAGTTCCCTGGTAGGCGGATTGGACGAGGTGGCCCAGTGAGGTGGCCTGCCCGATCTCCGGACCTTACACCGCTGGATTATTTTCTTTGGGGAGCAGTGAAGGATGCTGTTTACCAACATGAACCAACAACACCAGAGGACATGAAGCAACGCATTATTGATGCTTGTACAGCCCTCAAAGAGGAAACAGTAGCACGAAGTAGGGCATCCTTCATCCGCAGAGTGACCCTATGTATGCAAGCCAATGGGCATCACTTTGAGCATGAGATGTGAACGCTATGTTTAGTATGTAGTGCTGGTATCACAGTGGAAGTTTCTACAAAGGGCCATTTCACCCAGTGACGTTAAGAAACATTTGTTTGCAACAATTTGTTATTTAAAGCATTAGATAAACATAACATTGATAATAATGTGATAATAAAACTAATTGGTTAAACATGTTTACATTCATCTTCTATGTCCTACCTGAACTTCCCAAATCAAAACATTTTTACCCAAACAACGGTAAAACTTTTAGTCCACTTGCTCGTTTACTAAAACCATCAACATGAATATTACTATTACGAGTGAATGATTAACTGTCACTTGCGCTAGATCTACAGTAAAGTAAAGTTTTAACGTTGAACGGCATTACCTTTTTAGTAACGGATTAACGATAAGCGAAGTTAACTTTATGACTAACGTTGCGGTACACAGATATGTTACAGAACCGCATCACCTATGGGATAAATACCTGCTGGAATGTACGACGTTAATGCAGGATGGCAGCAGATCGTATTAATCGTTTCGGACCTCTTGATAAGTATGGAAGTGTGATTACGCATGTCGATCACATCGCGATTACGGGCAGCATGAGGTTCACGCCTGAGCCTCAGGACGTGCGCTAGCAGCGCATGTCGGGTGTTTCAAGCGTCAACTTCGCGTCTTAATATCTCGGGATGTAATGGGAATATTGCGATGCAATCAACGCCATTGTGTATGTGCTTTGTCATGCTATGAATTGTTGAAGAAAAAATATAGGAGGTCCATTTAAAAAAAAAAACATAAGTTTGTGTTAAAAAACACGTATGCTTTCGTTTTAGAATGTTTCCAAATATGTACATTCATGGGCCCCAGCCCTACATTGATACCGGTGAAAGCAGTTTTCCAATAGCTGTTATTGTTCCAGAAATATTTTGGGTGGACAAGATAGCTGGGACACCCTGTATAATAAAAATGGCGGTTCCTATTTTCAAAAATCGCAGTTGATATCCGTTTGACCTATGGCAGCGCCATCTAGCGGGCCAACCATAGCGCCATATGGTTTCCGCCTTCAAGCTAGACGAGTTTCGTTCTTTGTAGTTTTTTCGTTTGTTGCTTATTTGCTGGCCGCGGTGGCCGAGCGGTTGTAGGCGCTTCAGTCTGGAACCGCGCGACCGCTACGGCCGCAGGTTCGAATCCTGCCTCGGGCATGGGTGTGTGTGATGTCCTTAGATTAGTTAGGTTCAAATACTCTACGTTCTAGGGGACTGACGACCTCAGAAGTTATGTCCCATAGTGCTCAGAGCCATTTGAACCATTTTTGATGCTTATTTCGTGAGATATTTGGCCCGGCCACTATCAATGGACCACCCTGTATATGAGAGCCCAGCTACAGGTATTTTTGGAACGAGAAAGTTGCAGTCTCACATTTCTAGAACCCTCATACCTTGCCTGCCGTGTTCTGCCGGGAGCATAGAGCCTTAAATATTTATAGCGTTCACAGATCCTGTGTAATGTCCACCGGTGTATTGCTCTCCTATCCGTAGACTGGTGCCGTCTTCTCTGCATTCTCCTCCCTAAGCTTATTGTTACCTGCCTTCCGGTATCTTTACTGTACTTAACAACGTCCTCGCCGCAAAAACCGCATAAGTAACGTGACAGCCGCGGTCATCTCGTGCACAATCCCAATGACGGCGTTACCACCTGTCCGCATTGTGTCTGCTCGCGACTGGCGCCTGCTCACCCTGTCCAATGCACACAACAGCCTTCGCCGAACGCTGTCTTACCTGGCGTCGACGTCATCTTTACAGTCTGCATTAGATTAATGGTGCCCGTCGGCCTGCTGTCTGTGAAACTGCCAGCCCAACCAAACGTAATGCTCAAGAAATAAAACTCCTAAAAGTACTTTATGTGTTGGCAATCATTATCAGATAATCTTTAATAAAACTGCTATTTTCAAATGAAATTAATTTGATCTACGTATCACATTCCATACTTTGCATCTCAAATATTGATAATATGAAACTCTTTGTCAATCATCGTACGAGACAGGAACTGGCAGATGCTGATATAACCAACCGCGGAATAGAAAAGCAACTACTATCAATAAGTAGTATAAAGACATCAGGACAAGATTATTCGAAAGAACTTGCGACGAAGGGTACCTAGCATTTGGACATGGACATTACCGTTCTCAACAAGAATCATGTGACAAATGCTCATAACTGTAGCCCTATATCGTTGACGTCAGTCTGTTGTAGAATTATAGAACATGTTTTATCCCAAGAATTGTGATGTTTTTGGATAACGAAAATCTCATCTATAAAAATCAGTAAGGATACCGCAAACAGAGATCTTGAGAAACTCAGCTCGCTCTGTTCCTCCACGAGGCACGTAGCACTGTAGACAATGCCGCTCAGGTTGATTGCTGTGTTCCTCGACTCCAGGAAGGTATTTGGCTCCGAGTTTATCAAGTGTCGGATCAGATTTCCGAACTGGATTCAAGAGTTCCCTGCATATATAACTCAATACGTCCTCTTAACGGAACAAAATCGACAGATGTAAAGAGTATTTCGGAGTACTCCAAAGAAACGTGATAGATCCGTTACTGTTTACAATGAATATAAATGATTTAGTAGAAAGCCTCAACGCTCTTTAAGATTGTTCGTACAGGACTTGATTATCTGTAAGAAAGCAGTAACGCATCCATTTGCAGAATTATCTGCAGAGAATTGACGAACGATGCAGGCTATGGCAGTTGACCCTGAACGTAAATAAATGTTACATAATGCGCGTATACAGGGAAAAGTAATCCTCTACTGCACAGTTACACTATTAATGACAAAATTGCTGGAAACAATCTCTACCGTAAAATATCTTGGAGTAACTATCCAGAACGACCTTAAGCGGAATGACTGCGAAAAAGAAATAGCAGATGCCAGACTGAGTTTCATAAGAAGAATCTTAAGGAAATGCACCTCATGCACGAAAGAAGTGGCTACAATGCGCTTTTAATACTGATTCTTGAGTAATGTGCATCAGTCTGGGATCCTTATCACGTAGGACTGATAGAAGAGACAGAGAAGATCCAACGAAGAGCGGCGCATTTCGTCACGGGACCGTGCAGTCGGCGCGGGAGCGATGCTCAACGAACTCGTTTGCCACTTTACAAGAGAGACCTTATGCATCACAAAGAGTTTACTATCGAAATTTCGAGACAGTACTTTGCGGCAAGAGTAGGACAACATATTACTTCCTCCCACATACATCACGCGAAATGACAAAGGCGATAAAATTTGAGGAATTATACCTAATACACAGGCTTACCGACAATCATTCTTTCTACGCGCTATTCGCGAGGGGAACAGTAAAGGAGGAGTCAGTTAGTGGTACCAGAAGCACCCTCCGCCACACACCATTAGGTGGCTTGCGGAATGTTGATGAGGATGTAGATGTCTAACCACCCTGGCACCACCGTGTTATGTCATGGTGCATCGTTGCTGTACGCCTCCACGACCATCGCGTGGCTTATTGTAGCGTTATTCCCCCTCAGATGCAAATAACGAATCACTGCTATTAGTCGTCCACATTTTTTTTTCTTTACATCTGGCAGTGAAGCCTGTTCCGTCGGCTTACCATGAGCTTCTCTTTTAATTTTTCACTTGATGTCGGTGGACCACTAGCTAGTACACGCGATACTACCCTGACAACACTCACAGTGCGATGCTGTTTCTTAAGTCGCACTGTACTTGTTTACAGTAACGTCATCACGTGTTTCCTGCAACAGCCATTGGACGCCAAGTGCAATAATATCGTGTCAGGTAGTACCCCACTACATTCCTCTTTGCCGGCCGCGGTGACCGAGCGGTTCTAAGGCGCTTTAGTCCGGAACCGCGCGACTGCTACGGTCGCAGGTTCGAATCCTGCCTCGGGCATGGATGTGTGTGATGTCCTTAGGTTAGTTAGGTTTAAGTAGTTCTAAGTTCTAGGGGACTGATGACCACAGATGTTAAGTCCCATAGTGCTCAGAGCCACTTGAACCATTCATCTTTAACAACAGGCTGCGTCGTTTCGTTTTGATTCCTCTAGCAGCGCTCAGAGGTGCCGTGGCGCGCGGATTTCAGTTGTACCGAGACTGCAGACATACACATAATTTGGTAATTTTTTTTAGAGGTGAAAATTAAAAGCCGGCCGGTGTGGCCGTGCGGTTCAAGGCGCTTCAGTCTGGAACCGCGCGACTGCTACGGTCGCAGGTTCGAATCCTGCATCGGGCATGGATGTGTGTGATGTCCTTAGGTTAGTTAGGTTTAAGTAGTTCTAAGTTCTAGGGGACTGATGACCACAGATGTTAAGTCCCATAGTGCTCAGAGCCATTTCAACCATTTTTGAAAATTGAAACTGTGACTAACTCTCGTACGGCGCCGAATATGCGGCGATAGAGCGCAGTTGTTGACAAGCGCGCTGCGTCACGATGACCTGCGAAATGCTGATGTGGCGCATCGGGTAAGCCCAGCCAGCCAGCTAGCCCGTCCCAGACGGGCGACGGTCAGCTGCCTGTGACGGATGGCCGCTTGCAGCCGTCGGCCGCACCGGCCGCCACTAAACTAACCCAGATTGATGGCTGCCGACCGGCCGCGACCGGCACCGTCCTCTTGCTCCCAGCCTGCAAGGAAATTAACAACGCCGTTCACTTCTCCCCTAGTCGAAGCCAACATTACTGCAGCAAACAACAGCAATAAAATAAACACTTTTTCGCTACAGTATTTACTGGTTGTCAAGAACTAATACTAATTACGCAGCCACATTCTTGTACTGTAAAACATTACAAGCCAAGAAAAGAACAGACAAAATACGCTGAAGAGCCAAAGAAACTAGTACACCTGCCTTATACCGTGTAGGGCGCCCGCGAGCACACTGAAGTGCCGCAAAACGACGTGGCATGCACTCGACCAATGCCTGAAGTAGTGCTGGAAGGCATTAACACCTTGAATCCTACTGTGCTGTTCATAAATCCGTAAGAGTATGAGAGGGCGGAGATCTCTTATTCACAGCACGTTGGAAGGTATCCCAGATGTGCTCAATAATGTTCATGCCTGGGGAGTTTGGTGGCCAGCGGAAGTGTTTAAACTCCGAAGGAGGAGCACTCTGTAGCACTTCTGAATGTGTGGGGTGTCGCATTGTTCTGCTGGAATTGCCCATCGGAACGCACAATGGACATGAATGGATGCAGGTGATCAGACAGGATGCTTACGTACGTGTGCTGTCAGAGTCGTATCTAGACGTATGACGGGTCCATATCACTACAACTACACACGTCCCATCCCATTACAAAGCCTCCACCAAGTTCAACAGCACCCTGCTGACGTGCAGGGCCCAAGAATTCATGTGGTTGTCTCGATACCCATTCACGTCCATCCGCTCGATGCAAATTGAAACGAGACTCGTACGATCAGGCAACATGTTTCCAGTCATCAACAGTCTAATGTCGGTGTTGATAGGCCCAGGCGAGGCGTAAAGCTTTGATTCGTGCAGTCATCAAGGGAACACTAGTGGGCCTTCGGCTCCGAAAGCCCATATCGATGATGTTTCCTTGAATGATTCGCACGACGACACTAGCATTGAACTCTGCAGCAATTTGAGGGAGTTTTGCACTTCTGTCACGTCGAACGATTCTCTTCAGTCGTCGTTGGTCTCGTTCTTGTAGATCTTTTTCCGGCCACAGCGATGTCGGGTATTTGATGTTTTGCCGGATTCCTGATATTCACGGTACACTCGTGAAATGGTCGTACGGGAAAATCCGCACTCCATCGGTACCTCGATGATGCTGTGTCCCATCGCTCGTGCGCCACCTATAACACCACATTCAAACTCGCTTAAATCTCGATAGCCTGCCATTGGAGCAGCAGTAACCGATGAACAACTGCGCCAGACTCTTGTTGTCTTATATAGGTGTTGCCGACCGCAGCGCCGTGTTTTGCCTGTTTACATATCTCTGCATTTGAATACTGATGTCTATACCAGTTTCTTTGGCGCTTCAGTGTAAAACGAACTGAAACAGAGTTCCAGAAGAACAATGGCTATCACTTGGTAATAACGTAAGTTGTCAGCATCCCAGACGACATAGGCTGCACTAGCCCAAATATCCAGATGAGATACACGGACCGTGTCGGATCTCCTTTCGCACGGCGTAGTGCAGCAAATAGACACGACATGAACTCAACAAGTACTTGGAAGCCCCTGCAGAAATAATGAGCCATGGTGCCTCTACAGCCACCTGTAAATGCGGTGTTCCGGTGCAGAATATTGTGGACGAGCTGACCTCACAATTATGTCCCACAGATGTTCGATGGGATTCATTTCGGACGATCTGGGTGACCAAATACTACGCTCGAACTGTCCAGAATGTTCTTCAAACCAACTGCGAACAATTGTGGCCCAGTGGTGTGTTTGAGAACACGAAGGCCATGAATTGCTGCAAATGGTCTCCAAAAAGCAGCTGCACATAGCCGTTGCCAGTCAATGATCGGTTCAGTTGCACCAGACCACCCACACCTCCGGCCTCTGTGGCCGAGCGGTTCTAGGCGCTTCCGTCCGGAACCGCGCTGCTGCTACGGTCGCAGGTTCAAATCCTGCCTCGGGCATGGATGTGTGTGATGTCCTTAGGTTAGTTAGGTTTAAGGGGCTCCGGAACGCCCTATACTTGCAATGTTAAAATAACGCTTATAAATTACATCTTTCCTCACAAAGTATTTGAGGTAGGAAGTTGAACTTTTTACAGATTATTTATTGGAATATGGGCTACAACTTAACACAGGGATTTTACAAAATTTTAGTTCAGTTATTAAAGATGATTTTTTTTTCTATTGTAATGAAAATTCACAACATTTTTGTGCAATTTTTTATTTATATATTCAAAAATATACAGTTTTTTGGAAAAAGGCTGTGTTAAATTATGCAGAGGGTACTGTGTAACATTTACTGAAAGTTTGAAACAAATATGTTTGGAAGATCCTTAGAAAACATGTAATTAGTATGAGAAAATAAAAGTTTTGGGAATCGAGCGACAAAGATTGGATTAACTTTTTAATGCATTCCAGGTCCTTAGGATGGATTATCTTCATCCTCTGCAAACTCCTCCTCCAGCTTCCTCTTGTTCCTCCTCCTGTTTACTCTTGCTTGTATTTCTAGACTCTTTACAGCCCTGTCTGCAGCCCGAAGGCGTTCCTTGTCTAAAGCAAGCATCGCTCGTACCATGTTAGAACCTATCTTCATTCCCAAATACCTTGCACCTTACAATGTTGCCATCATTGAAAGTCGCAACAGCATTATACACACCAAAGTGAAGTGTTTCTATTCCAACAAATACAGTCTTGGGGATTCTCGACCATATAACACTATTTACACTTTCATTGGGGTTTTGAGTTTTTCCGTGAATACACTTTTTCAACAGTTCAGGTGCTGCTAAGTCTCTGAAAATAGGTTTTATCACCTCTATTATTGCATAATATTGCATAATATTGCATAATAACACCATTTGACAGCAGTTTAACAGCGCCACAGTGGGTCACGCCCATGTGGAACACATTTCAAAAAAAAATTAAAAATAGTTGTAGTCTTCGGAATTGAATAAATTATATATCTATTAAAAGGTAATAGTCTGCAGATTCAGAAAACGCAAAAAAGTAAAAATTGAACTTTTCATGATTTTGAGCCTTTCCGGAGCCCCTTAAGTAGTTCTAAGTCTAGGGGACTGATGACTTCAGATGTTAAGTCCCATAGTGCTTAGAGCCGTTTTAACAATTTGAAGCGCCCAAAACATCCATGTAAACACAACCTATACCAATATTGGAGTCACCACCACCACCACCTTGCCAGTACCTCGTTTACAACTTGGGTCCATGGCTTCGTGGTGTCTGTGTCACACTCAGACCATGCTATCATTTCGCACCAACGGAAATCGGGACTCATCCGACAGAACACGGTATTTCAGTCGCCTAGTGTCCATCCGATATGATGACGAGCCAAGGAGAGGCGCTGCAGGTGATATACTGTTAGCAAACGCATTCGCGTCGGTCGTCCGCTGGCATATCCCATTAACTCCAAATTTCACCGCCCTGACCTAACGGATACGTTCGTCGTACGCCCCACATTGTTTTCTACCGTTATTTCAGACAGTGTAGCTTGTTTGTCAGCAGTCCGCAGCTCGTGGTCTCGCGGTCGCATTCTCGCTTCCCGAGCACGAAGTCCCGGGTTCGATACCCGGCGGGGTCAGGGATTTTCACCTGACTCGAGATGACTGGGTGTTTGTGATCTCCGCATCATATCATTATGGTGGCGAGATTGGACTGAGCAAAGGTTGGGAATTTGTACGGGCGCTGATAACCGCGCTGTTGAGCGCCCCACAAACCAAACATCATCATCATTATTTGTCAGCACTGACACTTCTAAGCAAACTCCACTGCTCTCCGTTGTTACGTGAAGGCCTCCGGCCACTACATTGTCAGTAGTGAGAAGTAATGCATGAATTTATGGTTCTCAGTACTCTCTTGACACTGTGGATCTCGGAATACTGGATTACCTAATGATTTGCGAAGTGGAATGTCTCATGCATCTAGCCCCAAGTACCATTCGCGTATGTGTATGTGCGTATCGCTATCCCATGCCTCCTGTCGCTTCCGTGTATTTCCGAGTCTGTCATCTGCACTGAAACACTGTTAACAGAATCAAAGCCCTTTGGCAGTAGAACATGACGAGAAGACGAATTCGGCAGAATCCAGTAGACCAGAGCGATATCGTACTCAGAGTCCAGCCAGAACGGCGGTGAGAAGATGGTGGCGTAGTGGAAATGGCGATCATCTGCAATAGGTGGCTGCCCGAAGAGGACTGACTTCCGCTGCCCTGCAGCCGGTTATACCGTCGTCTTCTTAATTCACTAGGCATCCAGTTTGGGATCTGTTTGTGACACCCACGACTTACTCCGAATTGACATGAATGTGACGTGCACAGTAAGCCGAGCGTGAAGTCGACAAGTTTGGAGACGCCAATACATTTTGTCGTATTTCGTTCTTTTGTATTATAACTTACGTGTTACGGTAGCACGCCGTTTCAGGGCAATCGCCCATTAAAGATTTATGGCAAACACGTCACCTTTGGTACGACTGTTTATAATTTAATATTAGTTAACGATGCCTCGGAAATAAAAGCCTTGAGGAGATCGTAAGATGTCATAAAAATAATGACTGTAGCATCTATTCCTCGCAATCACTTGGTTAGGAACAACTAGTGACCAAGATGAAGGAAGTAGAGTCGTATACTGCTGTCTCCAAATATATATATATATATATATATATATATATATATAGTCTTTGCCCTCTAACAGATTCTGGAACCAGCAATTACATTTGTATTTCTGATTTTCACAAATATTTGGCTATTTTTCGCTTACGTCGCGATTTCCAAGCGCGTGTTTAGGCAGGAACTTAAGAGGGCAGTTTAAACTGCTGCAAGCGAAACGACCAGCAAAGACATTTCTATTCTTCCGTGTCAGAAATATTCGGTTGTTTATTTCCAAATACGTTGCGGCTTATGAGGATCCACTCACGCACTGGGTGAGATGGTATCAAGGTCACACTTGCCTTAGTTGATGCTGGACACAAATACATCATTTTACGTCACTTCCAAGTAAGCTGTACAAGTCACAAACATGTTGTGGCCAGCTTACGTGATCAGCGGCCATGATACGTATACTGCACAACACAACTAAACGATCAAGTTTTTGAAATCCCATAATTGTCTCCTATTGCGCCACCACTTGAAACTTGCCTCAAAGGTTTCTACAACCTTCCTGTGTAATGCTGCAAAGATGTGACGCCCTACGTCACCCTCGGGCTCGGCGACGCTTCAGACAACAATTTCTCGACACTTGCAAAAAAGATACCAGAGCTCACAAGTTGATGTGAGGTAGAAGTTGGGCTAAAGACATCATTGGCCCCAAAATTCACCATAGTTTTACCCCATCACCACCGTGGCCCTGTCACATCCCCTCTTACTTACATTTCAACCCGTTTTCTGACGCCTCTTCGATGGAGATGTATCGGAAAGACAGATTAGACACCGTAGGAGGTGGTGTCTTCATTGCAGTTGACAAAAATATTGGGTCTACTGAGGTCAAGGTAGAGTGTGATTGTGAAGTTATCTGGACACGTTTAACAGGGCTAGGGGAAATAAAGTTAATTGTGGGGTGTTATTACCGGCCACCAGGTTCCACCGTGACAGTTCTAGAATCATTCAAAGGGAGTCTACATTCTGTATTGCAGAAGTACCCGAATCATGCTATATTAGTCGGAGGCGACTTCAACCTACCTCGTATAGACTGGGATGTCTATGGGTTCATTACAGGTGGTACAGACAAGCCGTCGTGTGAATTACTTTTGAACGCATTACCCGAAAACTGTCTTGAGCAGCTAAATCGACAGCCAACGCGTAATGGAAATATTTTAGATCTGGTAGCCACGAACAGACCAGACCTCATCGACGGTGTCAGTGTTGATACAGGGATTAGTGATCATGATGTTGTCATTACGACTATGGTTACGAAAGTTAAAAAGTCGGTCAAGAAGGCTAGGAGCGTATTCTTACTAGAAAGAGCAGATAAGCTGTTGTTAGCATCCCACTTAGTAAATGAATCGACTTCATTTACTTCCGGTACGATGGACGTGGAAGAATTATGGGCAAATTTTAAACACATTGTAAATCACGCGTTGGACAGGTATGTGCCGAAAAAGTGGGTTACGGATGGAAACGACCCCCCGTGGTTTAACAGCGCAATTCGGAGAATACTCAGGAAGCAAAGGCAGTTGCACTCGCGGTACAAGAAAGATCGGGAGAATGAGGACAGGCAAAAGTTAGTAGAATCCGTGCTGCCGTAAAAAGAGCGATGCGCGAAGCATTCAACCACTACCACCGTCATACCTTAGCAAAAGATCTTGCTGAAAACCCAAGGAAATTCCGGTCTTACGTAAAATCAGTAAGCGGGTCGAAGGCTTCCATCCAGTGACTCACTGATTAGTCTGGCCTGGCAACGGAAGACAGCAAAACGAAAGCTGAAATTTTAAATTTAGCATTTGAGAAATCTTTCACACAGGAGGATCGTACAAACATACCGCCGTTTGAGTCTCGTAAAGATTCCCGTATGGAGGACATAGTGAGACATCCCTGGGTTTGTGAAGCATCTGAATGGGTTGAAAATAAATAAATCGCCAGGTCCTGACGGGATTCCAATTCGGTTTTACAGAGAGTACTCTACTGCATTGGCTCCTTACTTAGCTTGCATTTATCGCAAATCTCTTGCCCAACGTAAAATCCCGAGAGACTGGAAGAAAGCGCAGGTGACGCCTGTATATAAGAAGGCTAGAAGGACGGATCCTCAAAATTACAGACCAATATCCTTAACATCAGTTTCTTGCAGGATTATCGAACATATTCTTAGTTCGAATATAATGAATTTCCTTGAGACAGAGAAGTTGCTGTCCATGCATCAGCACGGCTTTAGAAAGCATCGCTCCTGCGAAACGCAACTCGCAGACGGATGCCATGTTCCTCGACTTCCGGAAAGCGTCTTGACTCGGTGCCCCACTGCAGACTCCTAACTAAGGTACGAGCATATGGGATTGGTTCCCAAGTATGTGAGTGGCTCGAAGACTTCTTAAGTAATAGAACCCAGTACGTTGTCCTCGATGGTGAGTGTTCATCGGAGGTGAGGGTATCATCTGGAGTGCCCCAGGGAAGTGTGGTAGGTCCGCTGTTGTTTTCTATCTACATAAATGATCTTTTGGATAGGGTGGATAGCAATGTGCGGCTGTTTGCTGGTGATGCTGTGGTGTACGGGAAGGTGTCGTCGATGAGTGACTGTAGGAGGATACAAGATGACTTGGACAGGATTTGTGATTGGTGTAAAGAATGGCAGCTAACTCTATATATAGATAAATGTAAATTAATGCAAATGAATAGGAAAAAGAATCCCTTAATGTTTGAATACGCCATTAGTAGTGTAGCGCTTGACACAGTCACGTCGATTAAATATTTGGACGTAACATTGCAGAGCGATATGAAGTGGGACAAGCATGTAATGGCAGTTGTGGGGAAGGCGGATAGTCGTCTTCGGTTCATTGGTAGAATTTTAGGAAGATGTGGTTCATCTGTAAAGGAGACCGATTATAAAACACTAATACGATCTATTCTTGAATACTGCTCGAGCGTTTGGGATCCCTATCAGATCGGATTGAGGGAGGACATAGAAGCAATTCAGAGGCGGGCTGCTAGATTTGTTACTGGTAGGTTTGATCATCACGCGAGTGTTACGGAAATGCTTCAGGAACTCGGGTGGGAGTCTCTAGAGTAAAGGAGGCGTTCTTTTCGTGAATCGCTACTGAGGAAATTTAGAGAACCAGCACTTGAGGCTGACTGCAGTACAATTTTACTGCCGCCAACTTACATTTCGCGGAAAGACCCCAAAGATAAGATAAGAGAGATTAGGGCTCGTACAGAGGCATATAGGCAGTCATTTTTCCCTCGTTCTGTTTGGGAGTGGAGCAGGAAGAGAAGATGCTAGTTGTGGTACGAGGTACCCTCCGCCACGCACCGTATGGTGGATTGCGGAGTATGTATGTAGATGTAGGTGTTAGAGGTTAGAACCGTGACGCCCTGCGTTGAAATCACGTGGTTTTCTTACAGGTGGCCAAGAAGAACATTTGAGACACACCGCCGTTCAGAATCTAAACGAAAAGGTCTCAGGGGTGGAATACCAGGCGTCGATGAATTCACCCTTTCCTTATAACGTGGATTTCCAAACATTTCGCACTCGAAAACGACAGTTCGCAGTACAGTGAGCAACCGGAAAATGGAAGTCTTCGGCACTGCTGATCGCACCTGGGTGATACAGCCCCTTTCGTAGGACATCACACGGCTGCAGCCCAACCGAACATTATCTCACCCATTTAGAGTGCACTGCGACCAGTTTTTTTGCTCTGGTGTAGGGCGTGAAACCACTAGGGACCATACAAAACCATTAGACGAAATTTGAACGTGATCCGAAGCAGCAACGTGTCTTTACGCTTTTTCAGTGCCCCTATTTTGTGCTCTCCTGCGATGTGATCACAGAGAGGTACGATAGTGAAACACACGTGAATAAAACAGGAACGGATCTCTCTAACAACCCTGAGTTCGTTAGAACACTCGGTGGCGCCTACTCGCATTTATTGAGTATTCGAAAAATGTGCGTTTACAGAGAAAACCTGCGAAATACTGCTAGATGCCTGCAAGTTGGTAACTGGTGTCAGAGGTATGTCTAGTGGTTGCCTACCTGCTGACATTTCAGGCTACTCCGCAGGTTTTTCTCTGTAAAGGCACACTTTTAAAATTCTCAATAAATGTGGGCGGATGCCACCGAGAATTTTTCTGAACTGGTGGGGGAGGGAGGGAGGGAGGGGGTTACAGAGAGATGCTCCACAAACTCCAGTGGCAGACGTTACAACAGCGGGGTTGTGGAACTAGGAGAGGGTTGCTGCTGAAATTTAGTGAGTACTTTCCGCAAACAGTCAGACAACATATTGCTTCCTCCCACATACATCTCGCGAAATAACCATGACGAGAAAATACCAGAAATTAGAGCTAATATACAGGCTTACCGACAGTCTTTCTTCCCATGCACCTTTCGAAAGTGGAACAGGAACAAGGGCATTATTTAGTTGTACAAGAAGTACACACCGCCACATACACACACACACACACACACACACACAATCACGTGCTTGCATAGTAGTGATGTGCAAGTAGATTTATACACCCGCCATTGGTTTGTACGTGTTTGAACTTCCACTGACTGCCGACTGCGTCTTCTGGGTACATCACTTTTTTTGTTAGCTCTGTACATCTAGGTGTGTGTATCTGCGGCTGTTCGAAGAGGAACGATCAGTAAACCAGGTGCTGAAAAGGCAAATTTCTGACAGATTCATTGGAAGAATCCCAAATGAAGCATAGTTTACCTATAAAACATATTCCTTTAATGGCCTGTAACTGTTACCAGGTCTGATAAACAGAGCAAACGAAGAAGACCCAAATAAGAGAAGAACTCTTCGTAACAGATTCACTAAGGAGGCACGAAAACATTACGGAGATCCTCTTCATACTCCAGTGGCAGAAGCTAGAAGACGGACTCCCCGCTTCACGATGAGGATTACTGCTAAAATTTCAAGACACGCTCCAAGAAGAGCCAGCCATCGCACCACTACCTCCCAAATTATCACGCGAACTGATAATGGTGGTAAAATAAGAGAAATTCAGTCTCACACGACCTCTTATCGACAGTCATTTGCGAATCGAACAAGAAAGGGGGAAGAGAAAAAAGTAAGTGTTTCTGTAAGTAACCTCCGAGTTTACAGGGTATACACGTAGATGAAGCCTTGTGCCCTAAACCGTAGTCGTCCCCTTTCTTCTCTCAGTTCAGATCAACGTCCAAGATCAAGGAGTATACAAGTACATAAGGTGGAATTCACTAGTGTTATAAATTGGTAGTTGCAGAAGCACGAACAATCAGCAGCATGGAAGCATATCATTCCGTTAAAGCTGCGCCCCAGAATTACGGATGTTTGAATTACGGCTATTGAATTAATTTGGAGCGGATTAAATGCATTGACGTGAAATTTAATGAAATGAATAATCTATGAGAATGAAATGAATGAAGATAGTATGACGTGAAATGTTGCCAGTGCAAATCGTTCAGATACGCTGAACCTGCAATGTAATAAAAATGTAGTGACGACTGAAAAGTTGTATCAGGCCGAGAGTCAAACCCGAATTTTCCGCTTATATCAGGCTGTCGTCTTAAGCATTAGGCTTCTCTGTCTGATCAAAAGCGGCCGGTAAAACTCCTATGTAATGTGGAACTGTCCACTAGATGTCACGAGATGAGGCCCCAGCGGTATAAAACGAGGCTAGGAGTATTGTGTTATCAGTAGAAAAGCAGTAACTGAAGAATGGATCGATCAGTAGAGCTCAGTGACTTCTAACGTGGACCAGTCGCTGGATGTCACCTGAGGAATAAATCCATCGGGGACATTTCAGCCGTTTTAAGCTGCCCAAGTCGACTGTTGTTAAAGTGATCGCGAAGTGGAAACGCGAAGGAACAACCACAGCTGAACCAGGACTAGCCCGAACTCATGTAGTGACGGACAGTGACCCTCGACCTGTACGGAGGAAAAATTGCTTCAAATTAGCGGAACGAACCACTCGTGTGTTCCAAAGTGCTGCCACCGGTGCAGCTAGCACACGAACCATAGGGAGTTAAAGAGAATCGTTTAGTGTGGTCGAGCAGCACCACATGAGTCACGCATTTCTGTAGCCAATGGTAAGCGACGCTTGAGGTGGTGGGAGCTTTTGGGGTCGTAGATCGCAGCTTATGAAGTCAGAAGCTCATTAGTCAAACGAATTCAATGAAGTGCATAGTTAATACTTCTAGAAATATGTCCACCGAACTTGGAAATGGCAAGCCATTTTCACAAGCTGCGACATGGTCGCGAACCGAACATTGAACCGAATATATAATAAATTTCCTGTACTTCAAGTCTGTTGTTGTTGTGGTTTTCAGTCGAGAAACTGGTTTGATGCAGCTCTCCATGCTATTCTATCCTGTGCAAGCTTCTTCATCTCCCAGTACCTACTGCAACCTACATCCTTCTGAATCTGCTTGGTGTATTCATCTCTTGGGCTCCCTCTACGATTTTTACCCTCCACGCTGCCCTCCAAAATACTAAATTGGTGGCCGGCCGAAGTGGCCGTGCGGTTAAAGGCGCTGCAGTCTGGAACCGCAAGACCGCTACGGTCGCAGGTTCGAATCCTGCCACGGGCATGGATGTTTGTGATGTCCTTAGGTTAGTTAGGTTTAACTAGTTCTAAGTTCTAGGGGACTAATGACCTCAGCGGTTGAGTCCCATAGTGCTCAGAGCCATTTGAACCATTTTACTAAATTGGTGATCCCTTGATGCCTGAGAACGTGTCCTACCAACCGATCCCTTCTTCTAGTCAAGTTGTGCCACCAACATTTCTTCTCCCCAATCCTATTCAATACCTCCTCATTAGTTATGTGATCTACCCATCTAATCTTCAGCATTCTTCTGTAGCACCACATTTCGAAAGCTTCTATTCTCTTCTTGTCTAAACTATTTATCGTCCATGTTTCACTTCCATACGTGGCTACACTCCATACAAATACTTTCAGAAATGACTTCCTGACACTTAAATCTATACTCGATGTTAACAAATTTCTCTTCTTCAGAAACGCTTTCCTTGTCATTGCCAGTCCACATTTTATATCCTCTCTACTTCGACCATCATCATTTATTTTGCTCCCCAAGTAGCAAAACTCCTTTACTACTTTAAGTGTCCCATTTCCTAATCTAATTCCTTCAGCATCACCCGACTTAATTCGACTACATTCCATTATCCTCGTTTTGCTTTTGTTGATGTTCATCTTATATCCTCCCTTCAAGACACTATCCATTCCGTTCAACTGCTCTTCCAAGTCCTTTGCTGTCTCTGACAGAATTACAATGTAGTCTATGGTCACAATATTTTTTTTCTGTCATCAGACCACCGGTTTCGGTCTATAATGACCATCTTTAGATCTGCAGCAAAATATGGAAAAAAACACAGTACACTAGCTGATCGTCTACAGCTTAAAAGAATAAAGTAGACCATAGTGAAAAGTGTTACTGACATACATATGTATTTGTGCCCTTTAAATATGAAGAGGCATACCTGTTTTATGAAAACGTGTCGTAATATACTGGAGCCACAGTGGCTTCGTCAAATGTCAAACAAAAAATCAGCACCAGCATCGTCAAATACATGTCACTAACACCATATGCAAGAGTCATCTTGTCAGTAGCACTACCATTCAAAACAAACTGCCATTTATTCACTAAACAGAGGCGATAAAATGGGACTACTAAGGATACTTGGAGCAGAGGCCACTTCGAAAAAGATAACAAAAGATCGCATGTTACAGCTGTGATTAAAGAAATGGGACACTCCAGGCACAGGCAAGAGAACGTACGAAATTCCCCATAAAATCCAGGAGAGATTAAAACAGAGATTTTTTAATCCGTCGAGTGGACTAATGCATTACCTGACCGGTCATGGCCCGTACGCTACGCATCTATAAAAAAAAAAAAAGGTCAAAAGACTGCACCTTCTGCAGTGTGGATACTCCAGAAAACACATTGTGGGACCGTGCGCTCTACTAAGACAGAGCGGGGATAGCGTCATGCATTTAGGACGCTGGATCCCAAAGCACCAGTGAGGAACTAGCCAGTCTGGTGCATGTTGGACGTCACTGCAGCTGCAGTATCCAGGGACGCAGAGGAAGACTTCACGAGACATTCAGTCACACGTCAGCTTGTTGCCATCCTGGTTAGACAAGCTCTACAAAAAAATGGTTCAAATGGCTCTGAGCACTACGGGACTTAACATCTGTGGTCATCAGTCCCCTAGAACTCAGAACTACTTAAACCTAACTAAGCTAAGGACACACACACATCCATGCCCGAGGCAGGATTCGAACCTGCGACCGTAGCAGTCGCGCGGTTCCGGACTGAGCGCCTAGAACCGCGAGACCACCGCGGCCGGCCAAGCTCTACAGATGAACATACTGTATAGATGAAGAGTAGACAACTGAATGAAATGTTTTTTTGAAGAATTTACATTGCGATGGTGCAAATGATCACAGAATGGTGGATTGTAAGACGTTACATTGAATCGTGGACTTGCTTATTACAGTGGAAACGCTGCTGTCGTTCTGCCCTATGCCTAGGAAATGCAGCACAGTGAGAGCGAGTCCAGCAGCGGAAGCAACCATCTACATTTCAGAAGCACCCTAATAAATGAACAAACACAGAACAGAATCTCTGGTACTAACAGTAGTATTAGTAGTTGGATAACTGGTTAGAGGGTTTTACTGAAGTTTTATAGTGCTAGAATGTAGTTGAAGTATTAATTTATCACAAAAACGCGATTATGTGGCCCATGTTAGGTTGCCATATAATAGGTTGCAATTGTGAAGATAAAATCATTAACGTCTCTGGTTTCGGCTCTTGAAGAAAGCGTTGTCATACCTCCACAGATATTTAGAGACTTCATTAAAATGTCCCCATGAGCACTCAAACCGGGAAAGGCTAAGCGTAGGCACGCGCCATATTAATGTTCAGTAAAAGATGTGCGGATACTTTTGATCAGATAACGTATGTACATACGATGGAATTCGCTGCTCCTATTGGCATTTGCAGAGGCACTGATAATCAGCAGTATGGAAGCAAATGATTCCTTTAAAAATCCCGGGTGTTTGTATTAAGGCTATGGAATAAATGTGAAATAAATTAAATGCGCTGAAATGGAATTATATGAATAGATCATGGGAATGAGTGACGTGAAATGAGCTGAAGAGTTGCACCAGGCCGAGAATCAGTCCAGAATTGCCGGCTTATCGTGAGCTGACGCCATCTGAGCACGCGTCCAGGCTTGATTCAATCTTTCATTGCCTCTGATGTCTCCAGCTACGATTCTCCAACACTACAACGAGAGGTACTCCAACGGAGTTTGTAGAAAGAGTAGCCTTGTTTCACACCAATGAAACGGTAAAGCACAAGCAGGCAAGGCGCCTACTCGCAACTCATCTAAAAGATTACGGATTATATCGCTCTAACGATGTTACCAGCCTACTATCCTGATAACTGCTGGCGTTTCAGTGCGATGTACTTCCTGATTTGTGTAAAATACAATAAGTAAAAACAGGATGAGGTAACTAGATTAAGCGCAATGTCAGCAGTTTACTTTCCGACAGTCCTTTTCGTTTGTTGAAAAACGTGTGTCTAAAAATGTCTTTGTAGTTTCTTGCAAGTCTCTTTACGAGTACATGAAAGGCCGTGTCCTGATTGGTGACTGATTGACTCATTGGCTGACTCATCATCGCCCAGCGCACACCGCTAAGGATAGAAACTTGAAGTTTGTAGAGGGTTTGGATCTTATACTGTAGGCATCTTTTGAAAAGGGATTGTCCGAAATTCCACTCCTAAGGGGGTGAAATAGGGGATGAAAGGTTTTTTGAAAGTATGTCGCTCTTAAGGGAATTTTGAAGCTAGAACTCCAAAAACTGGTATATTGTTTCTCAGTCAGAAAATACAAAACACGTGTTTCAGCATTTTTGGAGATGAAACTACTAAGGGGCTGAAATACCGGGTGAGTTTTTCTTTTTTTTTTGAAAATGAATAATTACTAAAGAAGTAGTAAAAGATTTTAACGCTACAACTGTGACAATTGGTACTGGACTTCTCGGTTAGAAATTAAAAAATACGTGTTCCACTGTTTTTGAAAATTCAACCGCTAAGGGAGTGCAAAAGGGGAATGAAAATTTTTAAGAAAATATTTCGTTATATTAAAAAAATTTTGTCTATGTTTATGAAAATTGGTATTTCGCTTCTCGGTAAGATACAGAGAAATATTTGTTGGGGGATGAAAGTTGCTATGTAGATATCTACACAACAACTCAAAAGGCATAATTAACAAAAACTTTGGACTTCTGCTACCGGAATCGCTTTTGGTCCGAAGTACATTCGTAAAAGATCATGCTTATATGGCCTTAATTAGCGTGAAAATCGTAGAAAGTATTGCAGTTTGTGAACAACATAAAAATTCAATTAAATAAAAACAGCAAAATATTATCTGCAGGCCATAC
The DNA here is from genome assembly GCF_023898315.1 of Schistocerca nitens. NCBI lineage: Eukaryota > Metazoa > Arthropoda > Insecta > Orthoptera > Acrididae > Schistocerca > Schistocerca nitens. The sequence goes on from NC_064615.1 coordinate 774,678,341, forward strand.
AGCCTACGCGAGCGAAGAAGCGGGCGCTTAGCTAGTTCATAAGTAATCGTCCTTGTACGTATTTTCTGTCTGGTTCATAACACTGGGCATGTTCATCATTTTTGCGATGAAGGTCCTTCGCATAAACACAACGTGTTTGACGTTGAGACGACTCCATTCGCGAATATTATTACAAAAATGAAGCATACATTAACTGTATTTTTTCGGAGGCTGGGGTCGTTGCTGTAAAACAAAGGGAAATCCTGAATAAGATTCTTTTCGGCAAGAACAAGAGAGAAAATTGAAAAATAACAAATCGGTATTTTACTAACGGCGGAACTGCGGAATCTGACTTGTAGAACACGAGCGAAGAAAAACACTTCCGATCTCGAAGAGGACGACCAGAAAAGATCAGAAACCTGAACATTCCGCCTGTGATGTAAGTATTCATTTGAACAACGCCTGAAATATGAGCGAAAAACGCAAAAACTCACTAGGCCTTTTTTGTAGAGGGATTAGAAAGTGTTTTAGTAATAGAAAATACTTTTTAGAAGTAATAAAGGCGTAATCCTTTATATATGTATTAAGAAACATTACTTTCTTATTAAAAATAAAGTATGTGTGATGTCACTATGTCGAAAGAATCAAAACAACTGCTGTTGCAGAATAACACGCACAGCTGACTATATCATACAGGAACGTCCAATTTACGAAACCTTGATGTTCAAGCATCACGGCAGCATCTCCAAGATACTCTTGTGAATGAGACATTGCATAATGTTGCGAAATTTTGCTTACTGACCACCATAGCCATTTTCTAGACAGGAAAATTACCCACTGAATTATCAACTTTTGCTCCAATACAAACGCAAGCTTGAAAGAGAGACTGGGTTTCGAGCACCTAATCTACGATATAGGCGGTAAAACTGAAAACCCAACGGTACACCATTGACATGCTTCCATAGCTAAGAAGTTCCTAAAGTAAGTGCGAAACCCCTAACACAATGTAGAGGACCATCGTCACTATATTCATGTGTTTGTAGCACTGCACAAGGCCGCACGTATGGAGACAGAGCTCTCGTGAAAGATAAGTAATTTAGGTTGTCATTACTTGTAGTTGAACACTTTTATCTAATTAAATACGTTCCTTAGTGTACTCTTCAAGCTCACCTTTAAAAGTTTTTCTTTTATTTGCGTAGTGTTCTAGTAATCGCGAAAAGTTCGTTTGTTTACTTACTGCTGCTTAGGCCTAATTTTTCGAGTGTGCATACTTAGCGTTATACAGCAATCTTAAGTGCATTTGGTATAGATTAACTAATTAAATACGTTCATTAGTGTGCTCTTCAAGCTTGCCATTAAAGGTTTTTCTTTTATTTACGTATTCTTCCACTAATCGCAAAAAGTTCGTTTTGGTTACATTCGGCTGTTTAGGCCTAAATTTTGATCGGGCATATTTAGCATTCTACCACAAATTTAAATGCATTTGGTAATTGTTTACTTATATATTAGTTTCCAAAACATATTTAGTGTCCTTTTGTATCTGTATTTAATATATTATCGTTATCACTTAGTAAATCTCTTAACTAATTTCCAAACTACCATGGATACTAAGTGTGTGAGCTGCAGTAGGAAAGTTAGTTCAGGGGTTTTGTGCAGCTGTTGTGACAGGTGGTTTCACTGCGGAAATTGTAGCGGCGTGGGAAATGGGGAAGCAGAGGAGACTATTCCATTCTTTTGCAGGGTTTGCTCAAGAGATAGGATTATAGCTGAACAGGAGGAGAAAATTTAGAGCCCTTCAGGCTGATTTAGACAGAGCGAGGGAGGAACTGAAGAGGTTAAGGGGGTAGGAGGGTAAACAGCGGTGGGAAGTGGTAGCTGGAAAAAGGGGCCACAGAAAAAGGACAGTGTCTGACAGTTTCCCAATTGGCACAACCAATAGATTTGCATTGTTTCCATAGTTAAGTAAGGAAGAGGGTCCAGTAGAAGTAGATGTAGTTAAGATGCAACAGAATCTCACTAGGAAACCAACTGTTTCAAAAAAAAAGTAGAAAGGAAGAGGAAAGTTCTGTTGCTAGGTAGCAGCCATGGAGGAGGTGTGGGCCAGATTTTGCAGGAAAAATTAGGTGACAGGTACCAGGTCACAAACTTTTTCAAGCCAAGTGCATGTCTTATCCAGGTGGTAGAGGATATAGGTCCCTTGTGCAAGGGTTTCACAAAGCAGGAGCATGTGATGATAGTGGGTGGACTGGGAAGCAGTATTGATAGGGATCAGGACTACAGTATTGAGTGTGACCTGGTGAAAATAACCTCAGCAACGACCCACACCAGTGTTGGGCTGGTGCCTGCTTTCGTGTGGTATAATCAGCCCCAGTTGAACCGCTCTGTCAGGATGGTAAATATGGAGTTGGATCAGTTGCGTAGGGCGGCCACTCTGTCAGACATTGGATTGGTTCCTGTCGAGGCTATTGGTAGGGGGGGGGGGGGATTTCACAAGGCATGGCCTACACCTCAGTGGGAAATGGAAGGGTAAACTGGCAGGCTTGTTAGCGAAGTCCATAAGGGGGGACCCTAGTACTCATGGATGTACCTCTTTTTTAGACTAATATCAGCGTCCAATGAGAAGTTCATTCAGGCAGGTGGTAAAGAGGTCCTAAACTCACTAAATTCTCACAATAGGAAAATAAATAATAATGTTACCATATTTAACCAAAATATCGGTGGATTAAAGAAAAAAGTACATTCTCACAAAAGCAAAGTAAAAAATAATGTTACCATATGAGTATAGAGAATAAGGTGACAGGAGAAGTTGTCATATATGTCAAAAGTTATCAATGTGTAAAAATATTTTAAACATAGCTGCACAACAGCAACGGTTCACGTAATAAAATTATAAACAGCCGACCAGTTGCAATGGATAAAGAAATTCTTTACCTAGGTTTCGACAAATATAAATTTGTCTTCTTCAGAAGGCAACCTAAGGGCAATGAACATCATAGCTTACATTAGAAAAGTATGAAACTTATAAGCCAAGAATAAATTTTAAGACAAATTAGAGAACTCTTGCATTACAGAAGTATGATAACGACGACTGGTACTTACAATTTTACGTTAGTAAGGACTAATGTACCAACGCCGTTTTTACAATTGTCTGCATAGATCCATGTGTCAAAAATAAAATATAGCCCTAGAATTAGGGTTTGTCACGTTAATATAAAATAGCTCATGGATCTTAAAGAGCTCACAACCGTCTGTAATCGGCGAGCGTAGTTACTCTGAAAACAGTGCAGATGGCGCTCGTGCCGAGAAACATGTGCCAATTGGCGTACAATGGCAACGTGTAAATTATCAGTATTAATAAAGTCTTTAGGTAGAGTAACAATAAAAAAAGAAAGGAAATTAACACTCCCGTTATAACAGTATGGGAGCATTGGTACAAGTAATGTAGTTATACATCAAAAAGGTAGGTGGCGCTTACGCCGAGAAAGTTACGCCCAGTGGCATATACAGCCAAAATATGAAAAATTACTTTACTATATTAGCGAAGCCCCCAAAGGGTATACATGTCAGAACTTTAAAATTGACAATAATGGCTCTTGTCAAGAAAGAATTACGAACACTGGTACACGATCCTGTTAATACACATTCACAGGAAAAACAAAATTTTAGAGCCAGGCAAAATCACATAAGGGCCGATGTAGTAACAAACATACATCGTGACAAAACCATCATTACATAAGGGTTAGTGAGTTTAAAGCACTGAAGGTGCATCATAGCTTCCTCAGGAAATGAACCACTAAGGTTACCAGCACTGTTATCCTACACAGAGAAGACAAAAACCGTAGATTAGATCTGTGGGAAGAGTTACAAATTTTCAAACATCTTGAGCTCAAGGACGGTAATATACTGAACGACCAGTTGAACCTAGCTTGTGAACAATTTTTCGAAGGCTTTAAACCTGTACTGTTTACGGTATAACATTAATGCTGGTAACCTTAGTGGTTCATTTCCTCATGAAGCTATGATGCACCTTCAGCGTAATAGGAAGAATGACCTGGAAGTCTTGCTCGGTTCTTTCAATTTGACATCTGTCATTAATTTTCTTACTCGTGTAGTAAAGGACAGCAGCACATTGATAGATAACACTTTTATAGACCAAGATAGGTTCAAAAACATATATTCTTGTCCTGTTGAGAATGGCCTTTCTGATCATGGTGCTCAGCTAGTTACAGTATCTAACATAGCTCCATTCAGTAATTCGATTAATGACTTAACAATTAGAAATTTCAGAGAAAATCTTCAGCAGTTACACTGGGATGAGGTGTACAAGGAATCCGATGATAATTTAAAATATAACTTATTTCATGATACACTTGTAAGAGAACTTGGAAACTGTTTCCCCAAGAAAGTAGTTAAATCTAATTATAAGAAACCATGCAAAAAACCTTGGCTTATTAAAGGAAAAAAAATATCTTGTAACCACAAAAGGGAACTATATCTAACAACAAGAAAGGGTAATGACTCAGAAACAGCCAAATATTATAAAAACTACTGTGCTACAGTGATAAAGGTTATTAAAAAGTCCAGAAGCATGTGCATCATGTCTGAGATTAATACCTCTGATAAAAAAATCGAAATTATTTTGGAATATTATTACAAGGGAGACAGGGTAATCAAGAGTACAGGATGATGGCATTGCCATCAAAGCGAATGGAAACTTGACAAACAACAAGCCGGAAGTCGAAAACATTTTGAATAATCATGTTTTTAACGTTGTAGAGAAAATAAGATCTAAATGTTCATTAGAAGAAGCAAGGCAATTAATGGAAGAGGCCTTACCCACACCATTTCATACAATTGAAATTCCATCCAACTCTCCTTCTGAAATTAGGAAGATAATAAACTCTCTGAAGAATAAAATCTCACATGGAATTGTTGGCATTTCCAGCAGGATAATAAAAGCTTGTTCGCAAGAAGTAAGTGGGATTCTTAGCCACATATGTAATAGCTCTCCGTAGCAGGGTATTTTCGCAAATAGACTGAAGTATGCCATTGTTAAACCACTGCATAAAAAAGGGGATACGTGTGATGTCAACAACTACTGCCCAATCTCTCTTCTGACTGCCTTATCCAAAATTCTTGAAAAAGTAATGTATTGTAGAGTAGCTTTACACCTTTGAAAAATAAAGTTTTAACAAAATGCCAGTTTCGTTCCCAGAAGGTTTTTTCAACGGAAAATGCTACATATACTTTAACTTATGAAATATTAAATGCTTTGAGTATCCGGAAGTTACCTGTTGGGATTTTTTTGTGATCTCTCAAAGGCTTTTGATTGCGTAAATCATGGAATACTTCTAGGTAACCTCAAGTACTGTGGTATGAATGTGACAGTGCTCAAAGAGTTTAAATCTTACCTAACTGGAAGATAGCAGAAAGTTGAAATAAGCAGTTCACGTAATATGCAAAAAGCTGGTGATTTCTCAAACTGGGGAACAATCAAGACTGGGGTGCCACAAGGTTCGGTCTTGGGTCCTCTGCTGTTCTCAATATAATATATTAATGACTTGCCATTCTATATTCACGAAGATGCAAGGCTGGTACTTTTTGCCAATTATACAAATATAGCTATCACACCCAACAGACAAGAATTAACTGGTGAAATTGTAAACGATGTTTTTCAGAAAATCATTAAGTAGTTCTCTGCAAATGGGCTCTCATTAAACTTTGACAAAACACAGTATATACAGTTCCACACAGTAAATGGAATGACACCATTAATGAATATAGACTTCGATCAGAAATCGGTGGCTAAGGTAGAATATTCAAAATTTCTATGTGTATGCATTCATGAGGGGTTGAACTGGAAGAAACACACCGATGATCTGCTGAAATGTTTGAGTTCACCTACTTATCCTATTAGGGTAATTGCAAATTTTGGCGATATACATCTCAGTAAATTAGCCTACCACGCCTATTTTCATTCTCTGCTTTCGTATGACATCATTTTCTGGGGAAACTCATCATGGAGTAAAAGAGTGTTCATTGCACAAAAGCGTGTAATCAGAATAATTGCTGGGGCTCATCCAATATCATCCTGCAGACACTTATTTAAAGAGCTAGAGATCTTGACTGTAGCCTCACAATATATATATTCACTTACGAAATTTGTTATTAACAATTCGATCGAATTCAAAAGTAATAGCAGTGTACATGGCTACAACACTAGGAGAAAGGCTGATCTTCACTACTTAAGGTTAAATCTAACTTTGGCTCAGAAGGGGGTAAATTATGCTGCCATAAAAGGCTTTGGTCACTAACCTAATAGCATCAAAAGTCTGACAGATAGCCATACAGCATTTAAAAGGAAATTGAAAGAATTTCTTAATGGCAACTCCTTCTACTCATTAGATGAATTTTTGGATATAGTAAGTGGGTAATTTCCCCAATCCCCACAAAAAAAATATTAAGAGTCATGTAATATTTTGTGGAATGTAATATCTTGTATGGACACCTTTTATTAACCTGACACCTTTCACATCATTACGAAGTGTCATATTCATGATCTATGGAATAAGTAGTAATCTAATCTAATCTAAACAATATAGTACAAGATGTATAACTAATAAAACTTAGTTAAAAAGTGTCATAGTGAATATGGTTAAGTACTGAACTTCTCCAGATATTTTAAAGTTACATAAAAACATAATGTCTGCATCAGTGGTTTTAATGTTCAGTAAAAACAAAGACTATATTAGTAATCTAGGTGATCGACTACGAATAAAAAAGATAAATAAAAATCGTGGAGAATGAATAAATGGAAAAACATCAATACATCTTCTGAAATTCACAGCTATTACAGGTGAAAAAGAAAAGCAAATCACAAAACTAAGAAAAAGTTAGATGAATAGTTGCGCTTGAAGCCTGAATGTTGTAACAGTGTTCAAATCATACGTGAAAAGCCACATAAATTCATTGTTCAGGAAAATATTTCTCAAGTTCATTGACCGAGACGAGGATTCGACATTTTGTGAAATTATAACTAGTAGCCCTTGGGAGTGGGCATAAAAAGTACACTTGTTGCTCTCAGTAGAATTACATAGCTACCTACGGCTCGCTCGTGTAAGTCTCTTGATTTATTAAATCGCCGCAGAAGAAAGTTACTTTCCCAGATAAGAAGGAATGGAAAAGAAATTTAATTTTCCGGGTATGAAATGCGCTCTAGTTCTATTAAATAAGCATTTCTAAGTCACAAGTAAATTACTTTCATGAACTATATTGAAAGGACTGTTTTTATACATTGCCTGACAAAAACAAATTAAGCACCCACAAGTGGAGGAGGATACAAAATGCAACTTTACGGTTTTAGTAGGTATGTAATGTTAGTTCAGTGATTGCAAAATCAAGTCAGATACAGAAGGGACTTAGCAGTAGGAGCCCACTTACCAGTATGATGTTACACCCCTTCTGACCTGGATGCACACACCTACTCGATTATGATGGGTGTTATGAAAGCGTTGTATTTTCTCCTGAGATAATATGGCCCACAACTGCTGTAGCTGTGCCTTGATATCCTCTATACTGGCAGTGGAAGAGAGTTGACGTCCTAGCTGGTCCCATGCACATTCTATAAAGGACAAATCTGGAGGTCTTTCTCACCACTAGACTACCTCAACAACTCTTAGATATACATGTCGTGTGTACGACTAGCATTATCCTCTTGAAAAACTACTACTGCTGCGTGAAAAGTAATACATGAGGACACAGGATATCGATAACAAACCAATGTGCTGTCGACTACTCTCAATCACTATCAGTTGCGAGGCCCACGAGAAGGCTAGGCCGTGGAGCGCACGTCACAGCACGTGACACTGCGGGTCTTACGAGTGCCAGCAGCCGTATCCGGCGGGGAGCGAGTAATGTACACTAATGGCCATTAAAATTGCTACACCAAGAAGAAATGCAGATTATAAACGGGTATTCATTGGACAAATATATTATACTAGAAGTGACATGTGATTACATTTTCACGCAGTTTGAGTCCATAGATCCTGAGAAATCAGTACCCAAAATAACCACCTCTGGCCGTAATAACGGCCTTGATACGCCTGGGCATTGAGTCAAACAGAGCTTGGACGGCGTGTACAGGTGCAGCTGCCCATGCAGCTTCAACACGTTACCACAGTTCATCAAGAGTATTGACTGGCGTATTGTGACGAGTCAGTTGCTCGGCCACCATTGACCATACGTTTTCAATTGGTGATAGATCTGGAGAATGTGCTGGCCAGGGCAGCAGTCGAACATTTTATGTATCCAGGAAGACCCGTACAGGACCTGCAACATGCGGTCGTGCATTATCCTCCTGAAATGTAGGGTTTCGCAGGGATAGAATGTAGGGTAGAGCCACGGGACGTAACACATCTGAAATGTAACGTCCACTATTCAAAGTGCCGTCAGTGCGAACAAGAGGTGACCGAGACGTGTAAACAATGGCACGCCATACCATCATGCCGGGTGATACGAATACAGTCTTCCAATGTGCGTTCACCGCGATGTCGACGATCACGGATGAGAGCATCATGTTGCTGTAACCAGAACCTGGATTCATCCGAAAAAATGACGTTTTGCCATTTGTGCACCCTGGTTCGTCGCTGAATACACCATCGCTGGCACTCCTGTCTGTGATGCAGCGTCAAGGGTAACCGCAGTCATGGTCTCCGAGCTGATAGTCGATGCTGCTGCAAACGTCGTCGAACTGTTCGTGCAGATGGTTGTTGTCTTGCAAACGTCCCCATCTGTTGACTCAGGGATCGAGACGTGGCTGCCGATCCGTTACAGCCATGCGGATAAGATGCCTGTCATCTGGACTGTTAGTGATACGAGGCCGTTGGGATCCAGCACGGCGTTCCGTATCATCCTCCTGAACCCACAGATTCCATATTCTACTAACAGTCACTGGATCTCGACCAACGCGAGCAGCAATGTCGCGATACGATAAACCGCAATCGCGATAGGGTACAATCCTACCTGTATCAAAGTCGGAAACGTGATGGTACGCATTTCTCCTCCTTACACGAGGCATCACAACGTTTCATCAGGCAAGGCCGGTCAACTGCTGTTTGTGTATGAGAAATCGGTTGGAAACTTTCCTCATGTCAGCACGTTGCAGATGTCGCCACTGGCGCCAACCTTGTGTGAATGCTCTGAAAAGCTAATCATTTGCATATCACAGCATCTCCTTCCTGTGGGTTAAATTTCGCGTCTGTAGGACGTCATCTTCGTGGTGTAACAATTTTAATGGCCAGTGGTGTATTTCAGACGAATTTAATGATTTTTGACTGCGTGTTTAAAAGCATGCAAGTTCTCAATAGCATACGACAAAGTTAATACCTTTAGCGGGTACCTTTCAATTAAATATTGAATTCCCGCGAGCACTACACGCAGCCGAGCGTTCAGGAAGTGTGGCGGACAAGCCGACAAATATGATGTCACAAGTTCGTTGCTGGGTCCGTATATCTCGTTGGCCCTGACCAGTTGTGATATGACGTCATACCCGATAGCTCTCCATTCCACGACACCAGGAGTAACAATGCTGCTCCTCTCCAAAACACTGGAAGCATTTGAGCTCTCTCCATGTCGACTCCATACTCATCACTGATGGGCATTCGGTGCAGTGCAGGGCCACTGAACACAATATGACGCCATTCATCGCCATTCCATGCTCCCTGGCCACAGCACAACTACAGTCGAACCCCGTTGTGTTGTGTTGTTAACAGCAGTCTATGCGTGAGAAGGTGATTCCCTAGTTTTGGCTGCTGCTTGTCTCCAACCAATAATATGGGATGATACACCGTGTTGCAGGTAGTCGATTGCACGTACTCGGATTATAGGTGCAGTTGTGAAGGGAATTACCATGCGCTTGGTGAACTATATGACTACCCCCGTTGCAGTGGTCCGACGTGGTCGACCGGAACGTTGGCGACCAGTATGCATGCTCTCCGACGTCAGGCCACTGTCGCATTCGAATGCCCCAGAAACCTGGGTACTGCAAGCTTCGAACCGCCAGCCAAGCTGAGACCCACAATGGGGCCCCTAAACTCTGCCAGGCGCTGATAACGCTTTTTCACGCGAGCACTCGGCATCCGCGTGTCCTTAGCCATGATCACTCAACATTTGACACTGTTCACCTTCTTTATACGCACTGCCAGGCCTGGTAACAACGTTAAACTCGAACAAGACTAAGCACTCTGATAGACGCTCTATCCAACATAGATAATTGCAACTCTGATCATTTACATATGCGCCGATCGTGTGTCGGTGTACAAAACTACGTTGACATCTGGGCATCTCATATGATTGCTTCACTTTTTTGGTCAGAAAGCGTAAATCACTTCAGAAACATAAAACAGAACTGTCAAAACTTCAGAAACAAAAAAATTCTTGCAACTCCTCAGGCTTTCCCGGCGAGACTTGACATGTGGAACAATCGGGTCTACTGCGGGATGTTTGTGTCGCTCTGGCATAATATTTCGGCCACGTTACTCGTTGCCTTCTTCAGGTGCTATCTGAGACTGCTGTATTGGAGGATCTTGTCCAGTATTCATGCCCAGAGGGCGCTGGGCGCTCTGTTTGCCCGCGCCCGCCCGGTGCTGCTTGTAAGGTGTTGTCTCTTCCCCGGTGCTCCCTCAGACGTGCGCGCCCGACTTGGTCGCCATCTGTGGCAGCTCTCTGAGGCCTGTCCTATGTCAGGCGTTCCGTTCGCGGTCCGCGCCCGCTTGGCGCTGCTCCTGAGGTGTTGGTTTTTCCCTGGTGCTCCCACGGACGTCCGCGCCCGCGTCGTCCACCATCTGCGGTTGTGGCAGCTGTATAAGGCCCGTCTCGCGTCGGGCGCTCCGTTCGCGGTCCGCGCCCGCCTGGTGCTGCTTGTAAGGCGTTCTCTCTTCTCTGGTGCTCCGTCGGACGTCCGCGCCCGATTCGGTCGTCATCTGTGGTCGTGGCAGCTCTCTGACGCCCGTCCCGCGTTGGGCGCTCCTTCATGACACTGTCCCAAAATCTTGGTGTCTGTGTCACAATCTTGGTGTTGTAGTCCATTGAGTGACCGAGCTCCAGACAGTGCTCCGCTATGGCAGATTTGGTTGCCTGTCCGAGTCTGGTGTGCCTCTGGTGTTCTTCGCTCCTGACGTCCACCGTCCTGGTTGTCTGGCCAATGTATGTCTTTCCACACTTGCACGGGATGTGCCAATGATCTAGCATTACCAGCTCACTCTTACACATGCCTGGACTGGCAGAAGCATGTTCACGTGATATTCGTCTGAGAGGATTAATGTCAAAACGTCAGCTTGTAACAGAATATGGCCAGTGTGCAAAGCATCGTATTTTTAAAAAACATTTTTATGCAATAAATCTCCAAAGTAATTTTCCATACAGAACTATATTATATGAAGAGTGTCTAAAAACCTTTCTCTGAAAATACTTCTAATTTTTTTAGCATTTATTAATATCAAATTTCATAAAATGAACCTAAGGCTTTCTAAAAAGTTCTTATGTATGTCTTATAACGCCATATGTAAGCTGGTTTCATTACATTCATAATTAGTCGAAATCAAAGATACAATTAATACAGTATGATACTCTTCATCTGGAAGAATACATTACACCTATTTACCAATGGAGCTACAATTAATATTTTGCACATCTGTTAGCAAACATGTTGTTTATACCAGCTTGTATACGACAAAATGTCGTCCGACGTCTAAGTGAGAGCACATAACCCCATGTCTACCTGCAGTTTCGTCAGCCGATATATAAGTGAAATATCTTCCATTGTTTGGTATGATAAAAACTAAATTCCGTCCGATCATGCCATGAAGGCCCAAGGGCACCGACCGGCCGCCGTGTTATCCTCAGCCCACAGGCGTCACTGGATGCGGATATGGAGGGGCATGTGGTCAACACATGCCTCTCCGTCCGTATGTCAATTTACGAGACCGGAGCCGGTACTTCTCAGTCAAGTAGCTCCTCAGTTCTCTTCTTCTGGACTGAGTGCACCCCGCTTGCCCATCCAAGTGCTAGCCCACCCCGACAGAGCTTAACGTCGGTGATATGACAGGAACCGGTGTTACAACTGCGGCAAGACTGTTGGCGTTTGATATGAGCAGTTCACAATTATAAACTACTTCAGATTACGAATGCTCGTAAAATAACACGTGATCTAATGCTGCTAATCATTCATAGATATTTATGTTATAATTATTATATTCATAGGTTTTCTCCTTGGATAACCCTCATCAATGTGCGATCGTATATGCCTAATATTACGATCTTAATTTTATTCCAATCAGAATTACTCGGAACCAAAGGCAAAAGTTACCCAAATAAGCGAACATGGGGCTATAATTAATATTTTACGGTTTGTTAACAAATATGCTGTTATGCGAGCTTATTTACGACATCCGTCATTCGACGAGAGATGTACTATTCTATTTCATAAAATCGGAATAGCTTTTGTTGAACCTGTGATCTATCTATTAAAAATTTTTTGCATTTTTAATTTGATGCATAAACACGCTTACTTATGATAATGCGTACTACGGCGTCTAGGTGACATCTCAGCGTCCGACATCCATATACATCGTCGTCTCCAGATGTCTAGGTAAATTCGTTGCGTTATTTGATGTAAATACACAATTCTAAACCAACATAGGATTGTAGCTGCTCCTAAACTAACCTGCGGTCTCTTATTACTATCCCTACATACTTTTCTATTGTCCGCAGCTCGTGGTCGTGCGGTAGCGTTCTCGCTTCCCGCGCCCGGGTTCCCGGGTTCGATTCCCGGCGGGGTCAGGGATTTTCTCTGCCTCGTGATGACTGGGTGTTGTATGATGTCCTTAGGTTAATTAGGTTTATGTAGTTCTAACTTCTAGGGGACTGATGACCATAGATGTTAAGTCCCATAGTGCTCAGAGCCATTTGAACCATACTTTTCTATTGTAATGCAATTACTGTTTTCACGTGATAGTCTCTTTACATGACTAACATCACAAAAGCTATCATGAAATACAGTATGGCGATGGTTAGGTTATTCTTTCTACATCGGAACACGAGATCTAGGTAGGGCGATAAGAATTTCTCTTATCACAAATGATGCTTGCAACTGAAAGAAGTCCAAGAATCTACTATCTAGCTACTTCTAATCGTGCATTGCTAAAGCTATCATCAGTTTTAAGATACGCTTAGACTGAACTAAAATTATAACAGTTCATCATTGATTGTAGGAAAGGTTTTTGACTAGATTCCAATCGATTGTTCAACAAATGTTCCGGAAGACACTTTCTGTTACTAGATATCTAAAAGTTCTCTAAAATGTCTGATCTCCACCGTTTAGGGGTTTTCTGTAAGACTTTCATGTTGCACCTGATATTTGTAAATGTTTCTTGTCACGTGGGTGATCTCCAAAGTCAATTTTGTTGTGAGTACTGGTATATCGAGCTACTCCTGGATGTATTAAAAATAACCTACTTATTATACCATTAGCTGCACATAGAGAGCTTTTAAGTGATTATACATTGTCGTGTTAGTTGTGATTTTGTATAAAGGAAAATATAATAAAGGAATATTTATAAAATGTTTATAAAAGTTTTCTAAAATGATATAAAAAGCTTTATGCATCAATTACGTTTTATGAATGTTGCACATTGTTTTACAGACAGTTCTTTTAGAATGCTGACTTGGCTTATACGTCATGATAATTTAGGCATGTGTATATTTGGAATAGTAGATCCATGCCTGAATCACCTGTGTTAGTATCGATTTGTACTACCACTGCGCCGTTTGATGTACTTATGAAGCACAAAGAATGTTTACGCTGGGATCCGTCGGCTGTAAAGTTGCGATGATTGTAATTGTAATCGTTGCAGTAACATGTGTGCATATAGCTGTTGTTGTAAAATTGACATGCCGATTTCTAGTATACCTCACGGTACCAACGTGCACATGCATTGCATAGTACCATTTACTAAACTGAAGGAGGCGACTGTGTAATGATGTAAACATAGGTAGGTTGTTATTCCATGTAGTCAAAATTTTGGGTATAATTATATGTGTTATGTTTGTTTCTGTATTCTAGCCCCTGTTACTGCTATTATCTCATTCGTTCATTCATTCGCACTGCTCTCTTTTTACTGTCACTATCTTCCTCTTCCTCCTTGTCATTGTCATAACTCTGCCTCTCATTATCATTGACTCTCACCCACTTCCACTTTCTCTTTCTCTTTTCCTAGCACTGTTCTCTTACTACGTACTATGTTCCTCTGTCACCGTGCCCCCCTTTCTTTCATACTGCCATTGTGTCCTTCGTTTTTTCTAAACTTCAACCACTGTATACTATCTTCCTGTATTTATTACTTCTCCATCTCTTTCTGGCTGCCGTTGTCACCTTCTCTCTCAGCATAAAAAAGCTCGAATATGTTCGCACGCCAAAATTTTTGGGAAACTTTTTAATGATGCTGAGTAAGGTAGAATGAGACAGCTGGTACTCCACTTTTCAGTCAATGTCTTTTAATAAAGATGAGCATACTCGCCTTTTTTGTGTTCCGATAGAAGCATTTTTTCGCTGGTTCTTTTCTTTTCCCTGCCGCAACAGGGCAGCTGTCGCTATGAAAAGAACTTGATGGGTCAATAAAATGTTAATAGTTTACTTATGTGAAATGGAAATAATCATATCTAGTTTTACACCTCAGACCGGGTTTAACACGCACAAAATTTTTGCATTTGCTTCAGTGCCATAACGTGGAGTTTCCAGAACACTTCTAATGTAAACGGGGACACTTTACATTATGTCTCTCCGTCTTAAGTCACTTTATAAACCACGTTTTCGCCTCACACAGCGTTTTACGTGCTTACTTTAAGTACACAAGTAGTGAACCTCTGTATCCCGGAAACGGATGAAGATACCAAGAAAATTTTCAAGGTAGTTCGAGATCGGGGGCTGAGATATATGTCGTAAAAATTGCAGCCATTTTCTGTCCCTGGCCGTCATGGAATCTGTATCTGGGCCTTTCTCAACTGCTGACGACGGCAAAATGGTGAAAAACGCTTTCTTGGGAATTTTCTCAGGGATCGCCCACGAATTCCACTCCCAGATATACCTTCCAGTTTAATTTAACCATATGTTTATCTCAGGTATATCTGTCACGAATCAATCTAACTTTGCAATTCAGTATCTGGGAAAGGGATAAAGATACCAAGAAAATTTTCGAGATTGTACGAGATCGGTATCTTAGGAATATACCGCCAAAATTTCAGCTCTTTGCCTTGCTTAGCCATCTTGGAATGCTCGGACGAGTTTTGGTCCGCTGGTCACTGCGAAAATATAGTAAATACCTTTTTTTGAGGTTTTCCAGGGAACTGCCCATGAACTTATGGTGCCTCCATAAATGCCGTCAAGCCCACCGTAGACCATATCAAACACAAAAAGGGCCAGCCGATGTCCTCCATTTGCCTACGCACGATAAAATGTGCAATATTCATATTTTGATCCTGTACTGTAGTATAGTAACACTAAGACAATCCCTCCGTTTGATATACAGATGGCCCGTAGGGCAAGGCCTAGCCAAAGTACTTAAACCTACCTTTTTATCACCAGTAGAAACCGAGAGATGAGGACCGGGAAATCCCATTTTTATGCTGGGCTTTTTGGAACATTTATAAGCATTCCGTCGCTTGCATACCAATAAAAGGCATCAACAGGCAGAAAGCAAAACATAGAGATATGAGTAATCGGTGCGAGTCATCGCCTAGTGAGAATTCTGATATATAGCAGGAACTAACACATACTTATCTTAGAGAGAACAATAAAGGTTAATAGTTTCCATAAGACATTGATAAAAGAATGTAATTTGGTGAGTGTTGACAATTTGAGGACTGAAATGTTGTCGATATCTCAGTTCACAACTACGACGTTGTATATCCCTTGAAACAAGTACGGTATGTCTTGTATTAATTTTTTTCCATTCTGCAAGTCTGCAGAGAAGCTAGTAGGTTTTTTTCTTTCTTTTTCAGTGCATTCATTCCATTTTATATTCAGAATCTGCACACAGAATTTGCTTTGCCTCATTTCAGATTTTTTAATTCGCGTCACATAGAATCGAGGATTGCATGGTCGGCTTGTCTGTTCTTTCCCGTCCAGCGCACGCGACAGCGTCATGTAGGTATAGAGGCTTCATTAATCACTTAGTGCGCTGCGCCACTGACGCTCAAGCGATTTATCTGCCACTGATTAATTAATTAATATCTTTCGCATTCCTTGCGTATCATCGTCCACAGGCCATTATTATTTACTTCTATTTTTGACGTACGGTCATTAATTCGTAAAAGCCGATTTGCAAAGGTTTAAACAGGATGAGCAGAATACGCGTTCTTCAAGTAGGATGCGTTACTCAATATCTTTGCTTTCTGCAGCTTTCCTATATACGAGCACGTGGCACTGTTCTTTCACAGATTATCACATGTTAGTAGCTTCTTTGTATCTATTAGGGAAAAGCAACTACATCCTCCTAAACCTCATCATAACTGTGGTCTTTAGCTGAAAGTGAAAATAACGTTTTAATGAGTGTCTGTACTTGTTTTCACGGCGATATTGGAAATCTCAGGTTTAATAAACTGTCCCAAATGGTTGCAGAGAGACGCTGGCGATCCCCGTTTATCAGAAGGCTTAAAGAACGGCATATACGATTTAGAAACCGACAGCCTTGATCCAAATTTCTTGCAGTATCTAGGATATTATAAAATTAAGGAAATAATCATGTTATGCAACATAATTCAATTTTTTTTACGAACTGTAACTTACAAATAGTAGGTGCGTATAAAGGGTGTAAATTTTAAGTTGACAAACCAGAATAACTCGAAAAATGAGCTTCACACGAAAAAATGTGTAGAATCCAAAGTTGATTATTTTCGATGGAGACATCTGCTGGTGCTAAAATTAGCCGGTCGCTCCAGTTCCCTGGGGGTGGGGCGGGAGGCAACTTTAAAACTTCAAATGGGAACCCCCATTTTTTGTTGCAGAATCAGATTCTACATAAAAAACTACGTACATTTTGTCTTGAACATTTGTTTTGATTCTTTGTAGTTGGCGCTGTAGTTCAAGAAAATCCATGTTCTAATTTTTGCGTGGAAAATTGTTACGGATAAATAAAGAATTCTAATTTACTTCGTTAATTTTGATTCGCTAAAACTAAAACTCTCCCTCTCTCCCCATAGGGTGGGGTTTGAGAGAGAGGAATTAAGAGTTTTATAAATGTTGACCCAAATATTATTTTTTTACGCAGATTCGGATAAGTTTCGTTTGTTTCGTGGTCATGAGGTCAACATTTGTAATACTCTAATTCCTCTCTCTCAAACCCTACCGTATGGGAAGAGAGGGAGAGTTTTAGTTTTAGCGAATCAAAATTTACGAAGTAAATAACAATATTTTATTCATCGGTAACCATTTTCCTCGCAAAAATGAGAACATGGATTTTCTTGAATTACAGCGCCAACTACCAAGAACCAAAAGAAATATTTAAGACAAAATGCACGTAGTGTTTTATGTTGAATCTGATTCTGCAATAAAAAATGGGCGTTCTCATTTGAAATTTTAAAGTTGCCTCCCACCCCACCCTCATGGGGATGGTGTGGCGGCCTAATTTTAGTACCAGCAGATGCCCCCCACGAAGATAATCAACTTTGGATTCTACACATTTTTTCGTGTGAAGCTTATTTTTCGAGTTATTCTGGTTTGTCAACTTAAAATGTACTCCCTGTGTATAGATCCCGTCTTCCTAGATTTCGTAAAGACGTTCGGCTCAGTAGAACATTCTCGAGATTTATAGCCAAAAGATTATCATACAGAGTACATAAATTTTTGATTTATAGAACGAGAACGTCTACTGCCCACTGAATTTTTTACAGAAGCAAAACTAACATAGGATGAACCTCAGTGCAGAGGGACGGTAATTTATATTCACTGTTATTTATCAGTGACAGACGACCTTTTACTAGAACTTGTAAACGAGCTACTCTTGTTTTTGGTTGTGATTAAATGAAAGTAGGTATTCAGAAACATACCCTGAATGAAATGCCCTTCTTTTACATAAAGTTTCGCCGCAATAAATGTTTTATAATGCAGTCACCGAATTTCAAGGAAGAGGAACATATTTAGGAATAGTTGCTTCACACTTTGCGCAGTGGCAAGAACAGGGGGTGTAAATGAATATTTAAGAACATTCTGTGATCATAATTACTATTTACAAGTTCATGGTCTGTTTTCGAGAATATGTTGACAACCCACCTTGTAGTGGAATTATGTACAATGAGCATCTGATAAGCTAACACTTCTCTGCCTAGAAACGTAATATATATCCAAAACAATCGCTTCGAAAATGGTATGATAAGCAGCCAGCACTCTCGTAATATCTACGCCGTCACTCACCTTCTAACCTATAAAACGTGCAAGGAGTGGCAGAAGCGTTCTGCTGATAACTGTTCTAACATGTGTATACTGATTGCAACAGTGACTCACTCCAACTAGTCTATCTGCTGAAGGCAGAGAATATAAAAAGAGGTACAAGCTGTAGTTAAAGGCAGGTAGCAATGTTCACACAGTCCCCCGAATGAAATAGGGTTGTTAGACATTACTGTATCATTGTTTCAAGAATGTGGGAGCTATTTTAGTTAAACTGATAATTATTTCGTCTTAAAACATAATCATTGCTACAAGAATGCGTGAAATATGTGGCATACTGTACCACCAAAAAAAAAAAAAAAAAAAAAAAAAGGGAAATGCTGGAAACATTTAACTACGCGAGAGTTTCTCTTGTACATGTTGAATTAATATTTCACTTGGGAATAAAAAAAAGTATGTCACTTGGCCACTAGAAGGAGAACGTGGACTGTTGGAAAAAATGATAGGGTCAGCCATCCGGTAGAATTGTGGAAATAAGATCGACGTCGATTTGCTGCAAGATTTTAGAACATTTTAGAAATTGTGTAAACCTTATGAATTTAGTCGAAGACAACGATTTGGTGACAAATAGTCAACACGGTTTCAGAAAATGTAGTTCTTGTGAAACATGACTTGCTCTTTATCCTCACGAAAGAATGCGCTTTATCGACAGGGGATCTCAAATCGATTACATATATTTAAATTTCCAGAAGGTTTCTGACACCGTTCCTCACAAGTGGTTTATAATCGAATTTCGTGGCTATGAAGTATCATGTCAGCTGTGCGATTGGATTCCTGATTTCCTGCCAGAAAGGTTACAGTTCGTGGTAACTGACGGTAAGTCATCATATCTATGAAGTATCATATCTATGATACTTCCCCAAGGAAGTATCATAGGCCTTCTACTCTTCATGATCTACAAAACGATTTAGAAGACAACCTGTGTAGCCCCCTTAGATTGTGTGCATAAGATACTGCCATTTACCGTCTAGTAACGTCGTCAGAAGATCGAAACCAATTGCCAAATGATTTAGACAAGATATCTATATTGTGCAAAAAGTGTCAATTGACCCTAAAGAAAATCGTGAGGTCATCCATATAAGTACTAAAACGAACAACTTAAACTGGAAAGAACACACAGAAAATGTTGTGGGGAACGCGAACCAAAGACTGCAGCGCAGAACACTTAGAAGATGCAACAGACCTACTAAAGAGAGTGCCTACACTACTCTTGTCCGTCCTCTTCTAGAGTATTGTTGTGCTATAAGGGACCCTTAGAGATAGGGTTGACGGAGGACATCGAGAAAGTACAGAGAAGAGCTACTCGTTTTGTATTATCGCGAAACAAGGGAGAGAGTGCCACACAATATACGCAAATTGGGGCGGCATCCATTAAGACAAAGGTGTTTTCCATTGCGGCGAGACCTCTACACGAAATTTCAATCTCCAACGTTCTAATCCGACAAATATTTTATTGACACCGCTACATACCGAGAAATAACCGTTGTAATAAAATAAGAGAAATCAGTGCTCACGCGGACAGATTTAAGTGTTCGCTTTCCCCGCGCACCGTTCGAGAGTGGAACGGAAGAGAAGTAGTGTGAAAGTGACTCCATGAACCCTCTGCAGAGCAGTTATGTAGATGTAGTAGATAACTTCCTCATTGCTAACACGTGGTTTGAGAATCACGAACGAAGGTTGCTTGCGTGGAAGGACCTGGAGACCCCGGTTGGTTTCAGGTAGATTATATAATGGTAAGACAGATTTCGAAACTAGATTTTCAACTACAAAACGTTTTCAGGGGCGGAAATGGACTTTTACGGTACGTTATTGGTTATGAACTGCAAACTGAAACTCAAGAAATTTCAGAAGTGATTGAAATTAAGGCGATGGGATCCGAACAAATTGAAAGAACCACTGACTGGTAAGTGTATCAAAGGGAGCAAAGGCGGAATTTAATCTATGAAAGGAGAAAATATTAAAATGCAGTAGAAGATCCAGCCAAAAAGGGATATACCCGTATACAATGAGATTCACAGAAAGTGTAAAATGGCAAAGCAGGAATAGCTAGACGATAAATGAAAGCCCATATCGGAAAGATAGAGCCTGCCTACTGGAAAATTAAACTATCGAGGAAAAGAGAAACAGCTGTATGTTCATCAAGAGTTCGGATGACAAGCTAGTAATAAGCAAAGAAGGGAGGGTTGAAAGGTGGAAGGAATATATAGAAGGGATATACAATGGGAACTAATTTCAAGACAAGGGAAGAGAAAACAGATGAAAACGATATAGACAGTGGAAGAAGACTTTGACAGAGTACTTAATGATCAAAGTCGAAACAAGGGACCTGCAGAAGAGAACTCTACCTCACAATTATTGAGACCCTTAAAGAACATAGCTTGACATAAGTATTTCATCTGATATAAAGGATATATGATACATTCGAAATACCCTCAGACATCAAGAAGAATGTAAGACAGGTATTTACATGTGTGTATATTACCGAACACATAAGTCATAGTTGCAGAATCCTGACATGAATTACTTACAAAAGAATAGAAAACCTGGTAGAATCCGACTTCGCGAAAGATCAGTTTGGTTCCTGGAGAAACGCAAGAACACGCGATGCAGCAGTACACTCCCACTTGTCGTAGAAGGCATACTTATGAAAGGCAAAGCCACGTTTAGAGCATTTGTAGATTTAGGGAAAACTTTTGACTAAGTTTATTGGAATAAAATTTTTGAAATTATGGTTCTAGCAGGAATAAAATACAGGGAGCTAAAGGTTATGTGCAACCTGTACAGAAACCAGATTACAGTCGTAGGACATGAAAGGAAGCCGATCGATCATAAGGGAGTGAGACAGAATTGCAATTAATCCTCCATTTTATTCAATCTGCGTATTGGGCAAGAACTGCAGAAAACCAATGAGAAATTAGGAAAGGAACTTAAAGGTCAGGGAAAAGAAATGAGAGTATAAATTTTGGAGATTTTAATTGTGTCAACGACGGAAAAGGATGTGGAAGATTTGCAGAATGGATAGAGTCTTGAAGAGTAGCAAAACAAATATAATGGAATGTATTTCAGTGAAATAAGGTTCTATTGAGAGGAATACATTACAAAATGAGACAAAAAAAATACTTTCCTATACCTCAGGATGCAAGAGGCTGAAAGAAATTAACGTTGCCCGTGCAGAGTTACTGTATAACATGTTGTATTAGTAATTTCAACAAAAACCAACTTTAGTTTGAAAGTATCAGACCTTTACGACAACAGCAGTACGCAAATAAAATATTCGGCCTACTTTTGTACATGAAATGCATACTGAAGTAGTTGGTGTATTGTCTCAAAGCTACGTACTTGTGTCCGATCACTTATTCACGTGTCACTGAGGGGAGCTGGAGCCGAGAGCGCCAGTTCTCAGACTTACTTGTTCGCAACGCAACCCATAGTGGATCAGATATAATGACGATATGCGTGTGTCAGTTCATCAGAAGTTAAAACGTATTGATTATTGAACATCACAGGCCTGAGAGATTTTAATTAAACGTAATTTAACGGAACAATTGTAAATGAACGTTTTTTTTTTCCAATTGCAACCAGCGATTACAATATATAAACTCTTAGAAGTGGAGCAGAACTCGAGGATGCTAGGTTATGTCTGATTTATTGGATGTAACGAGGATTACTTATGATTTTACTTTGGTTCTAGATTAGGCTACGGCGTTCTGTAGGGGTAAAAGTGTTCAGTTCGCTAGCAAATCGTTTTCTGTGAATAAATCCAAGATACCTAACAAGGTAAAATACTTTCGTTCGGCAAAACCTACCGAGATAATTACCGCCACAGATAGCATTCAGAGACGGCCCCTGGTGGCCGAGCTGTTCAAGGCGCTTCAGTCTGGAACCGTGCGACCGCTACGGTCGCAGGTTCGAATCCTGCCTCGGGCATGGATGTGTATGATGTCCTTAGGTTAGTTAGGTTTAAGTAGTTCTAAGTTCTAGGGGACTGATGACCTGAGATGTTAAGTCCCGTAGTGCTCAGAGCCATTTGAACCATTTGATAGCATTCAGACAGTTCGAATCCGTGAGGAATGCTCGTGGGTTCGCGCCTGCTTGCGGCCCGTCTTTATGTACGGAAGAATTTTCTCTGTTAAAGTCGTTATATCAAACACAAATTTTCTTCTTATGGCACCAGTATCTATTATTCCATGGAGAGCGCTACATTGCATGGTAGTCTGGTTCTTAAGTGCTCTGCTGAATCCTTTCTCAAGTTTCAGCATCACAAGAAAAACCAGCTGCACCGGCTTGGAGCATACAGAATTCTACGGTGATCGTCTTGTTAATATACTCTACTCTACGAGATACAGAGCAGTGTGGAAAAAAAAAAGCTGTCAAAGGAAATCTAATTCTTTAACTCCTTTTTTCTCAGTCCACCATAGGAACTTGAACAGATCTATGCCACAGACTTTAATGATCTGAAATTTAATATTATTAGTCAGCGTTTAATGAACTTCAACGAGTTAGAATTGACAGGAGTAATAGGCTAGTGAACTAAATGTCGGTAGCCATATAACTAATTACTAGAATTATCTCAAGCAAATCAAATATCGCCTTTTCACTATTAAGCAGTTATTTCAAGCCTTTTACATTTACAGTACAGCAGGCAGCTGTATTTCTACACCCACCGAAAACTGGATTCGTCTTTACTTGGACTGATTAACTCGAAGTTACCCACGGTACATCCACCTGAAATATTTATCGCCACTCTAGGAGCACTCTGCAGTTGGCATGCCATACACGCGGTAGCTTACCCGAGTCTGTATGTACTGATTAGCGTCAAGGATTCTTTGCATGTAAAAGAAAACGAAAATAGATCTGAAGGCGGCTATAAATGCGAAACCGGTCATCTATTCAAACAAACTCAAATCTCACCAAGACTACGATTTCTGCCGTAAGAGGAAATCAAGCAACAAGTTCTTGAACATTCAGATTATAGGTGCACATTCTTAGGGTACAAAGGACAAGGAGTGAGCAAGCATAGAAGCTGCTGAATGACATACTATTCACGCGTTCCCGGGGCTGGGAAGAGAGATACGCAGTCACTGTCTCCTTGTGAGTAACGGATTCTGTAGGAACAGTTTATCACGCGCAGCTGGCAGCGAGCAGTACCGACTAGATGGCGTTTGCGTGGCATCTGCCGCCCGGGGAATAACTACCAACACTCGGGAGGTCGTTGACTTCCCATCTGCAGAGTCCCGGCCAGTGGGATTTGGCGCATCATAATACGGAAACACTTTATGTAATTTATTATTTATGGGCACGAACGTATTTTTTCTCTACTCAGTACGTTCTTCGTCAAACTGTCTGTGTTAAAAAAAATGATGCATCGGCCGGGAATCGAACCCGGGCCGCCCGCGTGGCAGGCGAGCATTCTACCACTGAACCACCGATGCTTACAATCGTTGGACGTTCTATTGTCTTATAGCGAAATGTAGAACGTTTATTCATTTCATGAATAATTTTTCGATGGTTCATATAAAGTGAGCTTGTGCTTAAATACATCGTCGGCAGCGCAAACAAGCAGCGTTGGAGCGACAGGAGAAAGGAAATCGGACGGAGCTTCTTAAAAGAAACCATCCCGTCATTCTCATGAGCAGATGCAGATCAACTGCAGGAAACCTATAAATGATAGTAAAACGGGGAGAAGAGTTCAACACCCTACTGTCGAATACGAGCTCCGTCCGTTAGTTACTGCATTACCTCGCTCGGCTGTATCTATTCGTATCAAACAAGTCATCTTCGCTCTTCCTATGTAGCACGTAAGTCATTACGAAGACTCATTGTCCCCACATTAATGTGTATTAATAACCTTATTACTTCCATTTTTTGCTGTAATTATATATTTTCTTCACAAAACATACATGAGAGACAAAAAACGGTGGGGAAGAGGGAGTAGGTCTTTTTATATTCCCTCGTAAAACCTGCCAGTACATGTAGAGAGCACTGGATAGTTTTATTGTGTATCCATGGCTGGAGACGTGCCGCTCCGTGCTACAGGAATCAACGTGGAAACCATGGTGCCGTCATCTCCTGGTGTCACCTCCCTACTATGTATTTCTTTATGAAATACAGCCCAAATTTACCTCCCACTCTTTAAAAAAATCTATGTTTTACCAAAACTATGTACTCGAAAACTGTTACCCAACTTAAAGTCGTATGCTTATCTTTGACTGGACAGAACCTAATTTTGAACTGAACCGTAACTGATCTCAATACATATTGTCTTTATATTAAATGCAAAACTGAAGTAAAACAATCATCAGCCAGATAATTTCCACTTACTTTGTCTCTTGACGACAGTGCTGGACATTTCTCGAAATCGTAACAGCAAACAGCGAGCAGGCAGCGGCTAAGATAATTTTCTATTTCTAGATAAATATCCAAACTGTTACGTACCACATGGTGCAATGTGGTAATGCTTAAAACAGTGAAATGGGGACAGTAGAATTCCTGTGAAATTATATTTCAAAACAACGATTTTAGAATGAAGTATGTATTCAAAAAGACAGAGTAAAGCTTCGCATGATCTTCACACGTAACACTCAGCTGAACAATACTATGGTTAACAAAGTGAACAACGATTTGAAAAAGATACAATGTTAACAGAGAATTCCTATAAAAAACCAAACAGCTTATCAGTTGGTATCATACTGCATGATTCAGGGAAGTAGGGTGGCAATTCTCTGGGCGAGTTAACTGGCTGACAAGAGTTGCTCTCACAAATTAGCTGCGCAGTGCTGCAGTCTTACCCCATCTTCTTCTCTTCAAAAGCAATAACATTATTCAAAATTTATGTTCTCTTCGCTTTCCAATTTACATATCATACTCATCCGTGCCGTCCTTTACAATAAATTTTTCTTCATCTAACAAACACAATCACATGTCAACACAACACTACTGAATATGCCCATCACTTTCCACGCTTCAACTAATTGTAAGAATACATCAGACTGCGCAGAGGCAAAGACTGTGCCACAACAAGGCCAAAGACTGTTTAACAGTAACATAAGTTGCTTCCTCTCTGACATGAACATCGATAACTCACGAAAATCAGATTGAGATTCCCATCTTACACTGCATGTGATGAGTGAAAGAACTGTACCGATTTAGTGTGACTGACAATCATTACATATGTGGTCATGTACGTGATACGGTTACAATTCCAAGTGCTAGCCCCTCCTGAGCATAGCGGTGGAGTAGTGTAAATTGTGAATTCTTTGCGTTTTGTGTGCATCTTTGGATTAGATATTGTTACCACATCAGCTACCGTAGTTGATTACAAACGTGCTAATCATCAGTCATAGTAAATTATAATTGTCCATAAACTATAATCGTCCATCAGACCCCGACTCAAAAGATCTAAATTTCATCATGTGTCAGATTTCGTTGTTTAGTTTGCGCTTTTGCAGTTATGTAGAGCGCTGTTGAATATAATTTATGCATCCACGGAAGTATGACGACTGAAGAACTTCGTACGACTGATGGTTTGTGATAATCGAAAGTGGCAGCAATAAATTAGGCTTTTCCCAGCACTCGATGGTATTAGAACATGATAATCGATGGGTCTTTACTGACGTTGTTATAGTCTTTAGTTTGAAGACTAGTCTGATGGACCTCTCCGATCTAGTCTGTCCTGTACAAGCCCCTTCGATCTCATAATGCCTACTGCAGCTACGTCCATTTAGAACCCCAACATTTCCATCCATTACCAAACTAAATAGTCTTTGATTCTCCCTATCAACTGGTCCCTCCTTTTACTCCAGCTGTGCCATAAATTTCTTTTGTCCAGTTTGATTTAGTATCTCAGTAGTTACGCGACCTATCCATCTTATCTTCAGTATTCTTCAGTAACACCACATTTCAAAAGTTGACCTGCTTGTAGTCCACGTTTTACTCTACTCTACAAGCCTCATAAATACATCAGAAAATTCTTCCTAACACCTAAATTTGTACAGGCCATTAACAAATTCCTCTTTTTCGAAAATACATTTCGTGCATTAGCTAGTTTGCATTTTATATCCATGTTTCTTCAGTCGTCATCACTCAAAAAGTACCCTACACATTATTACGGCTGGCAAGGTCTTTTATTAAATGCTGCACTACACTTCAAAGTAACACTGATTCATGACACTATCTTTCAGTATAGCCAGCAAGTTTCTCTCAACAACGATCGGGATCTTCTACCAATCATTCAATTCCTCCACCATAGAAATCTGCTCCTTGTTACGTAACCGTCCGAGAACCGCAGTGTGAACGTCGTCATTGGTCAAAAATCTATTTCCTCCCAAATGTTCTTTCAGCTTGCCGTTCTGGACTTCCTGATCAGCATCAGCCACGTCTCTGTCGTTTTGATCAAATTGTTGACACCATTTACTACGGCTAGATGTGACACTGCATTTGGTCCATATACCTCTAAAATTTCACCGTGAATTTGCATCCGATGTAGGCATTTTACTCAACAAGAATCGTACTGTTCTGTGTACTACAGCTTTTGATTACGTTTGCCCTTTCCGCGACTTTTCAACTGCACGTTTGCACCCTACGGGTTATTCATACCGCAGCAGAACTGTGTCGGAAAGAAATCAACAGCATGTACTACCTTCTGACGTTGCGGCAATCTTGTTCCACAAAGATGGTGCACATGTGTAACTTACTTTCTGCACAAACAGCAAAACTCATCCACCACATTTCTATGGTGGAGGAATTGAATGATTGGTAGAAGATCCCGATCGTTGTTGAGAGAAACTTGCTGGCTATACTGAAAGATAGTGTCATGAATCTGTGTTACTTTGAAGTGTAGTGCAGCATTTAATAAAAGACCTTGCCAGCCGTAATAATGTGTAGGGTACTTTTTGAGTGATGACGACTGAAGAAAAATGGATATAAAATGCAAATCTCATCTACATTGAAGAGCTAAAGAAACTAATACGACTGCCTAATATCATGTAGGGCCCCTGCGAGAGCACAAAAGTGGCAAGGACTCGACTAATGTCTGAAGTGGTGCTGGAGGGAAATGACACCATGAATCCTGCAGGGCTGTCCATAAAGCCGTAAGAGTACGACGTGGTGGAGATCTCTTCTGAGCAACACGTTGCGAGGCATTCCATATATGCTCAATAAAATTCATGTTTGTGGAGTTTGGTGGCCAGCGGAAGTGTTTAAACTCAGAAGAGTGTTCCTGGATCCACTCTGTAGCAATTTTGGACGTGTGGGGTGTCGCATTGTCCTGCCGGAATTGCCCAAGTCCGTCGGAATGCACCATGGACATGAATGGATGCATGGAATCATACGTAGGTGTCACCTGCCAAAGTCGTATCTAGAAGTATGAGGGGTCCCATATCACTCAAACTTCACAAGCCACACACCATTACAGAGCCTCCACCAGCTTGAACAATCCGCTGCTCACATGCACGGTCCATTGATTCATGAAATTAGTATTATATATTAATACTTTCAGCTGCTGACGGGAATTAATATATGTCAAGAGGACAGGTGAAAATGTATGCCCAGACTGGGACTCGAACCCTGGATCTCCTGCTTATATGGCAGACGCTCTATGCATCTGAGCCACCGAGGGCACAGTGGATAGCGCGACTGCTGGGACTATCTCGCGCACGCCTCCCGCGAGACTCACATTCTCACCCTATATGTCCACACACTACATTCGTAGTGTCCCTACCCAACACACTTACTACTCGTGGAAGACATTCTTACCAAGTCTCGTAAGAGTTCGGGTAATATGTGTGCATCCACACAGAAGAGGAAGGTCATGGCCGGTATTGCCAGAACTATATACTTATATGGATTCATGAGGTTGTCTCCACATCCGTGCACGTCCAGCCGCTCGATACAATTTGAAACAAGAGTCGTCCGATCAGGCAACGCGTTTTCAGTCATCGACAGTCTAATGTCGGTGTTGACGGGCCCACGCGAGGCGTAAAGCATTGTGTCGTGTAGTCATCAAGGGTACACGAGTGGGCCTTCGGCTCCGGAAGCCCATATCGATGATGTTTGCAGTTTCCGGAAAAGTTGCACTTCCGTCACGTTAAACCATTCTCTTCAATCGTCGTTGATCCCGTTCTTCCAGGATCTTTTTCCGGCCGCAGCGATGTCGGAGATTTCATATTTTACCGGATTCTGATATTCACGGTACACTCGTGAAGGAGTGGCCGTGCGGTTCTAGGCGCTATAGTCTGGAGCCGAGCGACCGCTGTGGTCGCAGGTTCGAATCCTGCCTCGGGCATGGATGTGTATGATGTCCTTAGGTTAGTTAGGTTTAATTAGTTCTAAGTTCTAGGCGACTGATGACCTCAGAAGTTAAGTCGCATAGTGCTCAGAGCCATTTGAATCATTTTGAACACTCGTGAAAAGGTCGTACGTGGAAATCCCCACTTCATCGCTGCCTCGGAGATGCTGTGTTCCATCGCTTGTACGCCGATTATAACACAACATTCAGTCTCACTTAAATCTTGATAACCTACCGTTGTAACAACAGTAACCGATCTAACTACTACTCCAGACACTTGTTGCATTGTGTAGGCTTTGCCGACCGCAACGCCGTGTTCTGCCAGTTAACCTATTTCTCTGTTTGAATATGCGTGCGTATACCAGTTTCTTTGGCGCTTCAATGTAATACCTTCAGCTTCCCCTGCAGTAATTCGACTACGCCACGCTCGTTTTTCTTTTCTTGTAGTTAATCTTAAAGCTGTTTTGAAGACAGTGTGTAACTTACTTTATGAAGTTCCTACTTGTTTTTCTAGACAAACAGCGAGACTCATCCATTCCATTTAGTATCTCACCTAATACCTTCAGCATAGGCTGCATTAATTCGACTGCATTCCGTTACTCTCGTTTAACTTTTTTATGCTCTTCTTGTATCCTCATTTCAACTGCTCGTCCTGTTCTTTTGCTGTCCCTGACAAAATTACAGTGTTTTCAGCAAACATCAAAATTTTTATTTCCTTCCTGAATTTTGGTTCCCTCTCTAAATTCCTTCTTGGTTTCCATTACTTTTTTTTCTGTGTTTAAGCAGTACACTACCTAGATCAGGTTATTTCGGCGAAAGAGTCTCAAGTTTTCAAGCTATGTATGTGTGGAAGCGGTGCCTTTCTCCCAGAAGAACGCTACAACTATTATACAGACGCACTTTAGGAATTAGTTGCACGTCTAGCAGTGTCATGCATTATACACTGAGTTCTTTAGAGACTGTTCGTATGTGTTTCTTACGCAGGGCGGTCAGAAACAGTCTGAAAATCTTGCAAGGGTTTGCAGGGTAGGTTGAAAAGCACTCCGTCTTCAGCCCACAAGCGTCCCATCGGGACCATCTGTCCGCCGTATCATCCTCAGCTGAGTATCCGGATAGGATTGGCGTGTGGTCAGCACACCGCTCGCCCGGTCGTTATGATGGTTTTCTTCGACCGGAGCCGCTACTATTCGGTCAGGTACCTCCTCAAATGGCGTCACGAATCTGAGTGCACCCCGAAAGTGCTGAGAACTACTTGTAAACAAAAAAGTTCGATACCAACCGCCACTTTCAAGTTAATTAGCATTGAAGCTTGCCAGTAACGCCCTTGCGCCCACAAAGTCAAGCAACCCGCCAGATACAATTAGTGTTCAATTGTTCTCATAGTGTAAATGACAGCGCACGAGACTGCTCAGCCTATGGTTCGGGTTCGATCCTTACCACCGACCCACATCTAATTCTTGTATTACTCTCTTGTTCGGTTTTAGGAAACAAAACGCATGACACGTTTGGCGACCTCGCATCTCTGGCGGGCCACTTGCACGCGGATGGGCCTGATTGGCTAATTTCAATGCTAATTAACTTGGAAACGGCGCAGCGTATCGAATTTTTTTCTTAACAATTATTTCTCAACGCAACTTACCGTGCAATACCTGTTGCCGTAGGCTTTCCGACCGTGCGCTTTACGACTGTGGCGTCAGTGTGGAGTACCGGACGAGGAAGCTGCAACAGTGACGGAAGCTCTGCGGATCATTTTACACTCTCTAGTCACATTAATGTGACTACCTGTTAATAGCTTGTCTTTTGCAGCGCAGACCGCTGTGAGACGAGAAGGAAGAGAGTCAGTGAGTTTCTGGACGGCGTCAACAGGAATGTGGTACCATGCCGGCTCCCGTGCCGTGGCTGCGCTAAGTTTCTCTTGGTTGACGATCCATGAGGTTTACAGCCCTATCGATGAGGTCTCACAGATTCTCGACTGGGTTTTAATGCGGAGAGCCTGGTGACCAAGGGAGTACAGTACAGTCATACTGGTGCTCTTCGAACCATTCACCTACGCTGCGAGCTTTGTCACACGTTGCATTGTCCTGTTGGTAGGTGTCATCGCGCCAAGGAAAAACAAACTGGATACGAAGGTGGATATGGTCCCCGCGGATAGTTGCATCCTTGTGTTGATTCACTGTGCCTTCCAGAATGACGAGATCAAGCAGGGAATGTCACGGAAACATTCTCCAGACCATGACGCTCCCTCCTCCAGCCTGGACCCTTTGCTTCCAGAGATTTCACGGCGTACACGCCAACGGCCATCTGTCCGATAGAACATAAAAATTGATTTATCGGAAAAGGGCACGTGTCGCCACACAGTGTACGTCGGGGTTCGGTATTGTCGTGCAAATTCCACTATTCAGAGCCAATGAAGCACGTGCAGCTGCGGAGGTCCATACGCAGCAACGTCTGCTCAACAGTTGTTCTGGAGACGCAGCTGGTAGCCCCTTTGTTCATCCAGGAGATCAGTTGCTCAACAGTTGCACTTCTGTTCGCCCGTGCACATCTCCGCAACCGCAGTTCATCTCTATCGTCTATTGCCTATGGTGCATCACAGTCGCCTCAGCGCCGGTTTTCGTTAGCGCCATTTTGCCATGTACGGTGTACTTTAACCACGGCGACAAGCGAACATTTTACATATTTACGAAACACTTCTATCCACGGTCCAAAATCCGATATAATGCCTTTCTGGACTCAGATAAATCGTTCCGTTTCCGCATTGCAACAACTGATATCTGGTTTCGCAGGACACAGCGGATCAGGTTATGGTTGTGGAAAGGGGCCTAAATCAGTTACCGTCAGTTGCACAAAACACACAAACTTTATTTTCCTAAAAGCACTTAATCACACATGCCCTTAAAAGGATTCAAAACAATGCGCCTGAAAGCCCGAACACAAGTTATTACAATTGCTTTAAGGAATACACGCGGCTGAAGGCCTTACTTCAAAAGAAAAACTTACGTAAATACTCGGCTGAACGCCACACACTGAACACAGAACAACTGAGGCTTAAGTCCTGGATAACAAGAATTTCCAATAGAGAAGAAAATTTAATAAGGTTTTAAACAAGTGAATTTTTAAATTTTAATTTAAGACGGTTGAAGGCCCCATCTTAAAAATATTTGACATAAAAGCTCGGCTGAAGGCCACATACTGAACATAGAACAACTCTCTGCTTATGGCCTGAATAACAAGGATTTGCAATAGAACAAAATAATGATAACAGGAAAGTAAAAATAGTGAAAGAATTTAAAAGCTAGAAGAAATTATAAGATACAACTTGGACGAAAAACTTGCATAGAAAAAATAAGGAACAAAATCATAAAAGCCCCAGAATTAACATGATCTAAATACAATAAAAACTGTATCAATCAAAACTAAATTAAAACATTACAAGACGACGGTTCAACCAGTGGTGACACACGGAAGGGAAATAGTTTTCAAAGTCACTCAGAAAAACAAAAGCGACAAAATCCTGAAAGTAGAGAGAAGAATCGCTAGAATCCGCTTAAATAAGAAATATAAAAAAGGTGGATAATGGCAGATAGTGCCAAATGAAGTGGTGTATAGCGAAGGATAAACCATTACAGGCATAATACGTAAAGAAGAATCTCTCTTTGTTCACACTGTTAGGACCACATAATCCAGACTACCAAGAAAAATAGTGGAGAAACTTTGGAAGGTGATGCAAGAAGTAGGACGTATAAATGAAATCGGGAAGGATATGAAAGACATAGAATTAAACGTGGACGATTTGCAAAACCAAAGAGAAAATTTAAAAAATTCAAAATTAAGATTTAAACCAAAAATAGGTTAGCGACAAACAATGTAAAGGGTATTTACAGATGAGGAACGATAGAAAAGATCAGAACGACTGGAAAATTACTGGGCAGTTCGGAAAAAAAACTGTTGTAGAATATGAACAGAAAATTACTGACAGAGGTGCTCCAATGGCGTAATAAAACCAGAACAAGAAGAAGAAGAAGAAGAGGCGTCCGGGGGTGAAAGTCTCGATACGTGCATCACGACAGTGATGTACGGACGCTTTTAATATCTTAGTTATTATAAGAACAACGTTAAATTTCAAGTTACGCTTGTTATGGTTATGACATGTGCCGTGTGTGTTAAGCGTGTATGCTATTATAATAATTATAAATATATTTACCTTAGAACAGGTTCAATGTGACGCCTTGCTGTACAGTCACCGATCACGATCTCAATCTACTATTTACGTCTGTTTATGTGTTTTAGTCTATCAATGGCTATCTATATCTCAGCTTTGTATGTCTGTAATCCGTATTTGCTGATGTGTATTACGTTTCATGTGCGTATTGACTTTTCGGCATTCATCTTTCGTCATAGTTTCTCTAGCCTGTGAAGTTTGTTCTAGTGATGCATATTTTGTAGTCGGTGGCGTGGTCGTCTATTTAGGTACTCCATGTTTAGTGCTGAATGGATTGTATCGGCTCTAGTGTGAAGCATGTTCCTTGCATCTCCGTTACACACTGTGTTGTATATAGTGTCCTGTGTTAACGTGTTTCTGTGCTGTCCTGTTTGCCCTTGCTTACTGAACAGCCTAGTTTGAGTTTATTTATTGTTTTAAATTTATTTATTAACATTACAAAGTTACCAGCCGCCTTGGTAACAATTGTGGGTCGTTTGCTACCAAAAACGTCTAATAAATTTGCAGAGATGATCTCTTCGTCTTCTTCTGCACCGTCTCTCAGTGCTGTTATTTTTCTTATTTTTTTACATAATTGCACTATTGATTAAGAAAGCGTATGTGATACATAAAGTAAATTTCGAAAAAGGAAAACAAACTTTACTATGTTCTGAAGAATAAAATAATAGACGATAGGATCAATTTAGATTGACAAGGAGTTCCCTTTACCTGTCTACTTGAAGTGGGAGGACATAGGTAAATACTTCGAGCCTA
This sequence comes from Schistocerca nitens, assembly GCF_023898315.1. Classification (NCBI taxonomy): domain Eukaryota; kingdom Metazoa; phylum Arthropoda; class Insecta; order Orthoptera; family Acrididae; genus Schistocerca; species Schistocerca nitens. Next base: position 774,712,076 of record NC_064615.1, read on the forward strand.
CCTCACTTGAATTAGCATAGTCTATTCTATTGCGGTGAGGACTGGATATGTATGTATGTCATGAGATTGGCTTTACATGATTTGTGTATGCGGAAGGGTATAGGTACTCGCTTTTCCCTCCCTCTATTTGGGAGTGGAACAGGAAAGGAAATGACTGGTCACGGTACAGTGCACCGTCCGCCACGCCCCTTACGTTGACTTACGGATTATCTATGTAGCTGTACATGTATATGATAGTATAATTTGTTACTGTAATTACTGTCTCCGTTTCCCTGCGTCATAAGCCTCGGAAGGGTGACCTCCCTAAGGGCACTTCTTATGTATGTTGTGCGTAAGTGTTTGTGTAGTTGAGGCCTACTATAATGCATATGCATTTGTATGTACAATATTATTAAGTTCACACGTTTTACATTTGCATCTTATACAGTTTACATATTACACAATTACATGTTTGAAAACAATGCTCCAAAGAACTAAAACATTACTCGTTTTACACTGTACAACAATAAAAGTAGTTGTTTTATATCCTATTGCTAACATATTTCTAAATTCCATGTGTATCCTACTTGCAATGGTTTTAATCTGTGTCTGTGTATTCATCTTTTTCCATATCAGTATTTGAATGTGTGTGGTCCCATGTATCGCGTTGTGGCTAAGGTATGTGTCTGGTTGTGATTTGTATATTGTCGTTCCCGCTTATAAGTTGAGTAGCGCTGTTGTATTTCATCAGCAACGTGGTTAAGTAGCCTGCATGTATATGGGTCTCTTCAATCTTGGCCTATGTCTGCGATTTTAGTCTTCGGTATTACGTTCGAGTGTGCCACATTGTAGTGTTGCGTGTTCAGGGGACTCACGTTCTCCACATTCACATGTTTCACTTTGGCTAAGGCCAAAGCGGTGGAGGTGTGTAGGTTTGTTAAATGTTTCCCACTGTTTTTGCTATGTCCAAACCTTCCAAAGATTTAATTGACGTTCTGTAATATATTCTCCTGTTATCTCATGTGCCTTTTCCACTCTTCCCCTTTTGTGCCAGTAAGCTGCTACTCCGTGTCTAATAGTTATATCATCGGAGTACGTTGCAGTACGACGCATAGGGCTTCCACGGAAGAGATTTAAAATGTCCATGACATTCATTGGAATTCACTTCTTTCTCCACGCCTCACAATGTTGTTGTCGGTCGAGAGAGGCAGTCAATGTGCCCAGGCACTTGCTGCGAAGCATATAATACAGTGAGGTGACGAAAGTCATGGGACACCCCCTAATATCCTGTCGGACCTCATTTCGCACGGCGTAGTGCAGTAACTCGACATGAGATACACTCAACAAGTTGTTGAAGGATCTCAGCAGGAATATTGAGGTATGCTGTCTTTATAGCCGTCCGTAATTGCGGAAGTGTTGCCGGTGTAGGATTCTGTGCACGAGGGAACGTCTCGATTATGACCCATAGATTTGTTTGTTTGTTTCAAGTTCCTATGGGACCAAACTGCTAAGGTTCAAATAGTTCAAATGGCTCTAAGCACTATGGGACGTAACATCTGAGGTCATGAGTCCCCTAGACTTGGAACTACTTAAACCTAACTAACCTAAGGACATCACACACAGCAATGCGCGAGGCAGGATTCGAACCTACGACCGTACCAGCAGCGTCGTTCCGGACGCAAGCGCCTAGAACCGCTCGGCTACAGTTGCCGACAACTGCTGAGGTCATCGGTCCCTGGGATTACACACTACTTAATCTAAACTAAGTTACGCTAAGGACAACACACACACACGCCCAAGGGAGGACTCGAACCTCCACCGGGAGGAGCCGCGCGATCCGTGGCAAGGCACCTTAGACCGCGCGGCTACCTGGCGCGGCTGATCCATAGATGTCCGATGGGATTTACGGCGGGCGCTACAGATGGCCAAATTACTCGCTCGGATTGTCCAGAAAGCTATTCAAACCGATCACGAACAACCGCGGTCGGGTGAAATGATGCATTGTCATCCATATAAAATCCATCGTTGTTTGGACACACAAAGTTCATTAATGGGGGCAAATGGTCTCCAGAGGATCCAGTTGATGCCCTGTAAACACAGCCCACACCGTTACAGAGCCACCACCAGCTTCGACAGTGCCTTTTAACACCATGGCATCGGTGGTGTGCGCCACGCTCGAACCGTACCATCAGCTCTTATTAAATGAAATCGGGACTCATTTTGGCAGGCCACGGTTTTCCAGTCTTTTGGGGTCCAACCGGTATGGTCACGAGCCTAGGATACGCGCTGCAGTCGGTCGTCCGCTGCCATAGCCTATTAATGGCTAATTTCGTCGCACTGTCGTAACGGATATGTTCGTCGTGCGCCCCACACGGATTACTGCTGTTATTTCACGCGGCGTTGGTTGTCTGTTAGTACTGACAACTCTACGTAAACACTGCTGCTCTCGGTCGGTGAAATTTGGTGTTCTCGGCATCCTCTTAGCATTGTGATGTCGGAATACGAATTCCGTAACAACTTTCTAAATGGGACGTCCCATGCGCCTAGCTCCAACTACCATTCCGCGTTCAGAGTCTGTTAATTCCCGTCGTGTCAGCATAATCACGTCGGAAACCTTCTCACATAAATGACCAGAGTACAGTGATAGCTCCACAAATGCGCTGCACTTTTATACCTCGTGTACGCAATACTACCGCCATTTGTGGAAGTGCGTATCGGTATCCGACGACTTCAGAGCACATTTTACGGTCTCATGGATTTTATCCCTAGGTATCTTGTTAGTTTTCTCTTTATGTTAATGTAGTTCAGTCGAATGATGAGGTTTCTCTGCAGTGCCCCACTGACCAGTGAATACGCTGCCTTCTTTGCCACAGTCGTAAGCTTGCTATGACTGCACCAGTCACTTATTTTTAGGAGTTGGTTGGCATTTCTTTCGAGTTGCGTTCTCTACTTTGCAGTTATTAGTACTAGCTAGTTGTCAGCATAAGCTACTATACCCTTAATCCTCTCATCTTCGTCCAGATAGTTTAGGAGTGGTTCTACGTCAGTATAGCAGAAATTTGGTCCGCAGATTGTACGTTGTGGGCGTCCTTTAGTTGTTTTTTTGATAACCTCTTCTATTCCTGCTTGCTGCTGAGTCATCCTATCTTTGTAGTAGTCGAGTAAGCTGTTGTGGAGTGTAATGACGGCGTGTCGGCGTGTGTGTGTGTGGTTGCAGAGAGCGGCTGGTGGCCGCGGCTGGCGCACACGGTGGACGCGCGGCTTCGCGAGCGCCAGCTGTCGGTGCGGCTGCACGCGCCGGTGCTGGAGGCGGCAGCGGCAGCGGGCCCGGGGGCGGCGCAGCCCCCTGTGGCGGGCGTGGCGGCGGGCCGCGCGCACTTGCTCGTGCTTGCGCTGGGGGCGGCGCGCGCCTACGACCTGCTGGCCGCGCTGGCGGCCGGGGGGCAGCCGCAGAACCAGGGCCAGGGCCGGCTGCCCGCGCCGCTGCAGGCCGCGCTGCTGCTCGACCCCGCCCCACTGGCGCCGCCGCCCCCGCCGCCCCCGACGCTGCCCCCCGCCGTCGCCGCCGCCCTCCTCGTCCTCGCTCCAGAGATCATCTCCGCACAACCCGGTAATCTCACGGCGGTGAGTGCCCGACCACCGTATCCGAGACGGCGTTTTATTCTCTTACCACGCCTTGCTGTGACTCAGTTTGATTAAGGGGGTAGGACGTCAAACGGGCCGACTTGCAGCAGGAGAGGCACCACAGGACATTTTAATTTCCACTCTCTATATTTTTACAAGTAAATTCATAAATCTTTGTCAGACGGGCATGGATGTTTGTGATGTCCTTAGGTTAGTTAGGTTTACCTAGTTCTAAGTTCTAGGGGACTAATGACCTCAGCAGTTGAGTCCCATAGTGCTCAGAGCCATTTGAACCATCTTTGTCAGCATGACCAGGAAGGATTCAGGATTCGCTCTCATAGCAGCGGAAGTTCAAAAACATAACAAAATAATTTTTTTCACATGTGAAATTTCATCATTTTTTCAGTTACTGTTGGCTGCATTTGTTGCTGTAGGTACACTTTTCTTCGCAAGTTCAACCGCGCGACTGCTACGGTCGCAGGTTCGAATCCTGCTTCGGGCATGGATGTGTGTGATGTCCTTAGGTTAGTTAGGTTTAAGTAGTTCTAAGTTCTAGGGGACTGATGACCACAGATGTTAAGTCCCATAGTGCACAGAGCCATTTCAACCATTTGAATCTTCGTAAGTCAGAGAGACTGTTCGATGAATTTTGCACAGCATACAAACCATACTTACAAGTGTCTTAAACTCTAGAATCTCTGTAATTTATGAAAAATGGATGAGCTGTTACGTTTTAAACTTTAGAAAAAAAATTAAATTTTGTAGTTAATTATCTCATCTTCTTTTACCACAGTTTTTAAAAGATTTGGAAAATTCTAGATTTTCATACACCTTTAAGTATGGTTTGTAAGCTGTGCAAAATTCATCAAAGAATCTCTCTTACTTGTGAAGAAAAATGTACCTATAGCAACGAATGCAGCCGACAGTAAGTGGAAAAAATGATGAAACTTCATATCTAAAGAAAATTTATTTTGTTATGTTTTTGCACTTCCACTGCTATGAGTGTGAATCCTAAATCCTTCCTGGTCATACTGACAAAGTTTTATGAATTTATTTGTAACAGTATAGACAGTAGAAAATAAAATGTCCTGTGGTGCCTCTCCTGCTCCAAGTCGGCCCGTTTTACGTCCTACCCCCCTTAAATGGAAAAAGAAAAGTCAAAGCAAACGGTTCTGGTACGTACGGGAATTGAGGATATGTTCTATTGGTTGGTTGTTTTGGGGAAGGAGGCCAGACAGCGAGGTCATCGGTCTCATCGTATTAGGGAAGGACAGGGTAGGAATTCGGCCGTGCCCTTTGAAAGGAACCATCCCGGCATTTGCCTGGAGCGATTTAGGGAAATCACGGAAAACCTAAATCAGGATGACTGGACGCGGGATTGAACCGTCGTCCTTCCGAATGCGAGGATATGTTCTAATCTCCTACCCCTGTCTCTGTCCATCTCCTCCTTCCCCTTCTCTTTCCATCCCTTCCTGCCCCCTCCTCTGCTTGTCTCAATCTTTCCGCTTTCTACCCATTTCTCCATTTCCTCACACTCCTCTCTCCACCTCCTATTTCCCTTCTCTCTGACATTGACCACTGGTTAATATTATTGCAAATTCAGATGTAGCAGTACTTTCATTACCAAACCGATGAAGATGATTTTCCGGTTTGCATTGTGTTAAAACATGAATAAGGTCAACAACTTTTCGAGATTTTTGGTACTAACGTTTCCCTTTTATTTGTTGCATATTTACTTATATAATATACATAGATATAAAAACACGCATGTATTCATGTATAATGTGTCAAGATTTCGAAGCAACCAGTGAAGACCTTTTTGAGATTTAAGATTATAAGCAAACGAAAGTTTACGTTTTTATTTATATAGATGTAAATGTTCATTTGTTCAAATTTTGAATCTCCGAATGTTGGTCACCGGTTCCTTTGAAATTTGGCATAATGTTGCATTCGGGTGTGTTTTTATATACCTACAAGAGAGTCAAATGGTGTATAATTACGTTAATGCGGTGCCTGTGTTATTCTGATTACGATGCAAATTTCCAATATCGTATTTATGTGCCAATACCGGGCAAGCGACTTCCAAGCACAACGTCTGACTGTACGGGAATACACATAATGGATGTACGAGTACAGGTCGTAGACACAGGGTTGACCACATATGGATCTTTGTGTCTGGCAATAAGTCGTGCACGGATAGCCAAATGTGAGGCGACCGCTCGCGATTGGCGGGAAATCCGGATTCGAGTCCCGGTCCGGCATAAATATTCGTTGTCGTCATACCGTTCTGCGGCTGATGTAATCCTTATTCGCAATTGCGAATTCATTTGATGTATATAAATATCTGTATTACATTACTGTATTTTTATTTTATAAATGTATACATACCATATAGCGAACCAGAAAGTAAACAAATACACGACCGTATTCGAATGCAACGTAATGTCTACATTTCAAAGGAAACGGTGAAGAACTCACGGAGATTTAATATTTCGAACAAACGAATATGAGGTTTTTGCTCACAACGTATCCCCTTTATTATTCTATACGTATTTGTATATCATACTGCGCTCCAGTAAGTCTTATGAGACACGCTGTACTGAATGAAACGCTGTATCAAAATTTCAAAGCAACTACTGAAGAATTTTCAGATATATACGGTTTGAGCAAACCAATATTTACATTTTTATTCACATAGTTTTATGTTGTTGTGCTCTTCAGTTCGCAGACTCGTTTGACACAGCTCACCGCGCTACTGGTCTACCCTGTGCAAGTAGCATCGCACACACGTCCCGGTTTTTACGGGACGTTTTGATTTTTACGGATGTCATGAGTCGTCGCATGGGACACCGGATGTCCCGAGTTTTGGCCACTGTTTTTCATCATGGTGGACATTTTGGAGCAGAATGCCGGATCTATTTGAAACATAAGCCTCTCCATCGTCTATTGTCCTCTCACCATCTCTCCGTCTCCACATTGATCAGTCTTACTCCTTTTTTATCACGCAGTCGTTTACTCCTTTCAGCTGTCTGTCTCTTGGTCTTTTGCCCTTCCACTAGATCTCGTGTACCCTCTTCTGCCCCATTTGCTTAATGTGATCATACCGTCTAAGCCATAATTCCTCTATCCGATCCTGTAACTGTTCCACCTCCACTAACCCCCTGAATGTCTCATTACTTGACCTGTCCAGCATTGTTTCACAACAATTTCATTGCAATCGCTTGTATTTTCATTTCCTCTCTTTCTTTCATTACCCAGGTCTCCGACGCAAACATCAGGATTGGAACATATGGGGGAGTGCTGAGAAGAAATACCTCCGAATTCTTATTCTATTCTCAATATTTCCCGCTTTGCAGACTCAAGTTGCTACCTTCTGCCGCTAGATGACACCGAAATGCAGTGAGTAGCTTGGCGGTGTGTAACGCAACTATGTCAGTGTGTGAGAGCCCCCCCCCTCCCCCCCACAGAAAACTGAACGCACGAATTCGAAGAGTTCGTCCACACTTGGAGCACTGTCTCCTTCAGCATGATGATGTCAGACCATACACATTTCACTGTCATCCATCATCGTCCATACAGTCCCGATTTGGCCCTATCCTATTACCATCTGTTTCGAAAACTTAAAGAACACCTCCGAGGACGTTACTTTGATTGTGATGAAGCGGTTGAAGCACAGTTGAGCCTGTGGCACCGTCAACAAAGTGAAACATTGTGCACTGACGGTATCAAAAAACTGGTCTCTCATTGGCAGAAATGTGTTCTTTGCCATGGTGACTAAGTTGAGAAATAAATATGCAGACACGGAGAATAAAGGTGTAGAATGTTCATAGCGGTACTTTTATTTATTTATTAGAGACGTCACATAAAAATATTCGGAGGCATTACTTTTCACACGCTCCGTAGCACACATGCTTTTTCTCACAAGGCGTAGTCAGCATTCATGGATACGACAGGAAAATTCTTACAGCTTTCAGAATATACACACCAGTTTCTGATGTTCACATGTGTGTGAACTTTTATGGGACTTAACTGCTAACGTCATCATTCCCTAAGCTTACACACTACTTAACCTAAATTATCCTAAGGAAGGACTCGAACCTCCGCCAGGACCAGCCGCACAGTCCCTGACTGCAGCGCCCTAGACCGCTCGACAAATCCCGCGCGTCACCAGTTTCTGAGATATTTAATTTTGAAATCACGGAATCCTTTGATGGACACCCTGTGGAATCATAGCTTGCGATGGTTTTTATACACAGTCTGATACTGACGTGTGCTAAAGCACGAAATGTTTCGCAATGTTCCACTTGAAAATAGTCAATGGTCGAAACTGCAATGGTGGAGTTCATAAACGAATAATTTAAATTATCATAGGCAACGTTGATGTCATTAAAAAGTTTTATGTGACTGCGAACACCCTAGCCCTGCCTCCCCCCCCCCCCTCCTTCCGGCTGGAAAGATAATCATATTTTTTCGGAATTTCTTCTAGTGCCGCTCCTAATCCGATTAGCTTCTTGTCGGCAAACTTAATACGCCACTTGCTACAGGCCGGAGCGACTACAAGTGAAACACAGTGTACAATAAATTGCATAGTATCCAGAATGAGATTTTCACTCTCCAGCGGAGTGTGCGCTGCTATGAAACTTCCTGGCAGATTAAAACTGTGTGTCAGACCGAGACTCGAACTCGGGACCTTTGCCTTTCGCGGGCAAGTGCTCTACCAACTGAGCTACCCAAGCACGACTAACGCCCCGTCCTCACAGCTTTACTTCTGCCAGTACCTCGTCTCCTACCTTCCAAACTTTAGAGAAGCTCTCCTGCGAACCTTGCACAACTAGCACTCCTGAAAAAAAGGATATTGCGGAGACATGGATTAGCCACGCTGGGGGATGTTTCCAGAATGAGATTTTCTGCCAGGAAGTTTCATATTAGCGCACACTCCGCTGCAGAGTGAAAATCTCACTCTGGAAATATCCACCAGGCTGTGGCTAAGCCATGTCTCCGCAATATCCTTTCTTTCAGGAGTGCTAGTTCTGCAAGGTTCGCAAGAGAGCTTCTGTAAAGTGTGGAAGGTAGGAGACGAGGTACTGGCAGAAGTAAAGCTGTGAGGACGGGGCGTGAGTCGTGCCTGGGTAACTCAGTTTGTAGAGCACTTGCCCGCGAAAGGCAAAGGTCCCGAGTTCGAGTCTCGGTCTGACACACAGTTTTAATCTGCCAGGAAGTTTCAATTGCATAGTACATTACACAGCGATTGCACTGGGTCTCCTCAGGCTTGTGAGTACGTAGTGTGACTGCGACAATGAACCATTGGTCTTTGGGGAAGCAAACAGCACTTGCAGCTTCGTTAAAAACTTCAGTTCTGTATAATTCGTTGTAACTCTTATTCGAACAGGGGGCAATTCTCTGTTACTAGGCTGGTTATGGACTCTACGTTATTCAGTAACTACGGATAATAAAGTGATTATTTTCGTCGAAACATGTGCATTTTAAACACAGATAGAAAGAATTACAAGTTGCGTTATGCAATGGCTGTAGTCTCTCCTATTCTGTCGCACTGGCAGAACGGGCATACGGTGAACAGCAAAAACCAATTGCATTTCATTACCGCGCTAATGACATTGCATTGTGGTGCGTCACCTCTGGCAAGTAATTTAGAGTAATCAAGTGTGCCGGCGTGAAACTCAGCTGCCAATTCAATTTAATTGCGCAGAGCGGGCGATGAACGTGCGCGTTATGAGAACAGGTGCAATATGTATTGTGTCTCCAAAACAGGGAACATTACACAGTTCTCATGTGTCCAAATTCTAACACTGTTTCAATACGTCGCATTAGTACCGCTCTTATTTCTCGTATCTTCTGTCTGTTCCGAATGGAACGTCTCAGTATAATATTATTTTAAAATTCACTCTACAGAAGTTACATTTTTATTCCATTTGCCATTTTATCTCCTATCTTTCCGCGCACGTTATAACAAAATTCCCGTCGTCTTTCTCACGGTATTCAAAACGTATATCGAAGAAAGTTGACTCACATTGAAATTGAATGCTTTTCTGTATCTGCACGATGTAGTCGGCGGTATTTCTGTTATTGAACGAAATTCAGCCTTTAAAAAACAGAGCATAGTCGCTTGAATGTTGGAGATGGCACAAGAACCCCAAATTACCATTTTGGGCTTTATAGCGTGTTGGTCCACCTTTGGAACTCAATACAGCAGCGATACTGTTGCCGGGTGCATTCAACAAGACCTTGGTCGATTTCGGATGTACGTGGCACAAGGCGTTTACGTACAGGCCAAACAATACCTGTATGTCACAAGCAGGTGGTTTGTGTGCGCCGGCCGGCCGGTGTGGCCGTGCGGTTCTAGGCGCTTCAGTCTGGAACCGCGTGACCGCTACGGTCTCAGGTTCGGATCCTTCCTTGGGGTATGTATGTGTGTGATGTCCTTAGGTTAGGTTTAAGTAGTTCTAAGTTCTAGGGGACTGATGACCACAGATGTTAAGTCCCATAGTGCTCAGAGCCATTTGAACCATTTTGTGTGCGCCGAGCTAGCGCCCAATAGCGTCCCTGAAGTGTACGATCGCGTTCATATTAGGCGAATTTAGTGGTCAACATACCAACATGAGTTCACTATCATGCCGTAGGAAAGGGAAAAACTGACCGGTTAAAGCCGATGCCAGATTTTAGTTGCGAATAACAGTTATTTTTCAGTATCTGTTTGGTCACGGTTACAATAAGAGGTTTTTTTTTTACTTTTTGCCCAGCAGTCGTATAAAGAAAGCGAAATATCAATTAACCACAGCAGTAGTAACAACATTTCTCGTTTTTATATAAACCTTTTTTAAAAAATTAATTATTTTTATTCGTAAAATTTGGGTTAGTTCGAAGAATTGCGTTATTACAGAAAATGGGAAAAGCAATCAGAGCTGTTTTAATAACAATGCCGTCAGAAATGAGCTACAAACATATGGCATAAGAATTGGTACAGCATTGCGGAGACGGTAATGTCCCTGTTGCCGCGAGTCGTTGCTTAAGGTACTCGCGTACATACAATGTACAAACGTGGCCGCACTTGGTCTCTACAGCAGTTTATCGCTGTCATCGCCGGACATCCGTTGTATTGAAGAATGACACCAACCTTAGTCTGGAAATATTTTTACGAAGTGGAATGCTTCATTTGCTTTAACAGATTAAAGATTTGTCAGCCATTTATATAAAATAATAAAAGTGGAAGGAAATTATGGTAACAGTAAATAAATTAAAAACTTAACAACTATAAAAATAGAAAGTACCTGATCTGCTGCCTGTATCTATGTGAATGTCACACTGGCGATTTTTTTGTGGTATTCAGTCACGTACTACTTTTAGAGAAACGCAGCGAACGGTGTACCGACACAATTTTCTTTTATTTGCCTCTTTAATTAAGTGTTTTGATTCTGCGGCTTTTGAAACTGAAAGAGTCAAAATTTTTCAGTATTGTTTTTTGATTTGTACGTTTATTACAGGAAATAATAGGAATAAAACACTGAAACTCGGTTATTTCAGAAACCGGTTATTTTGAACTGTTTTGACAGTCATGTTAAACTGACAGGGTGGAAATCCGACATATGAAAAATCTATTGTTTCAGCAATAACCGCCATCCCTGTCATGCTCTTCAAACCATTGTAACACTGTCTTGCTTTCTGATACGAACAGTTACCATGTTGGGAGATGACATCGCCGTCGGGGAAGCCATCGTTGTCGAAGTGTATGGAAGGGTTGTAAATGATGAGTCACAGGTAGCAAATACGTTTGATAATCATTTCATAAACAGAGTAAAAAGCATAGCGACAAACAGATCAAGAGCAAAATCACAGCAGTATGTTGAAAGTGTAACTCCCATAAAATTCAGTCATATTAATATATCACCAATTTCCCCTTCTGAAAATAAGAAAATTATACATTCTCTCAAAAATAAAAGCCCATCTGGTTTTGATGGCATTTCCAATAGAGTGCCAAAGATGTGTTCCAACGTAGTAAGCCCAGTCTCAGGGCGTTTTTCGAGATAAACTGAAATATGCCATTGTTAATTCACTCTTTCAGAAAGGTGATAAGAGAGAAGTCAATAACTACCGACTTCCTTCACTGCTAACATCATTCTCCAAAATTGTTGAGAAGGTAATGTACTCTAGAATAGTATCTCACCTTAGCAACAATAGTATCTGTAGAAAATCAAAGTTTGGGTTTCAGAAGGGTTGCTCTACTGAGTGTCAGAACGCCACCACATGTTCACTCAAGAGATTTTACAAGAATAAAATAATAAAATATTTTTCTGCGACCTCTCTAAGGCGTTTGAATGTATGAATCGCAGTATTCTACCAGAGAAATTGACGTTTTATGGGGTAGATGGTGTAGCCAGCCAATGGATGTCATATCTAACCAAAAGAATACAGAAAGTTGTACTTAGCAATTCAAGCTATATAATTCACGGACATAATTCTGACTGGGGAGCAATCACGTATGGGATTCCCAAAGGATCAGTCTTAGGTCCCCCACTGTTCATCATTATGCAAACGATCTTACGTCTAATATACAACAAGATGAATTAGTTCTGTTTGCAGATGGCACTAGTAATGTATGTAACAAGCATACCTACAGAAACAGAAGAAATTATAAACAAAGTTCTGTAAGTATCAGTGACTTGTTTTCCTCAAATAGTGCCACCCTCAATTTTAAAAAGAGACAACATATTCAGTTCTGCACATCTATGGGCACTACACCAGTGATAAGTGTGACACATGGTGACGAAATAATAAGTATGGAGGAAGCTTCAATTCTTAGGCGTCCGTTTGACCAGAATTTAAATTAGAAAAAACGGATTTCGGAACTCCTCAAACAACTTAGTTGAGCCACATTTGCGTTTATAATCTTTGCAAATCTTGGGGAGAGGTAAATCAGTAAGTTGACACAGTTTGCATATTTTCATTCAGCAATGTCATATGGAATAATGTTCTTGGGCAACTAATCTTTACGGAAGAAAGTCTTCATTGCACGAAAAAAAATCTGAAAACATACTGAGAAAGTTACTCCTTGACAACTCCTTCTACTCCGTAGAAGAATTTCTGTTACTGTAATGTGAGGAATGTGTTGGGTAGGAATTATTAACTCTCACCAGTACATCTTTTTTCTTTTTATTATTAAAGAAATAAGAGTAAAAAACTTATAAATTTTCAAGACATATTCGTAAATACAAATTAATTTGCTATGTGAAAATAAAATGACTCGTTCCACGCCGTTACGATCTACCGTGCAAAATTATGCATGTTCCATGGAACTAAGTAGCTAACCAAGTAACATCGAGCTTGTAGAGCTGTAGGTGGTGCGCAATAACGCTCATGTAGTCTACACCTTTCATGGTACGTTTGATTTCTACAAAAAGACTCACAGATGCTGAAATGTGTCCCCATCAGGGAGGAAAGATTTTGGAACTTGAACTGAAATTCTAATAGGATCCTTTTACCGACCTCACAACTCAGATGATACAATTGCTGAAAGGTTCAAAGAAAACTTGAGTCTAATTTCAAACACAAAGCCGATTCATACAACTATAGTTGGTGGTGACTATAGTTTACCCTCAATATGTTGGCGGAAATTCAAATGGTTCAAATGGCTCTGAGCACTATGGGACTTAACATCTCAGGTCATCAGTCCCCTAGAACTTAAAACTACTTAAACCTAACTAACCTAAGGACATCACACACATCCATGCCCGAGGCAGGGTTCGAACCTGCGTCCGTAGCTGTCGCGCGGTTCCAGACTGAAGCGCCTAGAACCGCTCGGCCACAACGGCCGGTGTGAAAATTCAAGTTTAAATCCAGAGGTACGCGTAAAACAACATCCGAAATTGTGCTAAACACATTGTCTGAAAATTATTTCTAGAAACTAGCTTATGAGGCCTCTCGAATAGTAAAGGTTCTAAAAACACACTTGATCACTTACCAACAAATAACTATGAGCTAATGACGAGCATGAGAACGGATATAGCGATTAGTGAACACGGTTTTCGTAACGAGACTGAACATCCAAGTCCAAAATAAAAAATTTAAAAAAATCGCTTTAAACCTTCCTGCGAGACGATCTCTTTGCTTACAAATTAACAACGTAACTGTAGACCAAATGTGGTTTGAATTCAGAGAAATAGTATCGACAGCAGTTGAGAGATTTATAACAAATAAATTAACAAACAACGGACCTGATCCCCCATGGCACACAAAATAGGTCAAAACACTGTTAAAGAAACAAAGAAAAAAGCATGGCAAATTGAACGAACGCAAAATCTCAAAGATTGGCTATCTTTTACAGAATCACGAAATGTAACGAAGTCTTCAATGCGAGTCGTTTATAACAGTTTCCACAGCGAAACGTTTTCTTGAAACTTGCCAGAAAATTCAAAGAGGTTCTGGCGTATGTAAAGTATGTTAGCGTCAAGACACAACCAATGCCTTCTCTGTGCGACAGCAATATAAGCACTATCGACGACACCGCTGCTAAAGCAAAATTACTAAAAACAGCCTTCCGACATTTTTTCAGCAAATAAGACGAAGAAAATATTCTAGAATTCGAATTAAAAAAAGCTGCTAACATGAGTAACTTAGAAGTAGATATCCTCAGAGTAGTGAAGCAATTTAAAGCAGTTAATAAAATCAAGTTTTCCGGTCCAGATTGTATACTAATTAGGTTCCTATCAGAGTATGCTGATGCGGTAGCTCCATACTTAATAATCATGTACAACCGCACGCTCGAAGAAAGTTCCGCACCCAAATACTGGGAAGTCGCAAAAGTCACACTAGTATTCAAGAAAGACAATGAGAGTGACCCACTAAACTAACGTCGATATACAGCAGAATTTTGGAACATATATTGTGTTCGAACATCATGAATTACCTCGAAAAGGACTGTCTACTAACATATAGTCAACACGGAGTTAGAAAATATCGTTCTTGTGAAACGTAGCTGCTTATTTACTCAGACGAAGCGTTGTGTGCTATCGGCGATGGATTTCAAATTGAATCCGTATTTCTAGGTTTTCAGAAAGCTTTTGACACCGTACCTCGCACGTGGATTGTAATCAAAGCTTGTACTTACAGAATATCGTTTCAGTTATGCGACTGGATTCGTAATTTCCTGTCAGAGAGATCACAGTTCGTAGTTATTAACGAAAAGCCGTCGAGTAAAACGGAAGTGATTTCTGGCGTTTCCGATGTATATAAACGATTTAAGAGACAAAGAGACAATCTGAGCAGCCGTCTTAAGTTTGTCGTAGATGATGCTGTCGCTTATCGTCTAGAAAAACGATTTAGTTAAAATATCTGTATGGTGCGAAAATTGGCAGTTGACACCAAATATTGAAATGTGAGGAGTCATCCACATGATTGCTGAAAGGAATCCATTAAACTTCATTTACACGCTAAATCAATCAAATCTAAAGGCGATAAATTCAACGAAATGCCTAGAAATTACAATTACGAACAATTTAAATTGAAAGAGCACGCACAGAACGTGTTGTGGGGAAGGCCAACCAAAGACAAAAGATTACGTTTTATAGGCAGAGCACTTAGAAGATGCAACAGATCTCCTAAAGACGGTGGAGGTTCGAGTCCTCCCTCTGGCGTGGATGTCTGTTTGTCCTTAGGATAATTTAGATTAAATAGTGTGTAAGCTCAGGGACTGATGACCTTAGCAGTTAAGTCCCATAAGATTTCACACACATTTGAACAGATCTCCTAAAGAGACTGCCTACACTGCGCTTGTCTTACCTCTTTTGGAGTTCTGCTGCACGGTCTTGGGTCCTTATCAGATAAGATTGAAAGGTCTCTGTTGGATTCCTTTCATGTTAATATCTTAAATCTGTTGTCATTTACGGCATAAATTCCTCTTCTAAATTTACTGTGGCGTTTCTGACTATCTGGGAGGAGACTTAGTAGTGGAACGTGTTACTTTTACACATAAACAAGAACGATCTGTCACACTACTACACTTTAAAACACAGTTTATATGTAATTCATGTCACACAGTCTCATACGGAACCTACATCCGCTTTCTTTTATATACTGTATATGATAAGATACTATCATCCCCCTTCCCTTCTGTGTTAGAGGATGAATGAGCAAATATATTTCTAGTTGCATGCTTGAGGGTAGCAGACTAGCCTGTCTGCTAGAGAACAGTAGGACCAACGTCGGAACAGCTACGCTTTCTAGGAGCAAAGAGGTTTCTATTCTTAGTATGGTCCTGTCCGTCCCTTGTCATGTTGGTATAGGGAGCTGCCTCTCTGGTCACTTCCGTTTGTATTTGTGAAGCACGCTCGGTAGGAGCCCAGCAGGTCAGTCTGTCCGCGGCGAGCGTCTGAAATGGTAAGATCTCCGGCTAAGCGCGTGTCTGCTAAGTCCGTAGGACAATGGATTTCTTAAGATCAACCTAACTGAAAATTTTATCACCTTTATTTCAGGTTTATCTCTAAAATATCTAATGTTATCTTAAATTGCAACGCAGTGTATTTCGAGTGTGAAGTTCAGAATATCTTCCAGTAGTTGCTTTGTCACTACTTTGTGAGTAAAGTGGAACCACGTGATTGATCAGTAACTCTAACTAAGATCGTCAATCTTAAATGCGAATGTGCGTGAGATTATAACGTCTCGTCTTGGCAATATTTTTCAATAGAAAGAATTCTTTATGTTCAACCCAATCGGGGTGTACTTTGTGAGACCAGTACCACGTGCTTATACAATTGTTTGGCCCATCAGGTTAATAGTAAGACGATAGTAACCAGTTCGAGGTTTTTCTTTTGTAAATTGCTTTTCGATCTAATTTATTTTTATTGTCAAAATTATTGTGGAGTTACACTCTTTGTGTAAACCAAGTTGACCACGTGAAGCATGTGGTGTAATCATTAAAGTAGCCCTCAGCTATTCTTTTCGGGAAGATTTCACAGAGAGTTAGTATGAATTTAGTATACCAGTGTGTGGTAATTACATGACGGACAGGATTACGCTACGAATGTAACTTCTTTGGGTGAAAATTGAATCGGTTGGTTGTGGTTAATTTCCTCTTGCATATGTTTCAACGTTCTTCATGTGTTATTTTATGAATGCAGTGTTGTATGCAGTCTCCCAATCTTGGCTCCATATTTGGTGTATTCCGTAAGATTACAAACTCACATTTTCATAATCCTAAATAAGGCACCAGTTTAGTTATGAATCAAGTTTAATATGCTGAAATTTCAATGATCAAGGTTAAAATAAATTTCCAAATATAAACAGATTTATTTCTTTTTATTTAAATTCTCTTTTATATATATATATATATATATATATATATATATATATATCACCGGTTGTCGTATGACTATTAATAGATTATAATTAATGTTAGTCTGGTTTGGAATTTGGTAAGCTAGACTGGATACCTGGTGAAACAGTTGCTCAGTAATGCAAGGTTAACTTCCCCAGACAGCTCACAGCTTTTAAACCGCTTTTATTCTCTATCAGCACCGCTTTCAGAACAAATTAATGCAACAATATTACAAGATTAACGGTGTACATCGAGAAAGTTCAAAGAAGGGTAGCACGTTTCGCTTTATCGAGATATAGGGGAGAGAGTGTTACGGACGTGATACAGGTTCTGGGATGGACATCATTAAATGATTTGTGTATCTCGATGCGGCGGAATCTTCTCAGTAAATTTCGATCACCAACTTTCTCCTCAGAATAAGAAGACATTTTGTTGACTTTATTTAGCTACATGGCGAGAAACGATCGTCATAACAAAATAAGGAAAATCAGAGTTCTCCGCGCGCTGTTCGGGGGTGTATTAATAGTGAATTAGTGTGAAGGTGGTTCGATGAACCCTCTGCCACGCACTTAAGTGTGACATGCATAGTAGCCATGTAGATATAGATGTAGATGTAAATGTAGATGCATTCTTCTGAAGTCTAGTTGTTTTGAAGTCGGGACACGTCACAATGGCCACGGCAGGAAGAGCATATGGAAAGCATAATTAAAATTAGTGGTATCTCTGTCGAATTCCCTCTACTGCTGACAGTTAACTTAATGTTGTTACCTGCGTTGATAGTCGTCAGACTCAGAACCTTGTTGGCCAGCAGATAAGCTTGGTGACGGCCAACCGTGCTGGAATGAAATCTAATGCAACAAAATATTTTGCATCGCGCTAGATAACACGAGTCGCACTTCATTAAATACATTTAGACAGTGCAGTTCGACTTTTTCTACATTGTGCAAAGCGACACTACACCAAACTGGTCTCCTTCCAACGTAAATAACAGTGAAACATAACAAACTATACGTCATTAGTGAAAGGCTGTAGTATCATTTCTGATAAATGAAACTATATTAGATCAGAAAGTGCAGTTATTATTTAAAATTACTAGGATCAGATAACAAGGGATGCTTACACTCTGGAAGGCAGAACAAGACAGACAACAGTTAGGAGGGGCTTTGCGCCTCTCTTATTTTGCAAGATGAACATCGAAACTAACAGCAACGATGGCTGTAGAAATATGGTTGTGATATTAAACAATTTTATCTTTGTAGAACGAAATAATTAATGACAATGGCCAGGGTAATATCGCCCATAGCGTAACACTGCCACCACCAGGCTGCTTCCCTGGCGCGGTCGATGTTTTGAGCAGCGATTCGCCTCGTTGACGGCGTATCCGCACACGATCATCAACCTGATGTAACAACAAAAGTGATTCAGCCGACCAAGCTAAACGTCTCCACTGACCCAGAAGCATTTAAGCAGTAATTCTTCCCTCTCTCCACACTCGATTGGAACGGAACTTCATGGTAGTGTGCAGAGTACTGATGTATATGTGGAAATTGTAAAGCAGAGCAAAGAATATTAATTACCACTTGGCCTAGAATTCATAGACTCGAGAGAAGTTTTCTCTGGGGAACAAAGCACTGATACAAGGAGTATTATACTGAAGAATAAACGCATCAGCACAGCTCATTCTGAGATTTGGAATGATGATGTGGCCACCCTGTAAACGATGAAAGAATAATAAATTGCAAAGATTAAAACAGGAAGTAAGAAGGGTTTAGTCTAAGGCTTACTAGTTCGATCAAGACCACAACTGTGTGCACGGTAACAACAGATTTAATATGTGACGTACTGGAGCTTTTTGCATCAATGCTGAATGAATTTCCTGTTTTACTTACAGAGCAGCAAAGAGCAGGATTCCTAATTTCCTCACGCCACTCTGGGGAACAAGTCGAGCTGTCGAGACGTTCGGGCTACAAAATATTAATAGCGCATCGGCAAAGCGGCGAAGAACAGAGGGAAATTTAGTGGCTCTCAGCGCTGAGTAATTGCTTTGCTCTGTGTTCCGGTCCGGACAAGTTGGCGGAAACTTTGGCGCAGCGGCCAACTTCGCCGAGACCGCGTCAACTGATCGGCCCGAGAGCCTCTCGCCGAGGAAGGCGCAGATCGTTTGGCTCCTAATGGCGGCCGCTTCTTTCGGAAACTGTGCTCATTCGCGAGCAGCCTTTCGCTACGAGTTATTGAAGAACTGCAGCAAGTTCACTGAAGCGTCAAAGAAACTGGTATAGGCACGCGAGCTCAAATACAGAGATACGTAAACGGGCACAACACAGAGCTGCAGTCGGCAACGTCTATATAAGACAAAAAGTGTCTGGCGCAGTTGTTAGATCGGTTACTGCTGATACAGTGGCAGGTTATCAAGATTTAAGTGATTTTGTACGTGGTGTTCTAGTCGGCGCACGACGCGATAGGACACAGCATCTCCGAGGTAGCGGTGTAGTGAGGATTTTCCCGTACGATCATTTCACGAGTGTAAAGTTAATATGAGGAATCCGGTAAAATATCAAATCTCCGGCATCGCTGCGGCCAGAAAAAGATCCTGCATGAACGGGACCAACGACGACTGAAG
The DNA here is from genome assembly GCF_023898315.1 of Schistocerca nitens. Taxonomy (NCBI): domain Eukaryota; kingdom Metazoa; phylum Arthropoda; class Insecta; order Orthoptera; family Acrididae; genus Schistocerca; species Schistocerca nitens. The sequence continues at coordinate 774,731,623 of NC_064615.1, forward strand.
AGAAACTTTCAACGTGACAGAAGTGCGACCCTTCCGCAAATTGCTGTAGATTTCGAGTCTTGACCATCAACAAGCGTCAGCGTACGAACCATTCAAGGAAACGTCATCGATAAGGGCTTTCGCATCCGAAGGCCCACGCGTGTACCCTTGATGACTGCACGACACAAAGCTTAATGCCTCGCCTGGGCCCGTCAACGCCAACATTGAACTGTTAATGACTGGAAGCATGTTGCCTCGTCGAACGAGTCTCGTTTCAAATTGTATGGAGCGGATGAGTGTGTAGGGGTATGCAGACAACCTCATTAATCCATGGACCGTGAAGGTCAGCAGGGGACTGATCAAGCTGCTGCAGGCTCTGTAATGGTGTGGATCGGGTGTGGTTGGGTGATATGGGACTCCTGATACGTCTAGACACGGTTCTGAGCATTGGAAACTGTCTGCTTACAGGCGGACTAAGATCACGTCTGCATGTGGCCAGGCTGCCACTGACACCACGACAGGGCCAAGGTTGATTCCTCTGCTTTCATGAAAGAGTAGACTAGAGAGAGGAATGGCGTTCTGTTGTCTTCAGTAATTTGAATAGATCTGGAATCGAGTGGGACATTCATGTGTGTGACGTAGACATGATTCGCTGCCTGTTCCAGAGTCCATTTGTCCACGACACACACACCCCATACCACGCTTTGTAGTGTGGGGAGCCATCAGTTACACCTCACGGTCACATTTAGTGTTTCTGCAGGGTGAAGTAAGGAGAGTCCGCTATATTGCACAGGCCGTTATCCCCGTGATACTGCCATCTCTTAGACAGGGAGGCGATGTCTTTTCTTCAACAGGACATTGCCTCTTCATACATGCAACGTGCTCGTTGTGGTGAACAACAACCGTCCTGGCCAGCAAGAACACCAGATTGCTCGCCTATTGAACACGTTTGGGACATGAAGAAGCGGGGACTTACTCGTTCTCTGGGGCCTGGTAGAACCATTGGCGCATTGCAAGAAAAGACGCAAGATGCTTTGAAGAGACTATCGCGGGATGCCATTCGGCACCTTTATGGTCGTTCGCCTGCAGACGGGGGTACAGCGCGTACTGATCCGACTTTTTAGACACCCTATATTGAGGCACACGTGTTTCATTTGCTCTGTATTTGCTATCAGTTACTCCTACAGTGATGATTGTTTCATTTGCTCTGTATTTGCTATCAGTTACTCCTACAGTGATGATTACCTGTCCCCTCTCTTGTCAATAAAATGTAATACTACGTTAATCGAGTAGAAATCAATTAATAACAATCTGTGACGAATTTCGTCAAAATTGCAATTTTACGTACATAATTTAAATAACCAATGGCCTAGTTGCAAACCTCAGAATATGTGATAGTAAAACAGTTAGTTTTCTTCGAGGGACGCATAACGTATAAAACTCTGAATGTGTGACTACGAAGTATCACTGGCCTAGACGCTCTATAAATGTGAGAATATGCTCACCTCGACACTGCCCAGTGTCGTTGTTGTGGTCTTCAGTACAGAGACTGGTTTGATGCACCTATCCTGTGCAAGCTTTTTCATCTCTGAGTAACTACTGCAACCTCTACATCCTTCTGGGTCTGCTTAGTGTATTCATCTCTTGGTCTCCCTCTACGATTTTTACCCCCCACGCTTCCCTCCAGTACTAAATTGGTGATCTCTTGATGCCTCAGAATGTGCCCTAACAACTGGTCCCTTTTCTAGTCAGGTTGTACCACAAATTCCTCTTCTCCCCAATTCTATTCAGTACCTCCTCGTTAGTTACGTGATCTACCCATCCAGTCTTCAGTTTTCTTCCGTAGCACCTCATTTCAAAAGCTTCTATTCTCTTCTTGTCTAAGATATTTATCGTCCTTGTTTCACTTCCATACATGGCTACACTCTATACAAATACTTTCAGAAAAGACTTCCTGACACTTAACTCCATACTTCATGTTAGGAAATTTCCTTCTTGAGAGGCGCTTTTATTGCCGTTGCAAGTCTACATCTTACGCCCTCCCTACTTCGACATCAGTTATTTTGCTTCCCAAATTACAAAATTCATCTACTACTTTAAGTGTCTGATTTCCTAATCAATTCCCTCAGCATCAACTGATTTAATTCGACTACATTCCATTATACTCGTTTTTCTTTTTTTTATGTTCGTCTTATATCCTCCTTTCAAGACACTGTTCATTCCGTTCAACTGCTCTTCCAGGTCCTTTGCTGTTTCTAACAGAATTACAATGTCATCGGCAAACCTCGAAGTATTTGTATCTTCTCCATAGATTTTAATTCCTAATCCAAGACTTTTGTTTCCTTTACTGCTTGCTCAACATACAGATCGAATAACATCGAGGATAGGCTGTAACTTTGTCTCACTCCCTTCTCAATAATTGCTTCCCATTCGTGTCCTTCGACTGTTATAACTGCCGGCCGAAGTGGCCGTGCGGTTAAAGGCGCTGCAGTCTGGAACCGCAAGACCGCTACGGTCGCAGGTTCGAATCCTGCCTCGGGCATGGATGTTTGTGCTGTCCTTAGGTTAGTTAGGTTTAACTAGTTCTAAGTTCTAGGGGACTAATGACCTCAGCAGTTGAGTCCCATAGTGCTCAGAGCCATTTGAACCATTTGACTGTTATAACTGCCATCTGGTTTCTGTGCAAACTGTAAATAGCCCTTCGCTCCTTGTATCTTACCCCTGCCACCTTCAGAATTTGAAAGAGAATATTCCAATCAACATTATCAAAAACTTTCTCTAAGTGTACAAATGCTAGAAAAGTAGGTTTGCCTTTCCTTAACCTATCTTGTAAGATAAGTCTCAATGTCAGTATTGCCTCGCGTGTTCCAACATTCCTACGGAATCCAAACTGATCTTCCCGAGATCGGCTTCTAGCAGTCTTTCCATTCGTCCACAAAGAATTCGTGTTAGTATTTTGCAATCGTGACTTATTAAACTAATAGTTCGGTAATTTTCACACCTGTCAACACCTGTTTTCTTTGGGATTGTAATTATAATATTCTTCTTGAAGTCCGGGCGTATTTCGCCTGTCTCATGCATCTTGCTCACCAGATGGAAGAGTTTTGTCATGGCTGGCTCTCGCAAGGCTATGTGTAATTCTAACGAAGTGTTGTCTACTCGCGGGGCCTTGTTTCGACTTACGTCTTTCAGTGCTCTGCAAGAGCACTGCACAATAACAGTACAAATATGTAGAATCACTTAATGTGAAAATTAGTGGATTAACGCACATTCAGTTAATTACCATTCACCTTCATTAGACCACAAAGTTGTCAGTTTAAACACTGGCACCGCACAAACCCAAGAGGCACTTGGGCGACCTTTAAGTACAGCCTAAAGCTGAACAACAGCATAGGCACTAGCTCGAGCAGTACAACAGAAAGTGACTTTAGTAGGCGAGACCGATGATCTCACTGTTTGGTCCCCTCCCCTTAACTAACCAACCAACTTTTGCTGGCACCAGGAAACTAAAGAAGTAGACTCTCACGCCCAGACAGCGCTGCATTCGCAGTGCAGTGCTTCTCCAAATTAGATATCCACCGAGCTGCGCCGTTCCACACTCGCCCGGACGCTGTGCTTCAGCGCCAGCGAAGCGTTCCCCGCTGTGCTGACCCGGCCTGGGCGTGCTGCTGTCCCAGCCTTGCCGGCCGAAGTGGCCGTGCGGTTAAAGGCGCTGCAGTCTGGAACCGCAAGACCGCTACGGTCGCAGGTTCGAATCCTGCCTCGGGCATGGATGTTTGTGATGTCCTTAGGTTAGTTAGGTTTAACTAGTTCTAAGTTCTAGGGGACTAATGACCTCAGCAGTTGAGTCCCATAGTGCTCAGAGCCATTTGAACCATTGTCCCAGCCTTGTAGCTCGCTGCGCTCCCCAGGCGCCACTTCCGCTGTTACTGCCACGACCGCTCCCTCGTCGACTTCCACGGTGCAACTTGCGGCCCCCACTCGGTGCATGTCGGGGGCGCCCCGTCGTACGAAGTGACGGAACTGCATGACTGAGATGGCACCTCACACTGTGCCACTGAAAGGTGGCTTTTGAAGGTAGAACGGTCATGGGAAAATTCATTCTCAAAACCCTTGGAACGTGTTCGTCACATCTGACACATAGCCGTCCCTTGAATAGAACAATCAGGAATAAGGGAATCACTAACTAAAGTTAAGGAAATCTGTGTTCATCTAAGCTGTGTATTCAACAGCCAGACACATCATTTACGTACGAGGTGTTTCACAATCCATGTTACACACTTCTAGAGGTTGTAGAGAGGACTTAGTAGATCGAGTTTTACATAGAAACCCATGTCCGCAAACGTCATCCGACGACGCTACAGGGCATCAAAGATATATGTATATATAGGACGATTCCGTGATGATGTTATAGACTTTCAAGAATGATGGAGAAGGATAAATGTGCCAATTTGAAGTGAGGGTCCCCATACCGGAAACGAACGAGTCGAAAGTAATAAGTGAAACCCGTTCTGATAACTCTGACAGTGTAATACGTATACCGGTACCGTTGTGATAAGAATGTAAGGTATGAAATTTCAGAAGTGGTAGTACGGACCAAAACAAGAAAAAAAAATCTAGTAAACATAGCCTCTGCAATGCATTCCTGAGGAGCCATGAACACTTGTTCATCCTCGCTAGTGTGAAACACATCTCCTCTACTGAACAAGTTCTCATAGCTCTTAAAGCACCCACGTTTACTAGACTTTTTTCTTGTTTTGGACCGTACTGCCACGCCTGAAATTGCAAATCCTGCATTCTTAGCAACAACAGTATCGGTACATGTATGCTACTGTCAGAGGTACCAGAACGGGTTTCGTTTATAACTTCCGACTCGTTCGCTTCCGGTACAGGGTTCCTTACCTCAGTTTGATACATTTATCCTTCTCCCTCATCCTTGACAGTTTGTTAACATCATGACGGAATCACCCTGTATATACACACATTTACTGGCGTCGGCGACTATAGCTTCGACGCTCTGTAGGGTCATTAGATGACGTCCCTGGATATGGATTAGGGTGTAAAACTGAATCTACTAAGTCTCCTCTACAGCCTCTGGAAGCGTGTCACATGAATTGTGAAACATCGAGTATAATACACAAAACGCAATGATGGGAGGCCCTATGTACATTTGCCACGAAGTCCTTCGTTTCGTAGAGTTAAAAGAAAAATGCAAACTTCTCGAAACAAAATAAAATATGTATCATACAGAAAACAGAATCATAGAACGTCCTACATACACTCCTGGAAATGGAAAAAAGAACACATTGACACCGGTGTGTCAGACCCACCATACTTGCTCCGGACACTGCGAGAGGGCTGTACAAGCAATGATCACACGCACGGCACAGCGGACACACCAGGAACCGCGGTGTTGGCCGTCGAATGGCGCTAGCTGCGCAGCATTTGTGCACCGCCGCCGTCAGTGTCAGCCAGTTTGCCGTGGCATACGGAGCTCCATCGCAGTCTTTAACACTGGTAGCATGCCGCGACAGCGTGGACGTGAACCGTATGTGCAGTTGACGGACTTTGAGCGAGGGCGTATAGTGGGCATGCGGGAGGCCGGGTGGACGTACCGCCGAATTGCTCAACACGTGGGGCGTGAGGTCTCCACAGTACATCGATGTTGTCGCCAGTGGTCGGCGGAAGGTGCACGTGCCCGTCGACCTGGGACCGGACCGCAGCGACGCACGGATGCACGCCAAGACCGTAGGATCCTACGCAGTGCCGTAGGGGACCGCACCGCCACTTCCCAGCAAATTAGGGACACTGTTGCTCCTGGGGTATCGGCGAGGACCATTCGCAACCGTCTCCATGAAGCTGGGCTACGGTCCCGCACACCGTTAGGCCGTCTTCCGCTCACGCCCCAACATCGTGCAGCCCGCCTCCAGTGGTGCCGCGACAGGCGTGAATGGAGGGACGAATGGAGACGTGTCGTCTTCAGCGATGAGAGTCGCTTCTGCCTTGGTGCCAATGACGGTCGTATGCGTGTTTGGCGCCGTGCAGGTGAGCGCCACAATCAGGACTGCATACGACCGAGGCACACAGGGCCAACACCCGGCATCATGGTGTGGGGAGCGATCTCCTACACTGGCCGTACACCACTGGTGATCGTCGAGGGGACACTGAATAGTGCACGGTACATCCAAACCGTCATCGAACCCATCGTTCTACCATTCCTAGACCGGCAAGGGAACTTGCTGTTCCAACAGGACAGTGCACGTCCGCATGTATCCCGTGCCACCCAACGTGCTCTAGAAGGTGTAAGTCAACTACCCTGGCCAGCAAGATCTCCGGATCTGTACCCCATTGAGCATGTTTGGGACTGGATGAAGCGTCGTCTCACGCGGTCTGCACGTCCAGCACGAACGCTGGTCCAACTGAGGCGCCAGGTGGAAATGGCATGGCAAGCCGTTCCACAGGACTACATCCAGCATCTCTACGATCGTCTCCATGGAAGAATAGCAGCCTGCATTGCTGCGAAAGGTGGATATACACTGTACTAGTGCCGACATTGTGCATGCTCTGTTGCCTGTGTCTATGTGTCTGTGGTTCTGTCAGTGTGATCATGTGATGTATCTGAACCCAGGAATGTGTCAATAAAGTTTCCCCTTCCTGGGACAATGAATGCTCAATGGGGGACAGATCCGGAGATCTTGCTGGCCAGGGTAGTTGACTTACACCTTCTAGAGCACGTTGGGTGGCACGGGATACATGCGGACGTGCATTGTCCTGTTGGAACAGCAAGTTCCCTTGCCGGTCTAGGAATGGTAGAACGATGGGTTCGATGACGGTTTGGATGTGCCGTGCACTATTCAGTGTCCCCTCGACGATCACCAGTGGTGTACGGCCAGTGTAGGAGATCGCTCCCCACACCATGATGCCGGGTGTTGGCCCTGTGTGCCTCGGTCGTATGCAGTCCTGATTGTGGCGCTCACCTGCACGGCGCCAAACACGCATACGACCATCATTGGCACCAAGGCAGAAGCGACTCTCATCGCTGAAGACGACACGTCTCCATTCGTCCCTCCATTCACGCCTGTCGCGACACCACTGGAGGCGGGCTGCACGATGTTGGGGCGTGAGCGGAAGACGGCCTAACGGTGTGCGGGACCGTAGCCCAGCTTCATGGAGACGGTTGCGAATGGTCCTCGCCGATACCCCAGGAGCAACAGTGTCCCTAATTTGCTGGGAAGTGGCGGTGCGGTCCCCTACGGCACTGCGTAGGATCCTACGGTCTTGGCGTGCATCCGTGCGTCGCTGCGGTCCGGTCCCAGGTCGACGGGCACGTGCACCTTCCGCCGACCACTGGCGACAACATCGATGTACTGTGGAGACCTCACGCCCCACGTGTTGAGCAATTCGGCGGTACGTCCACCCGGCCTCCCGCATGCCCACTATACGCCCTCGCTCAAAGTCCGTCAACTGCACATACGGTTCACGTCCACGCTGTCGCGGCATGCTACCAGTGTTAAAGACTGCGATGGAGCTCCGTATGCCACGGCAAACTGGCTGACACTGACGGCGGCGGTGCACAAATGCTGCGCAGCTAGCGCCATTCGACGGCCAACACCACGGGTCCTGGTGTGTCCGCTGTGCCGTGCGTGTGATCATTGCTTGTACAGCCCTCTCGCAGTGTCCGGAGCAAGTATGGTGGGTCTGACACGCCGGTGTCAATGTGTTCTTTTTTCCATTTCCAGGAGTGTATATCAGATAACCGTAAAATGTCACTGTTAGTTACATAAAATAATACCAGCGGAAAATATTCCTACCAGAGCACAAAAAAAGGTGAATATGTTGTTCTTTAAAAGACTGAGAGAAAAATGTGCAACCAGCTGCCTGAATCCTCATTCCGCCTTCCACACCAAAAATTTTCGTTTGTGACGATATTTGCACTCTTTTAACACAGAACACTCTAATTTTTTTATCCTGTCTCTCTTTGTAGTTAAGCCTTCATACACATCATCTCCCTCTCACTGCCACTGTCTAATATACGTATATCTCTCTCTCATTGTGATCTCCCTGTCCCGTTGATTTACAGTACATCACACTGCGACTATCTCACCTCTGTCATAAACTGTCTCCATTTGTCTTTCTTTTCCATTGCTGCTGTCTCCGCCATACCTCGGCAGCTCAGTAAATTCTGGGAGTCCAACTTACTTCTTCCCCTATACCCACGTGTTTAAAATTTCGGACCAGTATATGCCCTCCCCTAAACCCATGTATTAAAATTCGCCGGCCTTGGAAGATCCAGACCCCCGAAGCCTTATTTATATACCTTGATCCATTTCTATAATTTGACAGATTTACCCTGAAATGCCAAAGAAACTGCGTTTTCAAATACAGAGATATGTAAACAGGTAGAATACAGCGCTGCGGTCGGCAACGCCTATATAAGACAACAAGTATCTGGCGCAGTTGTTAGATCTGCTACAATGGTAGGTTATCAAGATTTAAGTCAATTTGAACATGGTGTTATGGTAGGCTCAAGAGCGATGGGACACAGCATCTCCGAGGTAGCGATGAAATGGGGATTTTCCCATACGACCATTTCAGAACTATACCGTGAATATCAGAAATCTGGTAAAACATCAAATCTCTGACATTAGTGCGGCCGAAAAAAGATTCGTAAGCAGAGGACCAACGAAGACCGAAGAAGGCTGTTCGACGTGAAAGAGGTGCAACACTTCCGCAAATTGCTGCAGATTTCGATGCTGGACGATGAGTAAGTGTCAGTTTGCGAACCATTCAACGAAACATCATCATTATGAGCTGTCGGAGCTGAAGGCCCACTCCTCTACCCTTGATGAATGTACGACACAAAGCTTTACGTGTCGCTTGGGCCCGTCAACACCGACATTGGACTGTTGATAACTGGAAACATGTTATCTGGTCGGACGAGTCCCGTTTAAAACTGTAGCGAACGGATGGACGTATACGGGTAAGGAGACAACCTCATGAATCCATGGACCCTGCATGTCAGCAGGGGTCTGTTCAAGCCGGTGCAGGCTCTCTAATGGTTGGTTGGTTGGTTTGGGGAAGGAGACCAGACAGCGTGGTCATCGGTCTCATCGGATTAGGGAAGGATGGGGAAGGAAGTCGGCCGTGCCCTTTCAGAGGAACCATCCCGGTATTTGCCTGGAGTGATTTAGGGAAATCACGGAAAACCTAAATCAGGATGGCCGGATGCGGGATTGAACCGTCGTCCTTCCGAATGCGAGTCCAGTGTCTAACCACTGCGCCACCTCGCTCGGTGCTCTCTAATGGTATGAGACGTGTGGTGTTGGAGTGATATTGAAACCCTGATACGTCTAGATACGTTTCTGACAGTTGACACGCACGTAAACATACTGTCTGATCACCTGCATCCATTCATGTCCATTGCGCTTTCCGACGGGCTTGGGCAATTCCAGCAGGACAATGCGCCACCCTACATGTCCAGAATTGCTACAGAGTGGCTCCAGGAACACTCTTCTGAGTTTAAACACTCCCTCTGATCACCAAACTCCCCAGTCACGAACATTATTTAGCATATCTGTGAGCCCTTGCAACATGCTGTTGAGAAGAGATGTCCACGGACTCGTACTCTTTACGGATTTATGGACAGTTCTGCAGAATTTATGACGTCAATTACCTCCAGCACTACTTCAGACTTTAATCGAATGCATACCACGTCGTGTTGCGGCACTTCTGCGTGCTCGTGGGGGCTCAACACGACATTAGGCAGATGTACCAATTTCTTTCGCTCCTCAGTGTATAAGGTTAGCACAAAATCGTCTGCTAAAATTTTTTATAGATACTTTTCTCATGATTTACAGTTCATCAACAACACACGGTATATGATTTGTACCTTAAAAAAGTAAAAATTTTGAAGAAATACTGTGCTGAATTTGCAGTCTTTTCGGTTTGACCTAATTTTTGCCTGTCTTTTTAAGTTCCTTTCAGGCATCTTAAGATCTTCTGCAGCCCATTTTTCGTCACCGCTTTACCACTTCGAGCGTAATTGCATAGGCACGAAGTCATCATTATACAGAGAAGCGCGTCATAACGTTTTCTTGGTGAAAAAATGCTGGTAAAAACATAGTTTAGTGACCTCTGAATCCTTCCGATGACCCTAGAACCCATTCCAAGTATTCACCACATATGTTAATATTACACTTATGCATCCGACTGGATATTACGTGCAGATCTTACGAGCATATTTATGGTAACTTTGAAACTCTGGATCATGGTAACGGATAATGACGTCGAAAAAAGGTACAAAGTTCCCGACAGTATCATTTGTGACCGAATCGCTCGGCTCAGCTTTCATTAAAATCCCAGTCGAAATCGTACGTGAAGAGTTAGAAATGTAAGTTCACTGGCTGCGACCTACTATTTCAAAAATGGCTCTAAGCACTATGCTACTTAACATTTGAGGTCATCAGTCCCCTAGACTTTAGAACTACTTAAACCTAACTAACCTAAGGACATCACACACATCCATGCTCGAGGCAGGATTCGAACCTGCGACCGTAGCAGGAGCGCGGTTCCAGATTGAAACGCCTAGAACCGCTCGGCTACAGCGCCCAGTACCCACTATTTTTTATTGCAATACTGTAACCTATGTTTAATTACGATAAACAGTAGCGTACTCGCCTGTGCGCTTATTGCTACGTTCATTGATTGGATTGTACTAAATGAAAAATTTTTCTCTGCCTCGAAGGAAGTTAACAGAATCTGCATCCACACTCTGCAAACACTGCTGACACGTATGGTTGTTTTTTCTGCGGAGGCATCCTTAGTTGCAAAAAATAGCTGTCTTGCATTGCCTCAGTGTGTCGCTACACTGTGCGCGTTCTCCTGCATTCGGCCAGCTGTGCCTTTACATACTCACTGTTTCTACATTTGGCAAAACTAAATCTTTCTCCTTTTACAAAGTTGAACTTCTGACCGGTGTTCCTCATATATTTTCCTACTTTTATAAGACACTTTATAGTATCGAACTTTATCACTACAGTGCAGAATTCATTGGATGGTTCGGTCTGCGACAGAACAATGCCCTAATAGTCACACGAAATAAATCACTACCTACCTTATACCTTTTGTGCTTTTATGACTCCAATCAGCCTCCGCAACAGAGTTAGCCCAGTGGAATTCAACGACATGTGTGATCACTTCCCCTGCAAAATGGAACTAAAACTATGTAGGCTGCTCTCTAGTTCTCAGGGAGCAAATTTTATTCAGAGTTTCTGAAGGAAACTTGAATTTATCTGAAATGAAAAACTGACTTTACTTTTAAACTGAAATATGTACGTATTCTACGTTAAACCTTTCTGTAAACTTAAACGCAACATGGATAAGCTGACTTTATTATAATTTTAGCACACCCACTACCAATGCAAAACCCTGTTGTGCAATGTGACTAAAAAGACTTAGCGTGTTAATAATTACTTTAGAAAATTCGCTCAAGAAAACTGACTTTATCTGAAACAAAGAAAAGTGACTATAGAATTTATTAACAATTCTTTAGCTCTGAGGGAGAGTTCAGTATCACATTCTTGCGATGTTTATGACGACAAGTTTTTGTCGTAATTGAGAAATTCTGAAAAGAACATTTACACACTCAAACTTATTATTTAAATTTACTTGAATAAAGGAAACAGGAAACTTGATAAGGTGAATGAGAATTTAAAGCCAATTAACTCGAATTAGTCTATTTCCCAAGATTGTATCACATATTTTGAAACATTGACTGAGGTCTCTGATAATTCTGAAAATGGTTAAACGTAAGGACTGCCTTGCCTTGAGTATGTACGAGATGGTGGTGTTGAGATGATGTTGTTGATGAGCGATATGTTCACGTCTCTGTGTGGGTGCCTATTATTACAACGAGCCCTTATGCTCGCTGACGCCATTACACTCTCAGTAGCCGCACCCAACGTTGCCATCAATTTTAGTTCGGAAAATCTTGCATTCCGCAAGTAAAGTAATAGAGACGACTTTTTCCCATCATCTGCTGCTGCCACTTCCGGTATTAAAGCTGTTCTCACTAACTGCGGATCATCAGCGTTACTAATGTGAGGACAGAACTCGATTCTTGTCCGCACCCTCTGCGTATCTGCCTGCGTCTGTCTTTTTCGTCACTTGCACACAACTCGGCGTCGCAAGGTCACCCAAAGTGGATCACCTTCATAGCTGCAACTACATTACTTTAGTGATCGAAAACTATTAAGCCTGATACAGCATTAGTCAGTTTCTTCTACAGAATAGCAATTATTGATCAGTTTTGAACTATTAACACTTATTGCATTACATATCTTCTTTCAGATATGTTGCGTGGCATCGCTTTCTAGGTGTCACGTCTTCCCCCGATACAATCGTACTGTTGCTATGAGAAATTTCTCACAGTTTTTTTTATAAACTATCAAAAATCCTGAACCTAAATCTAGGTTACGTTACACAACTTAATAGCACATTGTAAAAATTTCGACGATCTGCCCTGAATAGAAATCATAGAAGCAGCCGTCCCCGCAATTGGTGCTTTCCCAAACATCGTAATTTTCGGGATTTTCTCAGGAACCGCCCACAAACAAATGGTACTTTTATAAGCTGCCTAAGGTCCAGCCTAGATTACACCTATTGCAAAAGAACCAATAGATTTGATCACTTTAAATGGGCTGGAGGCATTTGCAGTGTTTAAACGTCTCCCCCGTACTGTAGAACAGCTACAGCATGCCCCTATAAAAATAGTCGCTTGCTCAAGGGCTATCCAAAACAATTGACCCCTTATGTCTGTGATCAATTGACGCTTAGGTGTGACTTCCTGAAAACTGCATTTTCGCGAGCGACTATCTCGAACGTATTGGTGCCTGCAATGTCGTGCATTGGCAAAATTGAGTTTTGGCACTACAGTCACTGAAGCCTTTGTCCTTCCTATGTGCCGATCGAAACTGACTGTAGTCTAAATGATCCTCAGTTTCCTCTTCTACCAGTTTGTATACGAACATAAAATGGGCAGTCGCAAAGTTTTATCACCTCGAAAAAAAATTGATCTTGACAGTGAAACTATGTGATGGCTTTGGGCCTTCTTTATATATTTACCCTTCAACACAAAAATTATTTCACAACGATGGATGACCAGGCAGAGATCTTGGTTACAGAAGTTCGTATGAGGTCTGCAACTTCGTTTCCACCGTTTTTTCTCAAAGTTTGAGGCTTGGTTGTCAGAAACGTCTTTTGTAAAAATCTATGATTCGATCCAATTTGGCACTTATTCTTGTATGATGGGAGGTGTTAGTCAGCCAGCCGTGTGCCACTCATAGGAAAAGGTGGTAGTCAAAGGGTCAATGTGTTAAGAATAGCCGGCCGCGGTGGCCGTGCGGCTCTAGGCACTTCAGTCCGGAACCGCGTGACTGCTACGGTCGCAGGTTCGAATCCTGCCTCGGGCATGGATGTGTGTGATGTCCTTAGGTTAGTTAGGTTTAAGTACTTCTAAGTTCTAGGGGACTGATGACCTCAGATGTTGAGTCCCATAGTGCTGAGAGCCATCTGAACCATTTGTTAAGAATACGGCAGCTGGGGTGGGACTTTCCATGTCGACGTTTCCAAGCATGTTTTGACAGATTTTGGGACATGGAATCGAACACTGTTATGCTGCAAAATCGCCTTTCCATGTCTGTCGCTGTATTATGGCACCTTGTCTTTCAGCGCCTGGCTCGGACGCATCAGCTGCTACCCTTAACGACCTCCTGTGATTCTTTCGATCGGTGCCTGTAGCTTCGAAAACCTCTCTTCCTCCGCCATGCCGGTCTTTGACGTCAGTATTATTGTTCTTGAAGCGTTGAAACCATTCCTGTACGTTCTATCATTAATAGCTGCGTCATCCAGCGGTTTACGATCTTCAGCCTCCGATTTCTTCACGGCGAAGAAGAAAATTAAAACTTTCCACAAATGACGAGAACTGGACTCGTAATTTGGCAATTTAAAAGAGAATAACTTTATTACTGAATCACAAATCGAATAATATTTTGATGGAATTTTGCTTACAAATGCTTAAGCTTATTCTATGACACTTACGACCTACCATATGCACTAGCACTTGCCGCCACTGCCATCTATTGTAAATCAGCGGAAGCAAATTTGTAGACCTAATAGTTTGGTTGTTCTGGAAAAGTTCCACCTCAGAAATCACCTCATCATTCAGGAAATGTCTGTCACCCAATATTTGCGTCATCCGAGGAAATAAGATGAATCGTTTGGTGTGCTCTCAGGAGAATATGCAGTATGAGACAAAATACGATAGCCTTCGGGAGTAGCATGTATGTGTGTGTCCTGCACAGAATGAGCTAGGACGTTGACGCGAAGCAAAACCATCCTCTGTATCAGGTCCCCGCGACGCTTCGTGTTGACTGCCTTCCATAATCTAGCCAACAGATTTTGGTAGTACGTATGTTCCTGTGACGTGACAGTATGACCCTGAGGAAAATGTTCTATTGTGTTCGTCAGGGTCTATTAGCACCACAAGATGAAAGACAGACAGAAAAAAAAAAAAACAAACGGGCTCACCTTGCCCGACTATGTTTGGGTAGTCACTTTTTTCTGTGGCACTGAATCCATTGGTTTCCATTACTCGCTTCGCTTCTCTGTCTCTTGGTCATGGTGACGAACCCAGCATTCCACAGTGTGAGTGGGAAACAGAAGAAGTCATCTGTTCTGACCTGACACAGCTGCAACGTTTCCGCAGCCGCCCCGGTTCGCCGGGTACTTCGAACAGGTGTCAGCAGTCGCGCAAGCCGACAGACGGCGAGCTTGGTCCATTTCAGACTGTCGCGGACGCTACTGAAAACTGATCCGGGATTTTAATTTTTTTCTATCGCCTGTATTGCGACTTTCGGTTCTTACAGAGATGGTCTCCTCTTTGCTCTGCGTCGCTCTGACTTGTTTGACCACACTGAAAGCGTGTGTGCTCAATAACCACCGTTTTGTCCAGTCGAGTCACATCACTGTGGTGGCCACCTATCAAAAGTCTGAATAACCACATTTTCCAGCGCTGACCACGCAGGAAGAGAGTCAGCGAGTTTCTGGAAGTACGGACAGAAATGTGGAGCCATGCCGACTCCAGTGCTGTGTCCAGCTGTGCTAGGTTTCTCGGTTGAGGATCCACGGTGCGAATAGCCCGATCGAGTTGGTATAGCCCTATCGAGTTGGTACCACCCATTCTCGATTGGGTTTAAATCCGGTGAGTCTGATGGCTAGGGGAGTACGCTAAACTCAACCTGGTGCTCTCCGAACCACACACGTACACTGTGAGCTGTGTGACACGTTGCGTTGCCCTGCTGGTTGGGTTGGGTTGGGTTTTTGGGGGAAGAGACCAAACAGCGAGGTCATCGGTCTCATCGGATTAGCGAAGGACGGGAAAGGAAGTCCGCCGTGCCCTTTCAAAGGAACCATCCCGGCATTTGCCTGGAGCGATTTAGGGAAATCACGGAAAACCTAAATCAGGATGGCCGGACGCGGGATTGAACCGTCGTCCTCCCGAATGCGAGTCCAGTGTGCTAACCACTGCGCCACCTCGCTCGGTGCCCTGCTGGTATATGCTATCGTGCCGAGGAAAAATAAACTACACGTAATGGTGGACGTGCTCCCCAAGGATAGATGCATACTTGTTTTGATCCAGAATGACGAGATAATGCAAGAAATGTCACGAAAACATTCCCCAGACCGTGGCGCCTCCTCCTCTGGCCTGGACCATTTGCATTCAGACGTTTCACACCGTATACGCCAACGGGCCTCTGTCCAATGGAACACATAACGAGATTCAACTGAAAGAGCCACTTGTCGCTACACAGTGCAAGTCTGGTTGCGGTACTGGTGAGCACATTCCAGCCTTCGTCTCTGATAAACAGTAAACAGCGGGGATGGATGAACCACGCGCCTACCGTGGAGGCCCATGCGCAGCAGAGTTAGCTGAACGGTCGTTGAGGAGAAATTGTTGATAGCCCGTTGATTCATCTGGGTGGTCAGGTGCTCAACAGTTCAGCTGTAGACATCTTCCCAGCCGTCCTTCACCCCTGTCATCTATGGCCCATGATGTACCAGTTTCCTCGGCGTCACTGTTGGTTGGCGCCATTTTGTCATGGACAGTATACTTCAACCACAGTGGAACGTGAATAGTTTGCAAACTTAGCCATTCCGAAAATACTTCCACCCTTGGCCCGAAAGCCAATGATCATGCCCTTTTGGGCGACAGATAAATTGCTGCCATTCCGCATTACCAAAACGACTGCACTGCTTTCCACGTCCCCCGACACGCTTTATATACCCTCCACTGCTAGTGCTGCCACATGCTGCTTGTGAGTGAACATTGCACGTTGACGTCGAACACAGGCGGTGGCCGCATTTATGTGATTGTACCGTGTGTGATGGTCTTTGTTGCGGGAAACTTTTACCAATTCACCATGGACTGTTGCAGCGTTTCCCCTTCATATGTGGAAAAACGTATTGTCGCATCTTACTGCTCTTCGCCAGAGCGCTGAACAATTTTGTTTTGTGTCATCCAGCGGCGTAATACGGAACTATGGCACGGAGATTTTGATGTTTGCCACAACTGCTGATAAATAACTTCGAACAAACAAACGAACTAACTAGCTGTGTGACGACAGTTTACGTCAAAGCTGCAGTCTTACATGAACGACTCAATGAAAGCACCACCTGCACTGCTAGTACCGTCCCATTATTTTCCTTCAAGGTAATCTGTGTTCTTTCATATCTTGTTCACGTATCGAGAGCGTTTGGCGATGGATTGGACTCGACTGTGTATATTTACTTTGTAATGCACATCCAATTTTCCTATCCCTAATATGTTACTATCAGTTATGTATGAATGACTGTTTTGCTTGTGGGTTCGTGAGCATAGCAGATGTAGTGCAGAGGTACACGATTTACTTAAGATTTGCTGCCAACTTAATACTTGGAGCGATCGTACAAAAATGCACTTGTTGTGGTGCAGTCTCCGGGGTCGGTCCAACCACTTCCATCGTTTATCGGTTCACGGTTTCTGGTTGGCTTAGTGGATGAACGGACTCCCATGTACGTCTCCATCAAGTTGAAAGGTAAATTCAGAATATGAGGTATATAGTAATTAAAATAATTAACCCGTTCTTTTTGACGACCGTCATAGTTAGAATTATATTGCGATAATCGTCTGTTATAATTTTTCAAGTACATTGAGTGATTTGAACTTACGTTTCTATAGAACACACTGTGTTCGTTTCAGTCCACCGGAATGAAGTTAAGTAAGTGGTGCCTTCAGCACATCCATTTTCAGTGACTTAATATCTGAATGAACTTTTGTTTATTGATTTTCGTGAAGTGTTTTCAGATTTTATAACGTTTTTCCTTTTTGGAATGAGGCTTAGCCATTAAATTGGCAGGTACACGTCGTCGCAAGCGCTTCGTGTACTTGTTTCAGCTTAGTCTTATACCCGTGTGAACAGCGTGCAATATTTACGTATTCTTGGGTGTGGAACTGTTTTATTTCTTTGTTATATCTTGATTCGTCTTTGTCTCCATACGCCCACGAAGGCTTAACTGTACGAAAAACGGGCCATCTGCTTCCTAAGATAGTTGAGGATAGCTTTTACGTGTGTTGCGTGTGAAATTTCGCTAATGGTCCAAGAACGATCCAACACGACTCGTACACGATTTTGCCATTGACGTCCAATCACCCACATGTTGTACGCTCCACAGTCATTGAGAGGTGATCGTCCTTGCAGAATATTATAATATGTTTTGTGTGTACTTCATGAGCAATTTTTGACAAAGATCCAAGAACGACGTAACAGGCCGAATACACAATTTTGCCTTTGATTTACAGTCACTCACACGATGCTGGTTGTGCAGTCAATGAGCGTTGATCATTCTTGAAGTGTTTCGTGATAAGCTAAGCGTGTGATCGTGTGAAGGTATTTCGGGGTGTAGTGTTGATTTTTACGTGCTCTGTATATTGTATTTCTGTCTACTTGACCCTCAGTTGCCTCCTATGATTTATTGTGATTACGTGCTCATTGTTTCCCCCACATCTATTCAGACCCTCAGTAGCTATCTTGTGTGTGTAACTGTTAGAAACGGTAACCATTATTCAATGTGTGGGTGCCATGAATATGAAAGTTACGTATGAGAATCACCTTAATCCTTCTGGCAACATGTTTTCCCGCCAATCCCGTGTACAGTCAATTACGCAGCCGCTTAAGTTGGAATGTTGAGCACCCTCAGTTACTGAAATAATTTAAATATGCCGTATTCTCCTCTGAGACGTGGTCAGAGTCCCACAACAAAATGCATCTTTAAACGAGAAACACCATCACCTTGTTTATGCTGCTAATTTCACTCACCTAACTCCACTTGATAGCTTTATTCTGAACTAATTTACCCCCTTAAGTAATACTGATTGAGTCACTAATTAGATTACAAACCTACGTGGGTAAGTATCATGTCAGACCGTGATGCAAGCGCTTGCATTCACTTATCTCCTTTGGTTGTTTGTTTCCCTCCGTCCGTTGGGGTAAGTTGTTTAATTCAAGATTAAAATAACTAATTGGATAAATGAATAATCAGTCCTACCCCCAGTTAATTATCAGCAAGTACTGAATCAAAGAAGGTAGCGAAATTGTGAGTAATTAATTATAGAAGCTTTAATGCGGGCCGGCAGACGATGATTAATAAAATTAATCGACGAACAGTATGTCTATATCTGTCGTACCCTGTTCAGGGTAAATAAGCAATAAACCGTAACCTATCACAGTTATAAGTCCATGTTGGGCACGGTCATACAGAGGGAGTATATATTGCGAGCATACAACCAGAAACTGCAGACAAGTTCGCCCCGAGCCTGAGAGTTACAGCCGAGTCGTAAAACGTGGGAAATCCAGAAACACAGCTGGGTATCCGCAGTAAAGGGGTAAACGGCGCACCAGTGCTGGCTTCATAAACAGCGAACTCTGTGCCTCCTGCCGCGCACCCCACTTTGCCGTGCGCAGCAGGTCTAAGGCTTTGCTGATTGATACCCTTTACAGCTTCTGTGAGCGAGAGGGGCTCCAGCAAAGCGCCTCGTCCCGATAACACAATTTATAACAGTCGTATCGATATCACCGTGTGACGCGCACTTTCAAAATGAGGTCGTCAGTTCCCTAGAACTTAGAACTACTTAATGCTAACTAACCTAAGGGCATCACATACATCCATGCCCGACGCAGGATTCGAACCTGCGACCATAGCATCAGCGTGGTTCCGGACTGAAGCGCCTAGAACCGCTCGGCCACAAAGGCCGGCGACGCGCGCTTTAATGTTTATATTTCCCGCGAGCTGTCCGGAGAGGTTACAAAAAGTCTGGACAGTGCAACATGTCGCAGAATTCGCAGTGCACTTGCGTGTTTCAGAGAGCATCAGGATGGGTTTACAGCACTCCCTTGGCAACCAAACTCCACCGATTTAAACCCAGCCGAGAATCTGTGCGAACGAGGGGGCTGGTATATAAGTGCGGGAAAAACGAGTCATCATGACGGACATGCCTTCTGTCAGGATGAATCTACTGAGAGAGCTGAGCGTTTATGAAACACCTATGATCGAAGGAGCCCATAACCTTGAGTACTCAGTGACACAATTTCCACTGAAGCTACATTAGGCCAGGACCAAACTCAGCGGCGATATTGTGAAGTGGAATCGTTGGGAGGGCACTAAACCCCTTCACGGCTCGGGAAAGCCTCAGAAATTTACTATTAGGGCTTGTCGAAGTGTGAAGTATACTGTAAAAAGTAATTGTCAGACTTACCACCACACTTCCGTAGAGCTTACGCTGTCTAGTCATATTAATGTGACCACCTGTCAGTAGACTGAATAACAATATTTTTCGGCGTGGACCGCTGCGAGACGTGCAGGAAGAGAGTCAGAGAAGTTCTGGAAGGAAAAATTAACTGCAAGTAGGGGTGGGCATGGTCCCCAAGGAGAGACTTGTGTTGATCTCCTGTTACTTTCAGAATGACGATGTCACTCAGAGAATTCAACGAAAACATTCCCTCGACGTCCAGTTGCAGTATTGGAGTGCAAATTCCAGTCTTAGTCGCTGATGAACCGCAGTCAGAATGGGTGCATGAACCAGGCACCTTCTGCGGTTGCCCATACTGTAGCAACGTTTGCTGAACGGTCGTATAGGAGACACCGCTGGTAGCACCTTGGTTCATCTGAGCAGTCAGGTGCTCATCACATCCATTCGCCCGTAAGTATCGCCGCATCCGTCATTTACCCCTGACATCTATTGCCTGTGGTGCACAACAGTTGCCTCGACGCCGATTCCGGATAGCGCCATATTGCCTTACACGCTATACGTAAACCATGGCGGCACGCGAGCAGTTCACAAACTGTAGTAAAACTGGTAGCACGCGTACCCTGCTGCGCGGGCCAGCCAATGAGGGTTGCGTCATCAGACAGCGTAGCCGCTCAGCGGGCAGCGCGGCACTATGTTTTCAAATTTTTTGCAAACTGTTGCATCCTTGAGCCCCCGTTCACCAGATGTACGCTTGGCGATTGGTGGCTGACGCTACAGATGACACTTCATTAATAATTATAATACAGAGCTACATCACCAGTTACAGTTACACTTTCAGCAAGTACACCAAGTCCTTTCATCCACACATGTATTTTTTCATCATTACTTCCGTTCCGGAAGTGCTTCCACACTTGGCCCGAAAGCCAATGATCGTGCCTTTTCGGAATTCAGTTAAATCGTTCCGTTTCAGCACTAAGAGAACGACTGTTCTGTTGCCTGTACCCGCCTGACACGCTTTATATACCGTCCATCGCTAGTGCTGCCATCTGCAGTCTGTGAGCGATTATTTTACGTTGACGACACACTTAGGTGGTGGTCACAGTAATGAGAATGGACCGCCTCTTACCGTCTTCGTAGTGTCTACGGTCCTTCTCTGTCACTACATAAAATGCTATCTGTTCGTCTGCCGTATGCTTTTCGCTTCTCTTCTTTTGAACATTCCAGGCCTCTTTGCCACACTTATTTGGACATCTCCTGTATGCTTACACTAGAAATGTAATGAAACAATTTTCATAATACTTGTATCTAGCCGGCTGCTGTGGCCGAGCGGTTCTAGGCGCAGGTTCGAATCCTGCCTCGGGCATGGATGTGTGTGATGTCCTTAGGTTAGTTAGTTTTAAATAGTTCTAAGTTCTAGGGGACTGATGACCTCAGATGTTAAGTCCCATAGTGCTTGAGCCATTTTTGAACTTGTATCTAACAGGTTTTCCGTGTTAGCCTACTATTAAAAGGAACTTTCTGGCGTGCAAGTTACTGATTTATTGGTTTCAGTTAACGATTTTTGGTAGTCTTTTTACTTATTTATGTCTGTGTCATGATAGCCGGCCGAAGTGGCCGTGCGGTTCTAGGCGGTGCAGTCTGGAACCTCAAGACCGCTACGGTCGCAGGTTCGAATCCTGCCTCGGGCATGTGTGTGTGTGATATCCTTAGGTTAGTTAGGTTTAACTATTTCTAAGTTCTAGGGGACTAATGACCTTACAGTTGAGTCCCATAGTGCTCAGAGGCATTTGAACCATTTGTGTCATGATAGAACTATATTTAGTTATCATGTAGTCTACAGTCCAACACATTCTGTTAAAGACATACGTGCCCACACTTCAATATATCTACTTTATGTATTCATTTGTGTTGTATTTTTTTAAATGTGTCTTTACTGTCCGTAGTACAGCCAATGGCTGCAGTGCATCTTTTTGTGTTGTGGCGGGTACATTAATTTCCGTTTTAATTTGCTAGCGATGAGTCTGTGTGCGGTAGGGAGAGAGACTAGGAGAAGAGGGGGAATGTCGGTGAGGGAAATCACTCATACCAGTTTTTGTGCCGGCCGAAGTAGCCGTGCGGTTAAAGGCGCTGCAGTCTGGAACCGCAAGACCGCTACGGTCGCAGGTTCGAATCCTGCCTCGGGCATGGATGTTTGTGATGTCCTTAGGTTAGTTAGGTTTAACTAGTTCTAAGTTCTAGGGGACTAATGACCTCAGTAGTTGAGTCCCATAGTGCTCAGAGCCAGCCAGTTTTTGTGGTGTGTGTGTGTGTGTGTGTGTGTGTGTGTGTGTTTGTGAGTGAGTGAGTGTGTCTTTACGAAAGCATGACAACGATCGTGACGACGTTCTGTGAATTATTGTTTAGAGAAGCCATAGGACACCCAGGAAACAGCAAGAAGCTTGCGTGCGAACCGAAGTTGCCTCAGTAAATAACTATAAAAACCCTTTGTGCTTTGTTTGAGACTCCACGTTTTTAGCGGCTATGACAGGCCACGAAAATTACGTTGCAGCAGACGTCTCTGTTATAAGGCATTTGATGTTTTCTTAATTTAAACTATTTTTATTAATAGTCTTTCATAAAACATCTATAATTAAGAATTTGTGTTTGAAATAGAAACAGGAATTTCGCGTCCAGTTTGTAATTAAAAACAAGAAGACATGCATTATTCATAAAAAATGATGATGAGTTTTATAATCAAGAGTTGTAGGTACTTCAAATTGAACGAGGAAAGAAAATGGTACTCAGGAGATTTGAACCAACGCACAAATAACCGGGTTTTTCCATTACGCTACCGACTCGACTACACGTTAACTGTTTGACAATACTGGGAAAACTTAGAAACCGATTTTCTCCGTAAATTTATGAAAAACATGAAGAACAGTCTCTTTCTCGGCACTTTTTAACCGTGTTCTAAGCGCATGTTTCACTACGGAAGAGAAAGCACCCTCAGCCATTTACATAATGCGTATTAACAGCGCGGCAATCAGAGCACAACACTGCAGAGGCTGTGACTGTACACGATTTTTGAAATAAAAACTACGTAGCTATAGCGTGATTAAGAAAAACGTTGATGGCGGTTAATACATTTCAATATCTTAAAGTTTAATTTTACGTAACTTAGTAATAAGATATCTAATACATAAGTAGGACCTACCTCCAACAGCGTAACAACAGCAGTGTACGTGTGCTACGGCTTCTGACCAATCATCGCACTTGTGTTTGTTTACATCAGGTTTATTCTTATGATAAACGAATTATAGTATCAAGGACTTGCATTTCTCTCATTAGTTATTGTTCTTTTCGTTGGGGTATTTTACTCCTCACACTTCCAGTTTGTTGAATTCATTTTTTAATGATATTTGTAAAGATAGATCGTGATGGCTTGGCAAGATGATGATACCTCTCGTTATACCACCACCCTCTGATCTAGTGGTGTTGCTACATTCGCCATTAACAAAAACCA
Organism: Schistocerca nitens; assembly: GCF_023898315.1. Classification (NCBI taxonomy): domain Eukaryota; kingdom Metazoa; phylum Arthropoda; class Insecta; order Orthoptera; family Acrididae; genus Schistocerca; species Schistocerca nitens. Next base: position 774,754,947 of record NC_064615.1, read on the forward strand.
TACCGTCTCTCTCAACTGTCGTAACATTGTGAACGATTTAAATCAGCAGAATGGGAACGCAATCTCCTCTAAGGTTTCTAGCCGGCTCACTAGTGATTAAAATCAAGGCGAAGTTTCCTGAAATTGACGGAAGATAATGAAGAACCTAAAACCAGAAGGGAACTTTGGAGGTAGCCCTAAGATCAACACTAGCTGGAGCCGAAAGAGGAACTAGCACCAGGATGTGATTACAGCTGGATAACCTGGAAGGCACTAAACAGACTACCTACGGGCACCTCGAGATTGAAAGATTCTCTTAACAAATGCGGCCTCCCCGTAGACTACAACCTCTGTAAATGTGGAGGACCAAAAACCACGCTTCATACATACAACTGTCCGCTATGCCCCTCCAAATGCACCATAGGGGACCTAATGGCAGCGAGGCCAAATGCAATTGACATCGCCCATTTCTGGGCAAGAAATGTTTAACTCCAGCTTAGAATCACGATATATGTTCCCTTTTTTTATAGTTATCTAGCTTAGCGCCCGCTGCTTCGCTCGCGTTGACTATATGGTCTGCACAGATTTTTGTTTCTTTTTGTTTTTTTTCTTTTTTTAACCGAATTGTTATGTTGTTCATAAACTGCAACACCTTCAAAATTTCCGGCGGTAGTTAAGGCGATGGTCTTTTCAGAATGGGCTTCTGACCACAGGCGATTATAGTAGTTGGAGTCCTAGGATTTTTGTTAATCATACCGTTTTCGCTATTGTGGTGATATTTCCATAGAATCTTTCATACTGTAACAGATATTTCTTTATGTCTAACCGGAAAGTGGAATACCAATCTTCATAGATTTAGCTTTAACATTTTTTATATAAGGATATTTTCTTAGTATTTTTGATCCCCTGCTTCACCGACTCAGCGGCTGAATTTCCAAAAACGATGAAACATGTATTTTTTATTTGTAGCAGAGGAACCAAATACAAATTTTCATAGATTTAGCTTTGAAAATTCTTTCATAATGAAATAATTTCACAAAACTTGTCATCGCCTATTTCCCCCCTCTAGGGGAGCACTGAAATTCATATTTTTTATTTCTAACCGAGAAGTAAAATATTAATTTTCACACATGTAGCTTCAGAAAGCTTTAGTAGCTCTTTAATAATTTATTTAAAAAAATGCACCCACTATTTTATCCTCTCCGAAAATACTGAATTATCTATTCTTTTATTTCTAACTGAGAAACCAAACACTTGTTTCGGTAGTTACAGCTTAGAAGTTGCCTTAATAGCGACATACATTTTAAAAGTCTTCAGTCTCCTATTTCTCCCCCATAGGAGTGGAATTTCGAAGAATCTATTCTTATACGATGACTTGGATATAAGACACACACTCTCTACAAATTCGAGTTTCTGTCCTTAGAGGTTGAGGCTGGGTGGTGACGAGACAGAGAAACTGCATGGCCCTATTTCACCCCGTTTCGGGCTGAGTTTCCCAAAACAGTGAAACACGTATTTTTTTCATATCTGTTCCGTAGATTTAGTTTTAAAAATGCTTTCAGAACGAAATATTTTCATAAAACTTTTAACCCGTATTTTCAAAAACTGTGAAACACGTGTTTTTTTTTTCCTGGCAGAGAGGCCAAACACAAATTTTCGTAGATTTAGCTTCAAAAATACTTACGTGATGAATTATTTCCATGAAAACTTCCATCACTTATTTCACACCCAAAGGAGCTGAATCACCAAAAACAGTGGAACACGTCTTTTTTATTTGCGCTTCACCCCCAGGGGGTTGAATTTCCAAAAACTCTAAAAACGATTTCCTTTAATTTGTAAGCGGGAAGTCAAATACCAGTTTTCGTAGATGTAGCTATAGAAAAAACCTTAGTAGTTAATTAATAATGACTTTTTCAATAAATAATTTCACCCACTCTTTCACTCCCATAGAGGTTAAATTTACAAAAATTCTGAAACGCGTTTCTCTTTATTTCTGACCGAGAAGGGTTGGGTTGTTTGGGGAGGACCAGACAGCTAGGGCATCGGTCTCATCGGATTAGGGAAGGACGGGGAAGGAAGTCGGCCGTGCCCTTTCGAAGGAACCATCCCGGAATTTGCCTGGAGCGATTTAGGGAAATCACGGAAAACCTAAATCAGGATGGCCGGACGCGGGATTGAACCGTCGTCCTCCCGAATGCGAGTCCAGTGTGCTAGCCACTGCGCCAACCTCGCTCGGTATTTCTGACCGAGAAACCAAATACCAATTTTCGTAGGTCTAGCTTAAAAATTTCCTTAATAGCGATATGTTTTCATAAACCCTCTCTTCTTCTATTTTACCCACTGGAATTTGTAAGAATACCTTCTTAAACAACGCCTACAGCATAAGATCAGCACCCTCCGCAAATCTGAAGTTTCTCTCCTTTGTGCTGGGCGACGATCAGTGAGTGAGTGAGTGAGTGAGTGAGTCAAACAGTCGGTGGGGAAATTGTCTTTTATACACTGACGCGCCAAAGAAACTGGTATAGGCATGCGTATTCAAACACAGAAATATGTAAATAGAGAGAATACGGCACTGCGGTCAGCAATGTCTATGTAAGGCAACAACTGTCTGGCGCAGTTGTTAGATCGGTTACTGCTGCTACAAATAGCAGGTTATCAAGATTTATGTGAGTTTGAACGTGGCGTTTTAGGCGCCGCTCGAACGATGAGACACAGCATCTACAAGATAGCGATGAATTGCGGATTTTCCCGTACGACTACTTCACGAGCGTACCGTGAATATCAGGAATCCGGTAAAACATGAAATCTCGGACATCGCTGCGGCCGCGAAAAGATCCTACAAGAATGGAACCAACGGCGATTGAAGAGAAACGTTTCGTTCAACGTGACAGAAGTGCGACCTTTCTGCAAATTGCTGCAGATTTCAATGCTGGGCCATCAAGTGTTAGCATGCGAAAATTCAACGAATCATCATCGATAAGGGCTTTCGGAGCCGAAGGCACACTCGTGTACCCTTGATGACTGCACGACACAAAGCTTTATACCTAGCCTGCTCCAGTCAACACCGACATTGTACTGTTGATGATTGGAAACATGTTGCTGGTCGGACGAGTCTCGTTTCAAATTGTATGGAGCGGATGGACGTTTACCGGTATGCAGTCAAGCTCTTGAGTCCATGGACCCTGCATGTCAGCGGGAGATTGTTCAAGCTGGTGGAGGCTCTGTAATGGTGTGGGATGTACGCAGTTGGAGTGATATGGGACCCCTGATACTTCTAGATACGACTCTGACACGTGACACGTACGTAAGCATCCATTCACGTCCATTTTGCATTCCGACAATTCCAGCTGGACCATGTGACACCCCACACGCCCACAATTGCTGCAGAGTAGCTCCAGGACCACTCTTCTGAGTTTGAACACTTCCGCTGGCTAGGAAACTTCCCAGGTATGAACATTATTGAGCATGTCTGGGATGTATTATATTTTAACAAAAGTCCAGTCTTGATCACAACAGTTATGTCTCAATAACATAGGTGACCGGTTTCGGTTATATTTATATAACCATCTTCAGATCCATGGCTTCCTTGGAGGATGGTAGGCGGAGAGCATCAGTTGACTTCGTAGCAGCTGAGGAGAGCTCCGCCTACCATCCTCCAAGGAAGCCATGGGTCTGAAGATGGTTATATAAATATAACCGAAACCGGTCACCTATGTTATTGAGACATGTGTTGTGATCAAGACTGAACTTTAGTTAAAATATAATACTCTATTGATCACAGTTTCCAAAAATATTTACCAAAATTGTATATCTCGGATGCCTTGCAACGTGCTGTTCAGAAGAGATCTCCACCTCCTCGTGGTCTTACGTATTTATGGACAGCCCTGCAGGATTCATGGTTCAAATGGTTCAAATGGCTCTGAGCACTATGGGACTCAACATCTTAGGTCATAAGTCCCCTAGAACTTAGAACTACTTAAACCTAACTAACCTAAGGACATCACACACACCCATGCCCGAGGCAGGATTCGAACCTGCGACCGTAGCAGGATTCATGGTGTCAGTTCCCTCCAGCACTACTTAATTTTCACTTCTTCGCCGGGACCCTACACGATATTACGCAGGTATACCAGTTTCTTTGGCTCTTCAGTGTATATAGAGATATTTCGTAATCTGTATATACACTCCTGGAAATGGAAAAAAGAACACATTGACACCGGTGTGTCAGACCCACCATACTTGCTCCGGACACTGCGAGAGGGCTGTACAAGCAATGATCACACGCACGGCACAGCGGACACACCAGGAACCGCGGTGTTGGCCGTCGAATGGCGCTAGCTGCGCAGCATTTGTGCACCGCCGCCGTCAGTGTCAGCCAGTTTGCCGTGGCATACGGAGCTCCATCGCAGTCTTTAACACTGGTAGCATGCCGCGACAGCGTGGACGTGAACCGTATGTGCAGTTGACGGACTTTGAGCGAGGGCGTATAGTGGGCATGCGGGAGGCCGGGTGGACGTACCGCCGAATTGCTCAACACGTGGGTCGTGAGGTCTCCACAGTACATCGATGATGTCGCCAGTGGTCGGCGGAAGGTGCACGTGCCCGTCGACCTGGGACCGGACCGCAGCGACGCACGGATGCACGCCAAGACCGTAGGATCCTACGCAGTGCCGTAGGGGACCGCACCGCCACTTCCCAGCAAATTAGGGACACTGTTGCTCCTGGGGTATCGGCGAGGACCATTCGCAACCGTCTCCATGAAGCTGGGCTACGGTCCCTCACACCGTTAGGCCGTCTTCCGCTCACGCCCCAACATCGTGCAGCCCGCCTCCAGTGGCGTCGCGACAGGCGTGAATGGAGGGACGAATGGAGACGTGTCGTCTTCAGCGATGAGAGTCGCTTCTGCCTTGGTGCCAATGATGGTCGTATGCGTGTTTGGCGCCGTGCAGGTGAGCGCCACAATCAGGACTGCATACGACCGAGGCACACAGGGCCAACACCCGGCATCATGGTGTGGGGAGCGATCTCCTACACTGGCCGTACACCACTGGTGATCGTCGAGGGGACACGGAATAGTGCACGGTACATCCAAACCGTCATCGAACCCATCGTTCTACCATTCCTAGACCGGCAAGGGAACTTGCTGTTCCAACAGGACAATGCACGTCCGCATGTATCCCGTGCCACCCAACGTGCTCTAGAAGGTGTAAGTCAACTACCCTGGCCAGCAAGATCTCCGGATCTGTCCCCCATTGAGCATGTTTGGGACTGGATGAAGCGTCGTCTCACGCGGTCTGCACGTCCAGCACGAACGCTGGTCCAACTGAGGCGCCAGGTGGAAATGGCATGGCAAGCCGTTCCACAGGACTACATCGAGGATCTCTACAATCGTCTCCATGGGAGAATAGCAGCCTGCATTGCTGCGAAAGGTGGATATACACTGTACTAGTGCCGACATTGTGCATGCTCTGTTGCCTGTGTCTATGTGCCTGTGGTTCTGTCAGTGTGATCATGTGATGTATCTGACCCCAGGAATGTGTCAATAAAGTTTCCCCTTCCTGGGACAATGAATTCACGGTGTTCTTATTTCAATTTCCAGGAGTGTAGTTTTATATCTACGATTCTATGCTGTGTTTCTTTGTTCATATTTTAAGTGAGGATGTTCTACACACTAATATATGTAACATGGTGATGCCCCTGAAACGAATACTGTTGAATTACCTGCGCCTTGCGACGCTCACCGGAGCTGTGGCACGCCCATTGCTGCTGGGAGCTGTGGGACGGCTCCCGTTAGAGGAGGCTGTAGGACAGAGGCTGCCTCCCAGCCATTTGGCGGAGAGGCAAGTTTCTGGAAGCGGCCTATAATTCAATTACCGGCACCGGCACCTGTACTTAGCTGATGAAACGGCCCACCACTCCGAGGCGCCGCCTCTCCCCATAGACCGGTGCGGGCACGGCGCTGGCGGCCACTCCGCTGCCACCAATCACTGCACTCGCCCCTCAACTAGGGCGCTTACTATGATCTTCACTGCTCCTCGCAACATTCCAGTTCGCAGCAAATATTACGAGCACTTAGGTTGAAGACGTCATTCCTCCCGCGGGAGTCATGGCCCTTGCATTCCGTTATCGAAACGGAACAGTGCTGTCTGTCATCTGTCGACAAAATGTACAAAATAGCAAAGAATCTTCGGTCATCATTTTGAAGTAGACTGATGAAAAATATCCGGAAACCCCTGAGTGATGCGAAATGGACCTCTAAATGCCACAAGAGGCGGACCAGTCTGTATAAGTGGATTTTTACCTTAATCACAAAATAGCCTATGTCTTCAAAAGTTGTTATTTTACCTGGTGGCTATAATTAAACTTTCCCTATTTAACACGTTAGAAGACGAAAACTAATTACTGCACGAGTATCAAATTTGGTAGCATTGATGTGAAAGACATGAGGAGGAGAAATAATGCACTTTTCATGCGCTGTTACGGTACACGATACCATGACACAGCGGTACCATTACTGCTACAAAAGGGGCTCGATATGGCGCCCATCAGTGTCCCGAAGAGTCTGAAACCGCAGGGTCCGCAGCTCGTGGTCGTGCGGTAGCGTTCTCGCTTCCCACGCCCGGGTTCCCGGGTTCGATTCCCGGCGGGGTCAGGGATTTTCTCTGCCTCGTGATGACTGGGTGTTGTGTGATGTCCTTAGGTTAGTTAGGTTTAAGTAGTACTAAGTTCTAGGGGACTGATGACCATAGATGTTAAGTCCCATAGTGCTCAGAGCCATTTGAACCATTTTTTGAAAGCGCATGATTGCTTTCTGCAGAGCAGAACGAAGCATGTCCGTGGCTATCTCTCTTGATGTGGTGCCCTTTAGATGAGCACATATGTGAATGTTCCACTGGCAAACCCTGTCCTTCAGGTAGCCCCACAACCATCAGTCACAGGGAGTGAGATCAGGTGATTGTGCCGGGCGAGCATTTGGAAACGATCGGCCGAAAATTCGATCGTTCCCAAATGTGTTTCGGAGAAGCAGGTGAACTTCACGGGCGATGTGCGATGGAGCCGCATATTGCACGAAAACTGTGGAGTTCTATGCGTCTCTCTCCTCTGGGGTGGATATGACATGCTAGCTAAGCATGTGGCAATAACGCTGGCCAGTCACACTGCATGTCTGTGGTCCATGAGTGCCAACCTGTGTAAAAAAGAAAGGACCAATGACGAACGTAGCCGTGAAGCCACACCATACGGTGACACATTCACCATACAGAGGAACTTAATGAACAGTGACAGTAGGTGAAGATCCGCAGCAGTTCTGTGCGTTCACCTCACTCGTCAAGAGAAATTAGCTTCATTTGTTCATAGGATGGTCCAGGGCGAACCCTCGTCAACTTCAATCCTGCGGAGAGTGAAGTCAACATTTCGTTGTGCGTCCTGTGTTGCGAGCTGCTGTACGATATGGATCTTGTACGGACACCATTTGACAATGGTTCGAAGCACCTTCTGCATAGTGGACCACGGGATGTTGAACTGCCGTGACAGCACGCGCACTGCTTGGCAATCGGGAATTGCGCGCAGTGTTGTCTACGATAGCAACAACGATTTCGCCAACCACCTGTGGTGCAACTGGTCGTCGGCCTCTTCAAGGAGCGACGCCCCTTTCCCTAGTTGATTCGAACTTCTTCATTATGCTCCGCACAGCAGATGGAGAACGGGGACCCTACCCTAATCCCTTCAGCCGGCGATGTTCTCGAAGTGCAGCATTAGTGTTGTTTTCATAATATAGCTTGAACAATAACGCCCTGCTCCTTTTGTGCAAGCTCATGTTGACACGTCAACAAGTGCACTGCGACTTGTCAGGTGTGTGAGGCTATGGATCACGATGGCTGGTCACGGCACGTGCTGGCCATAGTTGGAACTGACGGTGGCGCTGTGTCGCATGGAAATCACGTATCCCATACTCTGGACGTTAATGCTACCAAGTTTGGTACTCTTACGGTAATTACTTTCCGTATTATAACCACCTGGTATTTAGACTGCCAGTTTCGGAATATCATTAATGTCATTTTTATCCTTTTTGTGATACAGAATCCAAGCACTGATACCCTTAGTTATGCATGCATCAATGTATCTGGTTCTCTATGCAAGGAGCGCACAGGAGCCTGAAGACAGCGTTAATGAGATGGCATGATGAAAATTTGTAAATCACTTACAGTTAGTAGCTACACGTTTATTTGGCGTAATGAGATGAAATATAGTCATTAAAAGAAATATGAGGGCGAGCTGAGAAGTAATGCCTCTGAATTTTTTATGTGAAAGCTCTTGTAGCTTTTTAAATAAGGCAAACGTTATCAACATTCTACATCGTTATTCTTCATACCTGCACATTTATTTCTCGACATAGTCACTATGGAATGTCTGATTTTCTTGCTGGAGCCACAACCTCACCTCTGAGTGCATCACTTCATCAATACCAAAGTGAAGTCCTCGAAGGCGTTCTTAAAGTTTTGGAAACTGGTGAAAATTGGATGGAGCTAAGTTGGTATTGCGCTGTGGGGGATGATCGGCGACAGTGAACCCAAGGTCCGGATACTTGCAGACGCCGCAGCGCTCGTGTACGGTATGGCACTGTCGTGCTGAAGGAGACGCTGCTCCAAGTGTGCTTCAAAATGGTTCAAACGGCTCTGAGCACTATGGGACTCAACTTATGAGGTCATCAGTCCCCTAGAACTTAGAACTACTTAAACCTAACTAACCTAAGGACATCACACACATCCATGCCCGAGGCAGGATTCGAACCTGCGACCGTAGCGGTCTCGCGGTTCCGGACTGCAGCGCCTAGAACCGCACGGCCACTTCGGCAGGCTCCAAGTGTGGGCGAACTCTTCGAAACTCCATTGCAGCACGCTGTTTCTGACACACGGAGATACTTATGTTTCATACAGCCGTTCAACTCGCTAGAATTCTGAACTCTCTGGCGGCAGAGGGCTCGCAATATGTAAGCATGAGGGGTAAAGATGTAAAATATCAATAACGTGTGTTTTATTTACAAAGCGTTAAGAGTTTTCGCATAAATTCGGAGGCATTACTTTTCAGCACACCGTCGTTCGTAGCCCCAGCTTCAGAAATACGTGTCCTGTTGTATACCATTAATATACATATTTATGTATGGTAAATGTCGTCTGACTGGAGCCTCCCCTCGGGTTGACCGTTCGCCGGGTCCAAGTGTTTTGATTTCACGCCACTTCGGCGGCTTGCACGTTGATGGGGATGTGATGATGATGATTAGGACAACACAACATCCAGTCCCTCGGTGGAGAAAATCTCCTACCTAGCCCAGAACCGAACCTGGGCCCTTACGATTGACATTCTGTCGTGCTGACCACTCAGCTACCGGGGGCGGAATTTATGTATGGTGCAATATACCATCGAAATGTTTAGCAAAGGAAGTTTGTTAACAGTTTTATGAATCCCTAACGGAGGGGGGGGGGGGGGAAATCGCTTCAATAATATGAAACAGTTTCATTGATAAAATTCAGAAAAAATTAAGCGACAAATTTACTGAATTAAACCGCACAAAACTAAAGAATTTGCCCTTTTTTTACGGTTCTCTATAGAAATTATCAGATAACCCACCAGTGCGTAATGAGTAAAGAAAATAACCGTATATAACAATAGACTACATAGCATTCAGTACTATAAGCATTTTTACGATCATGTGTTCTGACTTGACATCTTGAAGAACGTTTGATGAAATTATAAATCGACTGCGCTTTTCCACGTGGCTTAACACATATAAGTTACATGTAGAGGATCGATAGCAGTCGTCAAGCAAAGTTCTGTTAAAATCACAAAAGGCATCTTCCAAACGTGCTCTTCCTCATGACTGCAGTTTCCTGATGAAATCGGCCGCTATGTTCATCAGAAAGTGCTCCGCTGTTTTTAGGAGAGAAATAAAGTTGCACAGGAAGGAAGTGTATTTCAGAGAGATATGTTATAGCCATGCTTTTCATAAAATGACGTCATTCCACCCATAGGCTCCTCATAATTTTTGATTGGAAGTACAGAAACACATTAAAAAGTTTCCCAACCAGCATTGTCATCGCCATGTAACAGAATTTCAGATAGCTTCTCTCTGAAAAGATTTCGAGTCAGAGGGCCCACGATCTCAATCTCTTTAACGTTTGATTCACTCATTCGCTGGAATTATACATGGACTTAGAGGTCTCGCCTTCGTAATTGATTTTATTTACAATATTTTTCATAAGTTATATAGAAAACACTCTGGAAAAAAATAAGGACAAATTGCAGTCACTAACACCTACAATACTAACTGAAGTAAGGTATTCAACTCGTACAATCACACAGTTGAATAATATTTTTACTATACTGCCTCATTTTTGTATTATGTAAAAATTATAAACTGAAGCGCCAAAGAAACTAGTAGAGGCATACATATTCAAATACAGAGATATGCAAACAGGCAGAACACAGCACTGCCGTCGGTAACGCCTACATAAGACAACACGTATCTGGTGCAGTTGTCAGATCGGTTACTGCTGCTACAACGGCAGGGTATACAGATTTAAGTGAGGTTCAACGTGGTGTTACAGTCGGCGTACAGAGTGTCAGAGTCTTATCTAGACCGTCATGCGTCCCATATCCCTCCAACTGCACACATCCCACACCATTACAGAGCCTCCATCAGCTTCAACAATCTCCCGCTGACATGCAGTGTGGGACACTGCATCTCCGAGGTAGCGATGAAGTGGTGATTTTCCTGTACGACCATTTCAAGAATGTACCGCGAATATCAGGAATCGGGTAAAACATCAAATCTCCGACATCGCTGCGCCCGGAAAAGGGTCTTGCAAGAACGGGACCAACGACGACTGAAGAGAATCGTTCAGTGTGACAGAAGTGCAACTCTTCCGCAAATTGCTGCACATTTCAATGCTGGCCTATCAAGAAGTGCCGTCGTACGAATCATTCAACGAAACATCATCGATATGGGCTTTCGGAGCCGAAGGCCCACTCGTGTAACCTTGATGACTGCACGACACAATGTTTTACTCGTTAGCTGGGCCCGACAACTCCGACATTGGACTGTTGATAACTGGAAACATCTTGCTGGTCGGACGAGCCTCGTTTCAAATTGTATCGAGCGGATTGACGTGTACGGGTATGGAATCCATGGACACTGCATGTCAGCGGAGATTGTTGAAGCTGATGGAGGCTGTGTAATGGTGTGGGATGTGTGCAGTTGGAGGGATATGAGTCGCATGATAGTCTAGATAAGACTCTGACACGTTTCACGTACATAAGCATCCTGTGTGATCATCCGTGTCCCTTCATGTCAATTATGCATTGCGCCGGACTTGGGAAACTGTAGCAGGACAATGCGACTCCCCAGACGTCCAGAATTGCTGCAGATTGGTTTCAGGAACACTCTTCTGAGTTTAAACACTTTTTCTGGCCACCAAACTCCTCAGACATGAACATTATGGGATGCCTTGCAACGTGCTGTTCAGAAGAATCTCCGACCCCTCGTACTCTTACGAATTTATGGACAGCCCTGCCGGATTCATGGTGACAGTTCTCTCCAGCACTACTTCAGACGTTAGTCGAGTCCATGCCACGCCCTGTTACGGCACTTCTGAGTGCTCGCGGGGGCCGTACACGATATTAGGCAGGTGTACCAGTTTCTTTCGCTCTTCAGTGTAGATTCGTTGGCAATATATTTACTGTATTTTCCTTCGTGGATGAAGAACTTTGTAAAAGGAAAGAAAGGCCTTTGTACAATACTTTGTGAAACTCGGTATCAGCACAATGAAATACAGTGCCTGCCAAAAACTTGGGACACCGAGAAGTGGAAGAGGAAACTAAATACACTTTGTGGGTTCAGAATGAATGTGATGTTATTTCGGTGAAATCGAGTCACATTTACAAAGAATTTGGCTGCGTGACCCAACTTATTAGTTTTACATTGCTTACATACAGGTTTCCTCAGTCAGTAGCAGCTACGACCTGAAGTCATACTCGATGACTCCCCGTACCATGACATAGGAAGTAACACAGCTGTTTATCTCCAAACAGTGCAAGAATTGGGCCTCTTTCTGGGTCGCCGTCATACTCACGGACGACAGTCATCCGAGTTAGTGCAGAAGCATGATCCAACGCTGAACACAGTGATACGCCATTAATCAGCACTCCATGCCCGGGAAGGTCATGGCACTACTACAAACGCACCTGCTTGTGTTATAGTGTTAACCTCCGGCTACGATTGGGACGTCAATTCCCTAGACCGATTACTGCTAGTCTTCAACCAATATGACATAGTATGTTCCCGAGAGTCTATCAGCTGATCTCCGATGGCAGTCGCCCATGTGAAGGGGTTAGTATGTGTCTGGTGCAGAATAGGTCCTTCCTCCCATGTGCTGGTCAGATGTGGTCGACCATAAACTTGACATCGTGTATTCCTGCAGTCGTGTACCGGTACAGTCCACATCCAGCCACTGTCACATCCGAATGTCCCTCAAATCTCGATATTCCCTGAAATGACGAAGGTCGTGGGATAGCAATATGCACATATACAGACAGCGGTAGTATCGCACACACAAGGTGTAAAAAGGGCGGTGCATTGGCGGAGCTGTCAATTGTACTCAGGTGATTCACGTGAAAAGGTTTCCCACGTGATTATGGCCACCCGACGGGAATTAACAGACTCTGAACGCGGAATGGTGGCTGGAGCTAGACGCATGGGACATTACATTTCGGAAAACGTTAGGGAATTCAATATTACGAGTTCCACAGTTTCAAGAGTGTGTCGAGAGTACCAGATTTCCGGCATTACCTCTCCCCATGGACAACGCAGTGGCCAACGGCCTTCACTTAACGACCGAGAGCAGCGGCGTTTGCGCAGAGTTGTCAGTGCTAACAGACAGGCAACACTGCGTGAAATAGCCGCAGAAATCAGTGTAATGCGTACGACGAAAATATCTGTTAGGACAGTGTGGCTAAATTTGGTGTTAATGGGCTGCGGCAGCAGACGACCGACACGAGTGCCTCCAGGGCCTCTCCTAGCCTAGTAACCCTATCGATTGGACCCTAAAACGAGTGAATAATCGTGGCTGGTCAGATGAGTCCCGATGTAAGTTGGTAAGAGCTGATGGTGCGGTTCGAGTGTAGTCATGGACCCAGGTTGTCTACAAGGCATTGTGCAAGCTGGTGGTGGCTCGATAATTGCGTGGGCTGTGTTTACATGGAATGTGCTGGGTCGTGTGGTCTGACTGAATCTATCACTGAAAGGAAATGCTTGAATTCTGCTACTTGGAGATCATTTGTAGCAACTCAACGGTGGAATTTTTATGGATAACAGTGCACCATGTCACCGGGCGACAACTGTTCGCAATTAGTTTGAAGAACATACTGGAGAGTTCGAATGACTGAGTTGGCCACCCAGATCACCCGACATGAATCCCATCTAATGTTTATAGGACATAATCGAGAGGTCAGTTCCTGCACAACATGGTGCGTCGGCGAAACTTTCGCAATTGCGGGCGGCTATGGAGGCGTCATGACTCAGTTCTTCTGCAGGGAACTTCCAACGACTTTTTGAGTTCATGCCATGTCGAGTTTTTCGCCTGGAAAAAATGATGTCCCGACACAATATCAGGAGTATCCCATAACTTTTGTTATCTCAGTATACAGGGTGAGTCACCTAACGTTACCGCTGGATATATTTCGTAAACCACATCAAATACTGACGAATCGATTCCACAGACCGAACGTGAGGAGACGGGCTAGTGTAATTGGTTAATACAAACCATAAAAAAATGCACGGAAGTATGTCTTTTAACACAAACCTACGTTTTTTTAAATGGAACCCCGTTACTTTTGTTAGCACATCTGAACATATAAACAAATACGTAATCAGTGCCGTTTGTTGCATTGTAAAATGTTAATTACATCCGGAGATATTGTAACCTAAAGTTGACGCTTGAGTACCACTCCTCCGCTGTTCGATCGTGTGTATCGGAGAGCACCGAATTACGTAGGGATCCAAAGGGAACGGTGATGGACCTTAGGTACAGAAGAGATTGGAACAGCACATTACGTCCACATGCTAACACCTTTTTATTGGTCTTTTTCACTGAAGCACATGTACATTACCATGAGGGGTGAGGTACACGTACACACGTGGTTTCCGTTTTCAATTACGGAGTGGAATAGAGTGTGTCCCTACATGTCAGGCCAATAGATGTTCAATGTGGTGGTCATCATTTGCTGCACACAATTGCAATCTCTGGCGTAATGAATGTCGTACACGCCGCAGTACATCTGGTGTAATGTCGCCACAGGCTGCCACAATACGTTGTTTCATATCCTCTGGGGTTGTAGGCACATCACGGTACACATTCTCCTTTAACGTACCCCACAGAAAGAGGTCCAGAGGTGTAAGATCAGAAGAACGGGCTGGCCAATTTATGCGTCCTTCACGTCCTATGAAAAGCCCGTCGAACATCCTGTCAAGGGTCAGCCTAGTGTTAATTGCGGAATGGGCTGTTCCAGTTTCTTCTGTACCTAAGGTCCATCACCGTTCCCTTTGGATCCCTACGTAATTCGGTGCTCTCCGATACACACGATCGAACAGCGGAGGAGTGGTACTCAAGCGTCAACTTTAGGTTACAATATCTCCGGATGTAATTAACATTTTACAATGCAACAAACGGCACTGATTACGTATTTGTTTATATGTTCAGATGTGCTAACAAAACTAACGGGGTTCCATTTAAAAAAACGTAGGTTTGTGTTAAAAAACATACTTCCGTGCATTTTTTTATGGTTTGTATTAGACAATTACACTAGTCCCTCTCCTCACGTTCGGTCTGTGGAATCGGTTCGTCAGTATTTGATGTGGTTTACGAAATATATCCAGCGGTAACGTTAGATGACTCATCCTGTATATACTCGGCTAACTTTGGTATCGGGCTCTGCGGAGTTGGACATAGATGGTCATTAGGGGGCGCCGCGGCGGCGCAGCACTGTGCTCGCACTACGAGAGCGCCATGTGATTATGGTGACCGATACAGTTCCACACGGCCGATATGTATGTGACCATCCAACACACACAGCCAGTCAGTTCAGCGCTCGTGCTTGATATTGTCAGATATATCTTCACTGTACTTGAACAGCTTGGTAACTACGTTGATTGTCACCTTGTTACTTTCTTTTGTTGCGTCTAGGACTTGACTTGTCTACCCTCTGCTCTTCGCTTTGTCGCCATCGATGTGGCGAAGGCTTCACTTACTACCGCATTCTGGTCTAGGTTGTTTCTCTTAGTTTGTTGCCTTGTACGAAGTCTGTCTGTCATGCTTCCCTCGCCTACCACTAGATTCGGTTACTCTTCCGCAGGCGGTTCTCTTGCCTGGCGGCTTCCTCCATTTTTCCCTTTCCTTCCGCAACTCCAACATGTGCACCGATATCCGGCTACCCATGGATATAGGACTGTGCCTAGTAACAACACGAAAAACAGTAATGGACTTTGCTAGCCGTTCTGTCTGTCACCGAGAACTGCAACTCTAATCATTTACGAACCCGCCGATGGTGCGTACGTGTATGAAGTTATATTGACATCCGACCATGTGTATCAGGTGCTTCACTTTTTTGTCATGTAGTATAGATAATAATTAGCTAGTATCAAGATATTTACATTTTCAATGTGCTCTGCCTTACTCTCCTTGCTCTTGTTTTGGTGATTCTCTCAATCCACCCACAAACCGTCTCTGGTTTGTGTTTGGCGTCAAGTACGACTTGCCGTGAATGGACTCTTTCTCTGGCTGCTTTATTTGCTGTAACCAGTCGGATTGCAAGTCCACCCGTGTGACCAAGCACTCAGTCAAATGTGTGCGACTTCCAAAGAGATCAAACTGCTGAGGTCATCGATCCCTAGCGTTACACACTACTTATACTAACTTCTGCTAAGAACAACACACACACCCTTGCCCGAGGGAAGGCTCGAACCTCCGGGGGGAGGGGCCGCGCAATCCGAGACATGGCGCCTCTAACCGCGCGGCCACTCCGCGTGGCAAGCACTCATTCAGACAACTTAGACGCGTCCCGTGTTAAATATAGTTTGATCTTTCTAGCTTTCATTGCCATTTACGAGACTTCTCGTTTTCATTCTAGTTTTTTCTATGAAAGAAATTGAGAATTTGTATGTACGTGGTGTGTGTTGTAACATTAGACAAACAACTAAATATGTCGAAAACGACGCATCGTACGAAAAAAATGCTCTAGATGAAAAGTCAATATTAGTAAAGGGGACATATTTCTGTGCTTCAGCTGGCCACCTCCTAATTACTACTCCTGCATGGGCGTGGTCGACTATGTATTTCCGAATGGGAACCCCCAATTTTAATAGCATATTCCTATCCTTCGCAAAAAAAGTACAGTTTACTGAAACCATTGTTTTTCATTCGTAGTGGATGGTGCTGTAATCGACAAATGTCCAGTCAGCCATTTTTGCACTTTTTTCCAGTTTTCAAATATGTTAGGCCTGCAGTTCTTATTACGTATTCACCAAACAAACTGAAAAGAAACTGAGGTTGTATATATGTTTGTCCTCTGCAGTCGACGTAGTCCAATATGGCGTCCCCAAACTTCTGTTCATGATGTAGTAAGTGATCTCATATCTCACTGCCCGCGACCCTCTCCACGTCCCTCTGATGTGTCTCATTCTGGCTTTCACACCTGGCAGCGTACCGCAACGTAATATTCCACGTTGTGATGTCACAGAACCCGTTAGTTCCACGTCACGTTCGCTTTCACGACCCGTGTGAAGGTGGCTTTAGACTGCAAGTATAGTACTCGCCATTGTTTCGCATAATATGGCCCGCCATTAATTTTTTTTCCTTTGTCAATCTCTTCTCAGAACACCACTTGCACCTTACGCCCTCATTTATTTGTTGGATATATTCCAAATATATCTTCACCTAAAATTTTTAACCTTTACAGTAGCCTCCAGTTACATAGAAGCTATTCCCTGGTACCTTAACACATGTTCCGTCATTATGTCCCTTCTTATTGTTAGTGTTCCTCTCCTCGCCTATTCTGCAGAGAAAGCCACTTCGTTTCTTATTTTATTAGAGCACCCTATTTTCAGCAGCCTTCTATGGCCCCATATCTCAAACGCTTCACTCCCTTCGTTTCTAGTTTTCGTACAGTTCATGAGCCACACAATGTTGCGTATCAATCATTTATTCTCAGAAATTTCTTCCCCAAACTGAGGCCAATGTTTGATATTAGTGGACTACATTTTGCCAAGAACGTCCTCTTTGCTATGTCAACTTTTTGTGTCCACATTGCTTTATGTTTGTGACACTTGTGCGGAGATGGAAGGCGTTGACATTCCTCCGGAGCTCAAGACACTTCAGACAGTTTTTCGCTTTCATATTGGTTGGTTTCGCTAACTCACAGCGAAACTGTCACATTCCAACATAACCTAGACCTTGGGCTACGCTACAGATCAGTCTGTCACCACAAACAGGTTTTTGTTTTCAAGTACATTGGCTTCATCAAATCACAAAGAAAGTGCCAGCGAAAAGCCACTTAGATCATCAAGAACCTCAGGCTCCGCAGAAGTGTCACCCCACACAGGTGTCATAACCTCCGTTCCTTTGTTCGTCGTATATTATTTTGCTCCAAGGTACGGGAATTCCTTAACTTCGTGTACTCCGTGGTCACCATTTTCCATGTTAAGTTTGTCGCAAACCTTATTTCTGCAAATCCTCGTTATTTTGGCCTTCCTTTGGTTTACTCTCAATCCGTATACCGTATTCATTAGACTGTTCATTCTGTTCAATAGGTCCCGCAATTCCTTAAATGACTTTCACCGGGGATATCAATCTCATAAGCGATATCCCGCTCCATACAGTTTCTTTTATTTCTGTGATTATTTCTGCAATATTATTTGGTCGACACATTCGACCGAGTGACTGGAGAGTTCTGCCCTCTGTGCAGTTATTTGTACCTGAAGGGCAATGGTCACCAGGCCACCTTTCCAATGGCGTCTAAGGGCACATTAGCCCCTGCGAAAGAGCTTTTGTGAACACATTGGCAGCCTGTCAGCTGTCGTAAAGTGCCGGTCCGCGCGGTTTGTATGCGAAACGGCAAGTATGTGTGTTCTGCCACGTGAATGTTCTTCTAATTGTGAGTAAGTCACAAATACCTATTGTCATTCGTTACAGTGGGAATGAATCCGAATCATTATGCAGTGCTTTTGAACTGCTGGTCCACGGGTGACATACAGGAGGTGCACAGAAATACAGAAAGGCTACAAACACAACACATTACCAGGCCTAATACGGTGTAGGAAAATCTTTGGTATTGGAATCAACTTCCAGTCGTTTCACAATGGATAAATACCGGTCCTTCATGGATTTCATTGGTATCTTATACGACCTTCCCTGCAAAAATGTGACAAAATCGGTTAACGGTGTTGGAGGTGAATAGCGGTTATGCACCCGTCTCTCCAATGTAGATCACGAAAGCTAAATAATGTTGAGATTTGCTGACTGTGGTGGCCAAGGCAGACACAACAATTCATCCTCATGCTCACAAAACCAGTCCTGGATAATGCGAGCTGCGTGAACAGTGGCCCATTTTTCTTGGAACACAGCATCACCAATAGGGAACAAACTTCTTATCATGGGATGGATATGGTCAACCAAAATTGTTGCATAATCCTTTGAAGTAATGTGATGTTGCCGAGTAACCATGGGGCCCATGGAGTACCACGACATGGTGCCCAAATCATCACCAAACCCCCACCACGTTTCTTTGGACGTAAATTCAGCCAGAAGTTGTAAACAGTGTCCGACAAAACTCATAGGACCAGTTTTCCTTCCACTGTTCCTGAGTCTAGGTTTTAGGGCGTGGGCACTAATTTTTCTTGTATGGATACTTCAGCACTGGGTAACGTCGTATGAAATAAATGGCTGGGACATCCCGAAGGGCAGGTTCACCCAGCTAATTGGAAAGGTTTTCCCAAGCTACACCCACACTGGTATCTTCCCTTTACTAAGAACTGTGTGTGTCAAGTTGAGAGATTGCACGGCACTCTCACTTCTGATTAAGTTTCATGCCACTTAATGTCCTTAGTGAAGATGATCTGACTTCATACATCATGATGAAATGGTGGGCAGTAGTTAACGCAATCGCCTGTGTGCTCTAGTGAAGGGATAGCTGTAAGCTTTACCTGCATTGAAAGGAATAGGGCGCCGATTTAAACGACTGCAGTAAAATCGTACTGCGACTGAGGGACAAGGGGAGCGCGTTTTTTCTGCAGAACATGTGTGGAAAAATTTCCAGACTGCCGAGTTCCATGGTCTCATTGTGCAGAGACGTTGGTTGGCGCCAGTCGGTCAGCAGCCATGTCCGGGTAGACCGACTAGCGCAAGGAAGTCGCCGCTCCAATAGGCAGCACATTGTAGACCAGCAGTAAGCAGAGGATGGGCTCTTGTTAGGCAAGAAGCCTACAAGACAACTGTGAGCTTTCTGTTAATGTCTGTTGGACAGGTCATTGGCGCCCAGACGTCCAGACTCTGCTACAAAACATATTTGTGAAGGCATGAGGCTTTTAGCGAGTTTATGGCCGCTATTTGGAAACTTCGAAATGGACACAACAGGGGAAATAACGATCGTTTTATGGAGGGCTGATGGTTCCATCCTGGCCATGTTGTTAGCAAAAGACAAGGCGTAAGCTTGTGTGAAAGAGGCCGCGAAGCTGAATCTTTTTTTCTTTTCTCCCAATTAACTTCAAAGTCTCTGATCGGTCAAATCGGTGTAGACAGAGCAAGGAGCAGTCTCCCATATTCGAATGCGGCGCTTCGGTTCGTGATTGGCTTGTGCTAAAGTGGGAGAAGTCTTAGATGTAAATGTGCTTTGCTACCGAGTTGACGAGGAAAGCAGAGAGAAAGAGAAGTAGTCACTCTTGTACTGACGCTTTGCTAGTAAAGAAATGCACGTCTCTACCTAAATGGTGAGACTTGTGTCCTTTGCTAGTGTGCCACTTAGAGTCTGTGCCAGTCATCTTCTGAACTATCAGAGGTACTGCTTCTAGCATCACGCACACAATGAGCGATGCTTGGGTGTACTTATTTGTCTTGAGTCGGCCATCTAAACATTTGACATATTCCGTCACGCATAGTCGTAGGGCAGAGTCAGGTTGGTTTGGCAAACCAGCAAACGGTTCACCTGCACAATGGAATCCACCGGGGTTTCAGAGGCGTTCCAAATTAGCCAAATGCGAGACAGCATACTTGCATTTTTCGGGTGCATGCCATTAATAAGAGATTGCTGCCGTCCATGACTTCAGTCGCCGAACGCATCGTGGTGTGCCACCCTGATCAGCAGAAGGGTAAAGTATTCGCTGCTATGCCGTAAGGCTCCAATATATGTTTCTCAGCACCCTGTTCTGTCGAACCATACTACTCTTTTTGGAATAGCAGAGTATAGATGCTTGATGGTGGCGTAGTTTTTGGTCCATAACCCGGATTCAGTGTATGAAGTCAGATAAAGCGATTAGTGTTCTGGTTAGCGTCGTGTGTCAATCGCCAGCTGATCACTTTGTCCACCATACATCTCATATTAGTCAAAGAGTTTGTCAAATGAAAATGTTTATGTGACATTTATTTAGCAATTTATTTTGTCTTGTGATGTTAAGAATGAATAAATCTGTTGTTGTTAAGATCACAACTCCTCCCTGTGTTCTCATAAACATTACCTCGCCATTTTTATTAAAGTCCAGATTATAAAAGAAAGTAGGAAGCTTGCAAAGTGTGTCTGTTAAGTTGAATGACTGTGGTGTGTGTGTGTGTGTGTGTGTGTAGTGTGATGTTCGTGTCGGAGATGATGAAAGGTGGGAGATGGTGAAAGCCCGTGCCAGAATATAGTGTACTGTTATCGAATAACAGTGAGGCTTCTGCTGTGCTTAATGCCCCATTCGATGGACGAATCACCATCAACAGTGTCTGATGTCCCCACTTCATGAGACACTGCAGAGAGGTTTGGAATTTAATCCAGGACATTGGCGCAATGGCTGTTGATCAGGGACCTGACGTCACCTCCGTCCCCCCCCCCTACCCCCTCCTGTCACATGTATTACAAAGGAAACGAGAAAACTGTCAACGCTTCGTGGCGTTCCAGATGGCAACCCATCCAATCACTGCCCGTGCCAAACAATGCATAACTTCGGTGATCTGGCAGGACCCAGTGCACCCAACTCGGCATGGCTGTTGACATTTGCATCACTGATGAGTGGTTTTGGAATCTCAGCTCGCCATGAAATTCCCAGCTTATGAAAATCCCTGCGTTTTGTTTTGGTGCTGACAGGGTTCACGAGTGCGACATTCAGTTCTGCAGGGACTTTTGCAGTTGTCGTCGTCTTATTTTTCGCGACAATCCTCTCTGTTCTAACGACAACTCAGGTATTGAGGATGTCGCACGGGTGCCGTTTGTGGTCAGACACAATAGGTGAGCACCTGTATTTACGTCCAAGCATGCAATTCTGGCGATGGTTCCATGTTTTTGTCCAACATTACCGTCTGCGGACGCAAACAGGTATACAGACTGAACAGTCGGGGCCACTGACTGCGTCCCTGCCCTACTCCGTTTTTAATCGTCGTCTTGGTCATATATATGTACACTGCTGGCCATTAAAATTGCTACACCAAGAAGAAATGCAGGTGATAAACGGGTACTCATTGGACAAATACAATATACTAGAACTGAGATGTGATTACATTTTCTCGCAATTTTGGTGCGTAGATCCTGAGAAATCAGTACCCAGAAGTATCAACTCTGGCCGTAATAACGGCCTTTATACGCCTGGGCATTGAGTCAAACAGAGCTTGGATGGCGTGTACAGGTACAGCTACCGATGCAGCTTCAACACGGTACCACAGTTCATCAAGAGTAGTGACTGGCGTATTGTGACGAACCAGTTGCTCGGACATCATTGACAAGACGTTTTCAATTGCTGAGAGATCTGGAGAATGTGTTGGCCAGGGCAGCAGTCGAACATTTTCTGTGTCCAGAAAGGCCCGTACAGGACCTGCAACATGCGGTCGTGCATTATCCTGCTCAAATGTAGGGTTTCGCAGAGATCGAATGAAGGGTAGAGCCACGGGTCGTAACACTGTTCAAAGTGCCGTCAATACGAACAAGAGGTGACCGAGACGTGTAACCAATGGCACCCCATACCATCACGCCGGGTGATACGCCAGTATAGCGATGATGAATACACGCTTCAAATGTGCGTTCACCACGACGTCGCCTAACACGGATGCGACCATCATGATGCTGTAAATAGAACCTGGATTCATCCGAAAAAATGACGTTTTGCCATTCGTGCACCCAGGTTCGTCGTTAAGCACACCATCACAGGCGCTCCTGTCTGTGATGCAGCGTCAAGGGTAACCGCAGCCATGGTCTTTGAGCTGATAGTCCATGCTGCTGCAAACGTCGTCGAACTGTTCGTACAGATGGTTGTTGTCTTGCAAACGTCCCCATCTGTTGACTCAGGGATCAAGACGTGGCTGCACGATCCGTTACAGCCAGGCGGATAAGATGCCTGTCATCTCGACTGCTAGTGATACGAGGCCGTTGGGATCCAACACAGCGTTCCGTGTCACCTTGCTGATCCCACCGATTCCATATTCTGCTAACAGTCATTGGATGTCGACCAACGCGGGCAGCAAGGTCGCGATACGATAAACCGCAATCGCGATAGGCTACAATCGGAAACGTGATGGTACGCATTTCTCCTCCTTATACGAGGCATCACAACAACGTTTCACCAGTCAACGCCGGTCAACTGCTGTTTGTGTATGAGAAATCGGTTGGAAACTTTCCTCATGTCAACACGTTGTAGGTGTCGCCATCGGCGCCAACCTTGTATGAATCCTCTGAAAAGCTAATCATTTGCATATCACAGCATCTTCTTCCTGTCGGTTAAATTTCGCGTCTGTAGCACGTCATCTTCGTGGTGTAGCAATTTTAATGGCCAGTAGTGTATAAACGATCAGGTGCGAGGAGGACTCGCGCACTGAGTTCATCCATTCCGGGAATCGAGAATCTCCACTGTTTTTGCCTGTTATCGACTTGTTACTATCAAGATATTAATCCCAGGGATTCCAAGACGTTCGAGAATGCTTTAATTTCAAGACGCAGGCGACCAATATTACGATAATCAGCGGTTCTACATTTAGGCTTGACCGAATCTCAATGGGAAAAGCCAAACATGAGGCAAGGAATGACTTTACTGCTCTTATGATGTGTTTCGGAATTTATCCATCATCAGATATCTAGGAGCTATTACTGCTCCTAGATAAGGCGTTTCTCATACAACTTGAAACGCCGTGCCGGCCGCAGTGGCCGTGCGGTTAAAGGCGCTGCAGTCTGGAACCGCAAGACCGCTACGGTCGCAGGTTCGAATCCTGCCTCGGGCATGGATGTTTGTGATGTCCTTAGGTTAGTTAGGTTTAACTAGTTCTAAGTTCTAGGGGACTAATGACCTCGGCAGTTGGGTCCCATAGTGCTCAGAGCCATTTGAACCATTTTTTTGAAACGCCGTATCTACGTGCAGTAATCACTCGTGGATATCGGATAGATAAATTCCTAAACACGCCATATGAAGAATGAATTCATTTCTTGCCTGATGTGTGGACTTTTACCATTGCGATCCAGTCAGCGTGAATGCAGGATTACTGATTGTTTTAATTTCAAGGATTCGGCTAAGAAATGTCAAAAGAAAATTGTTCGTGGATATAGATGCGTTTTTTTTAAGTAAGTACTGTTTTGAAATTAAAAAAAAAAGACGTGCTAGCATATATCAATAACTTTATTTTTACATGAAAGCCTGTACCTTAATCTACGCACTGACGCCATTACAGTCTGTTTCTTCCTTTTTTACGTTGTGTACAGAGTGTTTGAGTCCTCCGATAATCGTGAGTCCCGCCGACTGTGAAGTACGGGCTGTTATAAGATTTCTTAGTGCTGAAGGTCTAAAAGCGATCGATATTCATCGTGAGATCTGTGCAGTTTACGGAGAAAACATTATGACTGA